>NC_074699.1:14321652-14685707 GCF_029448725.1 Salvelinus fontinalis
GCCAGTCTTTTCTCTCTCCCCCTCATATTTGTTCCCACATGTTGTTTGGCTCTGTGCTCTACTGTTGTGCCTGAGGACAGGGAAAACCAGTGGAAGGCTGAGCAGTGAAGATGTCTGCCTTTCTGCTGACGTTAACTGAGGCGGGGCACCACAGAAGAGAAACACTGGAAGCCATTCTCTAGTCTCTCCGCCAGGTCCCGCAACCATGTTGAATTAGCAGTGAAGGCTGGGACAACAAACTAGACCACCCAACATCATACATGTTCCCGTTCCTTTTGTTCATGTAGACGTTGCCCATGTGTTCTCTCTGCTCAAGCATCTTCGCAGCTCTATTAATTGATATTCCTAATCAGAATGAACCCTGTGAGAGGCTTTACATTCAGTGCGTGTTTGTGTGTGTGTGTGTGTGAGAGAGAGAGAGTGAGAGACAGAGAGGTTCCAAGGCCGGCCTGGACTCAAATACACACACACACAATCACACACAGAAAGATGCATCATGCAGAGGTTCTTTAAGTTGCAGAACACTTGCAGGTGGTACACCTGATCTTGTCTCTCTTATTATATGGACCCACCTCAGCAGCACTGCTCAGACTGTCCTGGTCCTCGCTGGCCCTGACCATGAGCAGGAAGCTGTGTTGGTCCATCTCAAAGTCTATGGTCCTGGTCAGAGTGATCTCCCCCGTGTCCGCCTGCATGCTGAACAGACTGCTGGGATTGATGAGCAGGCTGTAGCTGATTGGCTGCTTCTGGAAGGACACGGCTGGAGTTGCCAGGAAGCTGCCGAAGAGCGGGGCAGGAAAGGGAATTATTTATTTATTTATTAGGATCTCCATTAGCTTATGCTCATGCAGCAGCTACTCTTCCTGGGGTCCACACACAACACAACATAATATAGAACATTCATAGACAAGAACAGCTCAAGGACAGTACATAAATTGAAAATAAAAAATTCCTGTACTGACAAAACAGAGAGAGAGAGGGGGGACAGAGAGAGAGAGGGGGGGGGGGGGCGGGAAAGAGAGAAAGAGACAGAGAGAGTGCGTGAGTGAAAGAGAGATAGAGAGAAAGGGTGTGAGAGAAAGTAAGAGAGAGAGAGAGGGGGGAAATGTAGAGGACTAATGTTTTCTGGTTTGTGTAATGTGTACCACAACGGCAATGGAGTTATGTTCAAGGTTTTTGATGAGTTCCCTCAGGCGCTCAGCAGGAACAATCACCACAGATGTTACTCTTTCAACTGATGGGTGAGTGATGTAAGTTCCTGTCAATCAAAATAGAGAAGCGATAGGAGAGAATACAGGAGGCAGGAGGCCAAAGATCAAATCCTTTACAGTAACCGCCCAAGGCTTTAATATAGTGAGAGAGTGTGTGTGTCTGTGTGTGTGTGTGTGTGTGTGTGTGTGTGTGTCTGTCTGTCTGTCTGTGTGACAAACAATCATTGGTCATATATTGAATAACTATGTATGCCTGATTTATGTGAACTTGTGGCTGAGTGCATAATGGTTATTGTATGAAAATGTCTGAGTTTGTGAGTGTATGTGCACTGTTAAAGTGTGATAATGTGTGCATATCATTGGCAATCGGTACTATATTTATGCATTCAAACTATTTGTGAATACTAGCAAATTATTTTCATGCCAACTTGTTTTTTTAAACTATGACCTGTATAACTTTTGGTTTTACATTATGTATGTGTACGTGTGTGACTGTCCATGTTTGTGTGCATGTGTGCAATTGTTTGTTTGTGTGTTTGTGTGTCTGCGTGTGCCTATGTGTGTGTGTGTGTGTGTGTGTGTGTGTGTGTGTGTGTGTGTGTGTGTGTGTGTGTGTGTGTGTGTGTGTGTGTGTGTGTGTGTGTGTGTGTGTGTGTGTGTGTGTGTGTGACTATGCATGTGTGTACATGTGTGTCACGCTGGTAACAAAGATTCGGGAGACAGGCGCAGGAATGCGTAATAGGGGTTTTATTCAGCACAAATTACGGCGTGCCATATAAAGGCACGGGGACGAAGACCAAACAAACACGTGACAAAATACAGGGTTGAAACCCCAACAAAAGAGCGAGGAGTACCTCGATGTCACGACTTCCACCGAAGTCGGCTCCTCTCCTTGTTCGGGCGGCGTTCGGCGGTCAACGTCACCGGCCTTCTAGCTATCGCCGCTCCATTTTTCAATGTTCCATTTGTTTTGTCTTGTTCCCCGCACACCTGGTTTACATTCCCAAATCACTTTGTGTATATATATTCCTCTGTCCCCCCCCCCATGTCCTTGTGTGGAACTGTTTTGTGTTACGTGTTTTATGTGACGCGCCAGGCTGGTTTTCCATGTTCCGTGTTTATTTCATGAAGTATGTTTACTTGGTAACTATAGCTTTTGTGACTGTTTTTGCGCTTTGCACTTTTGCCATTTTTGCAGCAGGTTTTGACGCAGTTGCGTCCGTCTGCTGTTTGCTCCTGCCTAAATAAAGTGTGCGCCTGTTCACAACTCTCTGCTCTCCTGCACCTGATTTCGCTACCAGTACGCACACCAGTGACACTCGAATAAATAACACAAGAGCACTATGATTATCACACGAGACGAGACCCGTAATCATCTGCGCATTCCACAAGGGCACGAAAGCCCAAAACACACAGCACAGGTACTCACACGCACCAACGGACATTGTAACAATAATGGACAGCCCAATGGAAACCAAAGTGCACACTTATACAAGTACTAATCAGTGGGAACAGGGGACAGGTGTGTGTGATGAAAGTTCCGGAGGGATCCGTGACAATGTTTGTGTGTGTGCGTACATGGATGTGTGCATGCGTGCGTGAGTGTGCGCGCATGTGTGCGTGTACTTTGCGTGTGTGAGACTCAGAGGAGGCTGGTGGGAGGAGTTATCGGAGGACGGGCTTATTCTAATGGCTGGAATGGAATTAACGGAGCGGTATCAACTATATGGAAACTCCATTCCATTCCAGCCATTAGAATGAGCCTGTCCTCCTAAAGTCCCTCTCACCAGCCTCCTCTGCTTTGCATGTGTGTGTGTGTGTGTGTGTGTGTGTGTGTGTGTGTGTGTGTGTGTGTGTGTGTGTGTGTGTGTGTGTGTGTGTGTGTGTGTCACTCACGGCTGTCTCTCTGGTGTGTTTTCAGGTAGTGAAATAGTGAAGGATGCGTTGGAGAACTGTGGCGCTCTGGCTCCTGCTATGATTGACACTACCACTGGGGGACTACGGCTACCCAGCCGGTCAGCAGCCACCACTGTCAACAGGTACTCTTTGTCCCTCTGAAGTGGCAGCCCCGTGGTCCGGACATGACCACTCTTTCTGTCCACCTCGAAACGCCCGTCACCACCTGCAGTTAGGAGACAACGGAGGAATATATTTTCGAAATATATATTTGAAGGTGTTTTCTGACTAGATAAAGAGAGATAGGATGACAGTGGGAAACAAACTGCGAGGGGTGGTGTTAAAGGGCAGTAAGCCAACCTATGCTGACATGTGTAGAGAGGCTGCAGTATTACCGCTAGACCAGCCAGGCCACAACAAATGTTTTTTCTGTCATTCATTCGTGGAACAGAACGTCCAGTATGTTCAATATTAGAGGGATTGATTGATTTAATGAGTCAAGGTGATTTTACTGTATTTAATAAGACAGCTGCGCAGCAATAATGAACCTCTTAAAATGCATTGAAAAGAAAGTGCAGATGGAATCTAATATTAGAGCCATTGACGCACAGACTCACACATGTAATCCCACCCACTGGCAATTTCATTCTGCCGAACTTCCGCAAATGTACACAACATATGACATAAGATAAGACACATGCTTTTCTTAATGAGATGAAAGACTAGAAGTATAAAAGTATAAAATCATGTATAAAACTAACTAAAACCATATACAATTATGTTTTTTTCTCTTTCTATTACAATGCTGCCAGTTCGTGTACTCAATGAAATTGTACTCAATCCCTGGACAGGAAGCACCTACCATCAGACAGGAAGTACTCCACCTCCCCGTTGTTGCCCTCGTCTCCGTCCTGGGCGTGGAGCTTGTAGACCAGTGACCCAGCCAGGGCGTTGGGAGGTACCACTGCCAGGTAGGGGGAGGGGACCATGGTCCATTCCGGAACATTGTCATTCACATCGGTCACTGTCAGCTCCACCCGTACCAGGTACCAGTCTGGACCTGTAGAGGAGTGGCAGAGATTGGTCCTCTGTAGCTCAGTTGGTACAGCATGGCGCTTGCAATGTGAGTATAGTGGGTTTGATTCCTGGGACCAGCCGTATGGAAAATGTATGCATGACTGTAAGTGGCTTTGGATAAAAACACCTGCTAAATGGCATATACAGTGCCTAGTGAAAGTCTACACACCCCTTGCACATTTTTCACATTTTGCTGCCCTAAAATAAAATCTAGAAAGGGATTACATTTTATTTTTAACACCCTAACAATCTACACAACTTACTCCACATTTTAAAAGTGAAAGAAACATTAAAATTAATAATTTCATAAATTACAAAAAATACTTGGTGGAATCACCTTTGGCAGCCATTACAGCTTTGAATCATTTTGAATAAGATTCTACCAACCTTAGCACAACTCTTAGGGCAACTTAGGGCAACATACCTTGTTTTTGGGAAAATTGCTCAAGCTCAGTTAATTTGGTTGGGAATCATTGATGGACAGATATATTCAAACCTTGTCTCTGTATCTCAAGCCGATTTAAGTCAGGACTGAGACTGGACTACTCAGGGACACTCAACACCTCTTTAGTCATTCTGGTGTGTCTTTGGTAATAAAATGTGTGTAATTGTCCCCCAGATAAAATAAAACTCTCCAAGGGTTAGGTTTTCAGAGTTCTAACTTTTTGCCTGTGCTTTGCTGCTTTAATATTTATTTTGATCTTAAAACACTCCCCGATCCCTGCCGATGACAAGCATACCCATAACATGATGCTGCCACCACAATACTTGCCAATACAGAGGGTTTGGATTTGACCCAAATCCATCATTAATGAAAACCCGCCTCAGTCTTCTGAAAACTTAACCCTGGGATAGAGTTTATATTTTTCAGGTGGACAATTAGACACATTGTAATGCCTGACTAGTCCAGTCTCAGTCATGACTTAAATTTGCTTGAAATTCCGAGACAGAAACAATGGATGTACAGCATGTTGTGCACAGTGTTGTGCAAAGCTGGTAGAATCTCATTCAGTCTCATTAAATCTTGCGTGTGAAGACATACGCAATCAACACATCTTCAGTATTTATTTAATTAAATAGGAATATTTTCTGTAATGTTCTTTCACTTTGACAGTATGAAGTAGGTTGTGTAGATCTGTAGGTAAAAAATATAATTGAATCGCTTTTTGGCTTTAAGGCAGCAAACTGTGAAGGCCGTGCAAGGAGTGTGTAGACTTTCACTAGGCACTGCATTATATGTTGTACAGTGGCTTGCGAAAGTATTCACCCCCCTTGGCATTTTTCTTATTTTGTTGCCTTACAACCTGGAATTAAAATTAATTTTTTTGGGGGGGGTTTGTATCATTTGATTTACACAACATGCCTACCACCTTGAAGATGCAAAATATTTTTATAGTGAAACAAACAAGAAGTAAGACAAAAAAACAGAAAACTTGAGCGTGTATAACTATTCACCCCCCCAAAGTCAATACTTTGTAGAGCCACCTTTTGCAGCAATTACAGCAGCAAGTCTCTTGGGGTATGTCTCTAAAAGCTTGGCACATCTAGCCACTGGAAAAATTTTGCCCATTCTTCAAGGCAAAACTGCTCCATCTCCTTCAAGTTGGATGGGTTCCGCTGGTGTACAGCAATCTTTAAGTCATTGTAACGGCTGTCGTCTTCCTCCTCGTCTGAGGAGGAGAAGTTTGAAGGATCAGAGGACCAATGCGCAGCGTGGTAATTGTTCATCTTATTTAATGAAGTGAACAACTCAAAATACAAAAAAACAACAAAGTGAAAACCGAAACAGTTCTATCTGGTGCAGACACACAAAGACTGAAGACAACCACCCACCAAAACCCAACAGAAAACAGGATACCTAAATATGGTTCCCAATCAGGGACAACGATTGACAGCTGCCTCTGATTAAGAACCACATCAGGCCAAACACAGAAAACCAACACAGAAATAGAAAACATAGATTACCCACCCAACTCACGCCCTGACCAACTAAAACAAAAGACAAAACAAAGGATCTAAGGTCAGAACGTGACAGTCATACCACAGATTCTCAATAGAATTGAGGTCTAGGCTTTGACTAGGCCATTCCAAGACATTTAAATGTTTCCCCTTAAACCACTCGAGTGTTGCTTTAGCAGTATGCTTAGGGTCATTGTCCTGATGGAAGGTGATCCTACGTCCCAGTCTCAAATCTCTGGAAAACTGAAACAGGTTTCTCTCAAGAATCTCCCTGTACTTAGTGCCATCCATCATTCCTTCAATTCTGACCAGTTTCCCAGTCCCTGCAGATGAAAAACATCCCCACAGCATGATGCTACCACCACCATGCTTCACTGTGGGGATGTTGTTCTCGGGGTGATGAGAGGTGTTGAGTTTGCGCCAGACATAGCGTTTTCCTTGATGGCCAAAAAGCTCAATGTTAGTCTCATCTGTCCAGAGTACCTTCTTCCACATGTTTGGGGAGTCTCCCACATGCCTTTTGGTGAACACACATTTTTTTCTTTAAGCAATGTCTTTTTCTGGCCACTCTTCCGTAAAGCCCAGCTCTGTGGCGTGTACGGCTTAAAGTGGTCCTATGGACAGATACTCCGATCTCCACTGTGGAGCTTTGCAGCTCCTTCAGGGTTATCTTTGGTCTCTTTGTTGCCTCTCTGATTAATGCCCTCTCTTTTGCCAGGTTTGCTATGGTGCCATATTCTTTCAATTTTTTTACTAATGTATGTAATGGTGCTCTGTGGGATGTTCAAAGTTTCTGATATTTTTTTATAACCCAACCCTGATCTGTACTTCTCCACAACTTTGTACCTGACCTATTTGGAGAGCTCCTTGGTCTTCATGGTGCCGCTTGCTTAGTGGTGTTGCAGAATGTGGGGCCTTTCAGAACAGGCGTATATATACTGAGACCATGAGACAGATCATGTGACACTTAGATTGCACATAGGTGTACTTTATTTAACTAATAATGTGACTTCTGAAGGTAATTGGTTGTACCAGATCTTATTTAGGGGCGTCATAGCAAAGGAGGTGAATAAATATGCACGCACCACTATTCCATTTTTTTTCTATTTTTTTTTTTAACAAGTATTTTTTTTTCATTTCACTTCACCATATTCTACTATTTTGTGTAAGTCCATTACATGGAATCCAAATAAAAATCTATTTAAATTACAGGTTGTAATGCAACATAATAGGAAAAACGCCAAGGGGGACAAATACTTTTGCAATGCACTGTATGTTGTTATTATTATAGAGATGAACTAACACATTCACAGAGTCTTAGTCCTAACCCAGAGCCTTATTCCTAAATTGAGGGTAATCTTTGTATCCATTGAAAAAAATACAATGAGGTTTGAGAGATGTTTGGCTTTCAGAAACAGAATAACCATACAATACTGGACAATATCATAACACTATCATAATGCTATGATGTACATGAACCAATCACTAAGCTCTGAAAGCCATTAGGCTACATGACAATACAATCATCAGCCATTTGTCAAATGTCATGTAAAACCATGCCAAAGGATGCTAATGTGTTGTAATACCCGATACTACTTGTCACATTTAGATGGTACAATGCTTTAGAGCGTTTCAGTCACAATTAGCAAATTATGTGTTGAGTGTTTTTCCTTAATGCATTGACTGAAAACAGCAATCACAATAGAAATCACACACACACACACGCTTACATGCACATACGCACATACGCGCACACACACACACACACACACACACACACACACACACACACACACACACACACACACACACACACACACACACACACACACACACACACACACACACACACACACACACACATACACACACACACACACACACACACACACAATGATGCACCATGCAGAGGCTCTTTCAGTTGCAGAACACTTGCAGGTGGAACACCGCAGGGATGTTTTCACAAACAGCCACATTATAACAGATCATGTCTCTCTTATTATGTCCCTCTTCCAGTCTTAGATTCCCATTATCCATATCTCCCCTGTTCCATCTACCCAAAGATTCTCAACGATTTTCCCTCTAGGCTCTCTGTCTCTCTCTCTCTTTTCTCTCTGGCTCTCTCTTTCTCTCCATCTCTCTCTCTCCTTCCATACTGCAGCTGTCAGGTAGAGGAAAGCAGGTGTTCTGTCAGGGGCTATGAAAGGGCCAATCACCGGGGGAATCAAAGAGCCCAAGACGCTGTCATTCTGGTTCCCTCTCTGACAACCTGCCAGCTATTTATACCAGTCAAAGAGAGACGGGGTGAATCAGAGAGAGAGAGAAACAGGGTGGATGGGAGAAGAGGAAAAAAGAAACAGAGAATCATGAGAGAGAAACAAGGGGAAAGAGGAAGAGAGTGAGAGAGATAGATAGAGAGAGAGAGAGAGAGAGAGAGAGAGAGAGAGAGAGAGAGAGAGAGAGAGAGAGAGAGTGAAAAATCGAGATCGAGATCAAGATTGAGAGATTGACAAGTGAAACATGGACAAGTGCAAGAGAGAGAGAGAATGCATTATACACTGTCACCGTAAGTGATCCTAAAACTCACAATAGCCAACTAGGATAAGGCAGCAAGGTCAGTTATGCTGCACAACCGCCAATTACAATCAACCGTGTTCCGTCTGCAAAAGGAAAACAACAGTACTCTAGTCTGAGATAAACAATGTCCTCTTAGATTATCTCTCACCTGATGATGTGTCTGTCTGGGAAACAAGACAGAGACAGTCGCTTACCAACAGGCACCACATGCCTGGGATGTGCCCAGTGATGCCCACTCATAAAGGCAGACACCAGAATACCTGCTTGCCCAGGAAAATCCAATACGATTGGTAACCTACCACCTGCTACCAAATGGTGCCTAGTGGTCCTTGTTGTCATCTATCGCAAAGTGACAACAAGCAATTTATTCATAGGTTATTATCATGTTATTACTATTGGGAAATACGAGGTACCAGATTATACTAATGGAAAGGAAAATAAGGTTGAACCAAATGATCAGGTCCCTTTGGGAAATAAATGGTAAAAATCTAATGACAGCGAAATATGTGGCAGCATGGCTTAAGACACATTGAGCACACCGCACTCACAGACCTTCAGTTCTATAACTGCCACTGTTCTCTAGTTAAAGAAAAGCAAAAGATGAACACAATAATGCCACCCGAACACCATTTGCATTGCTGTCGCCACTGTTTTGTATGTACTCTAACTTATTATAGATTTGAAGATTGCTTTTCAGATAATTGAAAATGTTAAAGCAGCAATGCAGAAAAAGAATGTGGCAACAGAGTCATCTAGACAGGGAGGGGAGTAGAGGAAAATTGAGAAGGGGAGGGAATAAGACAGAGGGGGGAACAAGGGAGTTGTTTAGAACACGGGAGAAAAAGTCCGGAGAAAAATAAGAACGGAGGAGCAGAGCAGGATTAAGACAAAACCCACAGCGTATGAAATGGCCCTGAGGTTGTTATGGAAACAGACAAATAACAAAATCTGGAACAGGGAAAAAAAACAGGCAGCAATTGCATAAATCAATGGAATTAAAGGGACAGAGACAGAAAGAAAGAAAAAGAGTACCACATCTATAAAATAAAGACAGAGAGGAAAAACGAAGCTGGGACATTTTCAGAAACCGCACATAACGATCCTGCTGCACTTGAGTGTCCGTGGATCATGGAGAGTTTCTAATGGTCGCTCTCTGCTGCTATAACATATCCAGAATTAATTGGGAAAAAGACAAGAGGGGAACAGGGGTAATATGAAAAGCACAGCAGGGAGAAAGCATTACCTACATAATAAATCAGAAGGCTAATGGCCAACTTCCAATATGTCTATCCAGAGACAGAAACACGCGAATAATGGTCATTACAATAGATGAGATATCCTAACGAGGAAATGCTGGTACATGTCAATTGTTTGTCTTCCTTCATTGGAAAGCTGTCCACGATAATTGAATGATGGTTCAATAAAGCAAAACAATATGAATATGGTTAGGCCTACGGTAGGGAATCTATCTACTGGGAACACTGATTAACGAACTCAAAATGATGTAGCAGCTACTTACGATCCAACGTAAAAATGACTTCAAGTAGACATTGACACTGAGAATGCAGTTCCTCAGCTAGCCTCGTATGACTGAGGTCTAGCCTGAGAGAAACAAAAAAGCCCAACAGCAACAACTAAAACAAAGACAGGCTGAAAGAGTTAATAGAGAGCTCAGTGACCTAATCCACTGGCTGACCTGGGATCAAAAGAGAGATGAGCACACGTGACAGGCGTAGAGTCTCCTTCCATTAATTGGCTTATGTGGAACAGACTCCAGGGGCCGCGCTGTGAATCACGCATGAGATCAGAGCCAAATGTAAGGCTCAGGAAGCGTCAACGCAAAACTTTTGACAGGGCCACGAATCGACAGGGCCACACTTTTAACTGGTTCTGAATAAATTACTGCACATTCTCCGCTTGTCACCTAGCTGTTTCTTCCCCTCTTCCGGACGTTGTTAGCGAGGGTGCTTAGCGTGACCCCAATCAGCACCTGGCTCCCTCGATCCTCTCTTCCCGGCTTACTGCTGACAGAGGGAACACAGGCACAATTACTGTCTCTACCAGTCTAGGAAGAAGGGGGGCTTTCTCACTCTCTCTACTCCCAGCACTGCACGCTAACTACAGGAGTCCCTGTTCTCCCAGGAACACAGTTACTTTACAGCACAGCAGATGGAGAGAGAGTGAGACAGAGGGAGTGAAATAGTGTGTGTGTGTGTGTGTGTGAGAGAGAGAGGGAGAGAGAGAGAGCGAGAGAGATATTCCTCCACACTAGAGGAACACCAATGTAAGAACACTGTTCGTTGAATAAAGCTCAGTCTTCACAATATTACCCTCCAAGCTCATCATTAAGCTCGGGGCACTAGGTCTGAACCCCGCCCTGTGCAACTGGGTCCTGGACAACCTGACGGGCTGCCCCCAGGTGGTGAAGGTAGGAAACAACACCTCCACTACCCAGATCTTCAACACAGGGGCCCTTCAAGGGAGCGTGCTCAGTCCCCTCCTGTACTCCCTGTTCACCCATGACTGCGTGGCCACACATGCCTCTAACTCAATCATCAAGTTTGCAGACGACACAACAGTGGTAGGCCTGATTACCAACAATGACAAGACAGCCTACAGGGAGGAGGTGAGGGCCCTGGCGGAGTGGTGCCAGGAAAATAACCTCTCCCTCAACAAAACAAAGGAGCTGATCGTGGACTTCAGGAGACAGCAAAGAGAGCAGAGCACGCCCCCATCCACATCTATGAGGTCGCAGTGGAGAAGGTGAAAAGCTTTAAGTTCATTGGCATACAGATCACTGACAATCTGAAATTGAGCCTCTTTAACAGAGCCTCTTTAACCTCAGGAGGCTGAAGAAATTTGGCTTGGTCACAGGGCTTTCCAAAGGGCAGGGTGGTCAGCCCAACGCATCACCAGGGGTACACTGCCTGCCCTCCAGGACATCTACAGCACCCGGTGTCACAGGAAGGCCAAGAAGATCATCAAGGACCTCAGCCACCCGATCGACGGTCTGTTCACCCCGCTACCATCTAGAAGACGAGGTCAGTACTGGGACCGAGAGAACTGAAAAACAGCTTCTATCTCAAGGCTGTCAGACTGTTAAATAGCCATCACTCCACCCAGTACCCTGCCCTGAACTTATTCACTGTCACTAGCCGGCTACCACCCGGTTACTCAACCCTGCACCTTAGAGGCTACTACCCCATGTAAATAAGCATGGTACACTAGTCACTTTAATAATGGAACACTGGTCACTAATAATATTTACATGTTGTTTTACCCATTTGATATGTATATACTGTATTCTAGTCAAGTCCATCCTATTAAACTATTGCTGTACATATACTATTCTATGCTACATATTCTTCAGATATACTAAATACACTACATGACCAAAAGTATGTTGACACCTGTTCGTCCAAATCTCATTCCAAAATTATGGGCATTAATATGGAGTTGATCCCCCATTTGCTGCTATAACAGCCTCTACTCTTCTGGGAAGGCTTTCCACTAGATGTCGGAACATTGCTGCGGGGACTTGCTTCCATTCAGCCACAAGAGCATTAGTGAGGTCGGGCACTGATGTTGGGCGATTAGGTGTTTGATGGTGTTGAAGTCAGGGCTCTGTGCACACCATTCAAGTTCTTCCACACCGATCTCAACAAACCATTTCTGCATTGACTTTGCTTCATGCACGGGGGCATTGTCATGCTGAAACAGGAAAGGACCTTCCCCAAACTGTTGCCACAAAGTTGGAAGCACAGAATCATCTAGAATGTCATTGTGTGCTGTAGCTTTAAGACTTCCCTTCACTGGAACTAAGGGACGTAGCCCAAACCATGAAAAACAGCCTCCTTATCCAAATTTTACAGTTGGAACTATGCATTCGGGCAGGAAGCGCTCTTCTAGCATCCGCCAAACCAAGATTTGTCTGTCAGACTGTCGGTTGGTGAAGCATGATTCATCATTCCAGAGAACGCGTTTCCACTGCTCCAGAGACCAATGGCGGTGAGCTTTACACAACTCCAGCCGACGATTGGCTTTGCGCATTGTGATCTTAGGCTTGTGTGAGGGTGCTCAGTCATGGAAACCCATCTCATTAAGCTCCCGATGAACAGTTCTTGTGCTGACTTATCTTCCAGAGGCAGTTTGGAAGTTGGTAGTGATTGTAGGACAGACGATTTGTACATGCTACGTGCCTCAGCACTCTGCAGTCCCGTTCTGTGAGCTTATGTGGCCTACCACTTCACAGCTGAGCCGTTGTTGCTTCTAGACGATTCCACTTCACAATAACAGCACCTACAGTTGACCGGGGCAGCTCTAGCAGGGCAGACATTTTACTTGTTGGAAAGGTGCCACATTAGAAGTCACTGAGCTATTCAGTATGGGCCATTCTACTGCCACTGTTTGTCTATGGAGATCGCATGGCGGTGTGCTCAATTTTATACATCTGTCAGCAAAAGTGTGGTTGAAATAGCTGTATCCACTAATTTGAAGGGGTGTCCAAATACTTATGTATATATAGTGTACTCTATCCACATACTGTCTGTCCATAATGTCTATACATCACATATACACTGCTCAAAAAAATAAAGGGAACACTTAAACAACACAATGTAACTCCAAGTCAATCACATTTCTGTGAAATCAAACTGTCCACTTAGGAAGCAACACTGATTAACAATAAATTTCACATGCTGTTGTGCAAATGGAATAGACAAAAGGTGGAAATTATAGGCAATTAGCAAGACATCCCCAAAAACAGGAGTGATTCTGCAGGTGGTGACCACAGACCACTTCTCAGTTCCTATGCTTCCTGGCTGATGTTTTGGTCACTTTTGAATGCTGGCGGTGCTTTCACTCTAGTGGTAGCATGAGACGGAGTCTACAACCCACACAAGTGGCTCAGGTAGTGCAGTTCATCCAGGATGGCACATCAATGCGAACTGTGGCAAAAAGGTTTGCTGTGTCTGTCAGCGTAGTGTCCAGAGCATGGAGGCGCTACCAGGAGACAGGCCAGTACATCAGGAGATGTGGAGGAGGCCGTAGGAGGGCAACAACCCAGCAGCAGGACCGCTACCTCCGCCTTTGAGCAGGAGGAGCACTGCCAGAGCCCTGCAAATGACCTCCAGCAGGCCACTGGTCTGTGGTCACCACCTGCAGAATCACTCCTGTTTTGGGGGGTGTCTTGCTAATTGCCTATAATTTCCACCTTTTGTCTATTCCATTTGCACAACAGCATGTGAAATTTATTGTCAATCAGTGTTGCTTCCTAAGTGGACAGTTTGATTTCACAGAAGTGTGATTGACTTGGAGTTACATTGTGTTGTTTAAGTGTTCCCTTTATTTTTTTGAGCAGTGTATATATATATATATATATATATAGTTGAAGTCGGAAGTTTACATACACCTTAGCCAAATACATTTAAACTCAGTTACACAATTCATGACATTTAATCCTAGTAAAAAATCCCTGTCATAGGTCAGGTAGGATCACAAATTTATTTTAAGAATGTGAAATGTCAGAATAATGGTGGAGAAAATTATTTATTTCAGCTTTTATTTCTTTCCTCACATTCCCAGTGGGTCAGAGGTTTACATACTCTCAATTAGTATTTGGTAGCTTTGCCTTTAAATTGTTTAACTTGGGTCAAACGTTTCAGGTAGCCTAACACAAGCTTCCCACAATAAGTTGGGTGAATTCTGGCCCATTCCTCCTGACAGAGCTGGTGTAACTGAGTCAGGTTTGTAGGCCTCCTTGCTCGCACATAGTCTTCAGTTCTGCCCACACATTTTCTATAGAATTGAGGTCAGGGCTTTGTGATAGCCACTCCAATACCTTGACTTTGTTGTCCTTAAGCCATTTTGCCACAACTTTGGAAGTGTGATTGGGGTCATTGTCCATTTGGAAGACCCATTTGCGACCAAAGCTGTAACTTTATGACTGATGATGCTTCCTGCAGCAACCCCCCCCCCCCCCCCCCCCCCCCCGTGCCTCACGGTTTGGATGGTGTTTTTTGGCTTGCAAGCCTCCCCCTTTTTCCTCTAAACATAACGATGGTCATTTGTTTCGTCAGACCAGAGGACATTTCTCCAGAAAGTACTATCTTTGTCCCCATGTGCAGTTGCAAACCGTAGTCTGGGTTTTTATGGTGGTTTTGGAGCAGTGGCCTCTTCCTTCCTGAGCGTCCTTTCAGGTTACATTGATATAGGACTCGTTTTACTGTGGATATAGATACTTTTGCACCTGTTTCCTCCAGCAACTTCACAAGGTCCTTTGCTGTTGTTCTGGGATTGATTTTCACTTTTCTCACCAAAGTACGTTGAACTCTAGGAGACAGAACGTGTCTCCTTCCTGAGCGGTATGACGGCTGCGTTATCCCATGATATTTATACTTGCGTACTATTGTTTGTACAGATGAACGTGGTACCTTCAGGCATTTGGAAATTTCTCCCAAGGGTGAACCAAACTTGTGAAGGTCTACAAATGTTTTTCTGAGGTCTTGGCTGATTTCTTTTGATTTTCCCATGATGTTAAGCAAAGAGGCACTGAGTTTGACGGTAGGCCTTGAAATACATCCACAGGTACACCACCAATTGACTCAAATGTCAATGTCAATTAGCCAATCAGAAACTTCTGAAGCCATGACATCATTTTCTGAAATTTTCCAAGCTGTTTAAAGGCACAGTCAACTTAGTGTATGTAAACTTCTGACCTCCTGTAATTGTGATACAGTGAATTATAAGTTAAATAATCAGTCTGTCAACAATTGTTTGAAAAAAAACTTGTGTCATGCACAAAGTAGATGTCCTGACAAACTTGCCAAAACTGCAGTTTGTTAACAAGAAATTTGTGGAGTGGATGAAAAACGAGTTTTAATGACTCCAACCTAAATGTATGCAAACTTCCAACTTCAACTGTATTTTTAGTCAGATATTACTGTACTGTTGGAGCTAGGAACACAAGCATTTCGCTACACACGCAATAACATCTGCTAAATATGTGTGCAACTAATATAATTCGATTTGGATTTGATTTGAGGGAGAGAAAGAGAGACAGAGACAGAGAAAGACGGAGAACTACAAGAAGCTTTGGCTAATTAAATATTCTCTCCGATTACAAGGGGCTATTTGGCCCTCTCCGGAAATTGTGACTTTCATAATCTTACTAAAGAGGAAGGTACTGACTTTTTAACATTTCACATAAAAATACCAATTAAGAAACGAAAAAGGGGGGGGGTGACCAGCTCTAATCTTACACAAATTGCAAACGATACAAATGGGTAGGCCATAATTAGATTTTTTTTCCTCAACAGCTTTTCATAATTGAAAATACTGACACTACCAAGAACACACTTCAACACACACACATTACGCACAGCTAGTTTTTCAATTGCCAAATTCAATATCTATTTCCCCAGCCTAAGGGGGAATAATGTTAATAACAGAGGGGGACATTGAGTTTTTCAGGGGGTCTCACACTGTCTGGTTACCATGGCATGGTCAGGCACAGCAGGACACTGTGTGCATACAGAAAACGTTCTACACAGGAATAGTATATGACATAGCACCAGGTGAATGCATATAGCCTCAGCATGGCCACTCACTGGGGACTCTTGTTGATTGACATTGAGGAAGAGTTCCTCATTAAGAGTTGTAGGATAGCATAGTGTAAAACTCACTATAGAACAAGACATATTGGATAGACACCATACCTGGACGTTGTGGTGACGTTTAATTGATCAAATAATTAACGGTGTATAATTACGCGATTAAATGATTCAAGGCAATTATTAACTCAATGACCCGGGGCACCATGGGAAAGTTTTAGCTTTATTGAATTTTTATTTCCCAAATTCACTCAAAGAATATCAGAATATCGATTTCACAACAGTCGCCAATTAATCAATTTCCTCTACAATCTCATTCTGAACGTCGCATGATCCGGGAATCTGCACAAACCCGAGTCTCACCAAATAAGTCCGTACCACACCAATTGAGCTGATTATTTATTTGCTAACAAGCTAAAATGATAATATAAGAAACACATACACAAACATACAGTCTATTAATTAGAACTTAGTATGAACAGGTCCCGAGCGGGCCAACACCATATTACACATGTTTCACAAAATGGGGATTTCAAAAGAGAGAGAGAGAGAGAAAAAGAGAGAGAGACAGAAAAAGAGAGAGAGAGAGAGACAGAAAAAAAGAGAGAGAGAGAGAGAGAGAGACAGAAAGAAAAAAAAAGAGAGAGAGAGAGAGAGAGTACACGAGAGAAAAACACACTTCCGTGCATTTGTCAGCTATGCTTATTTTAACCCTAACCTTGCCCCGAACTGTCGCTCTTATGGGTCAGAATATAATGATGTAATTACGTGTTGAAGGTCTCCGATGGGGTGTCTCTGCTTGGATAGGATTCCGACTTCTCTGATGACGGTCCGTCTTCGGTTACCGGGTGTAACTCTCTGTTTCTCCTCACGGTGTCAGTGTCTTTTCTCTTAGTGGTCTGTTTCCTCGCCCTCGCTCTGAAAAGGGGTCTTCTGAGGAGGGCTAATCAGCCGTGTAGATGGTTCCAGCGTGGGAATGAAAACAGTGTAGACACACGAGTCCTTGGAGAGTGGTGACCGGGTGGTCCTGCTTGAATTCACCCCCTTTAGATACAGCTACTCGTCCGTAGCATAGGTTGTTGAAGGGGTCTTCAACCTCGTGTTGCGTTTTGAGTTTGCTGACCACTCAGACCTTGGCTGCAGTTCAGGGTCACTTAGTCTCCTATGGTAATTCTTAACTCACATATTTTATACCTTCGGGTCAGATATGGGCGTTTCCGCCTTTAGGGCAATTCTCTGGGCGTACCTGTAAGGAGTGACGCCGGACAGGAGAAGCAAGTACGGCGAGTCAAACATTTAATCAGGAACGACATAGAACACAAAATGAACAGCGTCAGCACACGGGTAAACAAGAACATATGACAAACATCAATCCCGAAGCAGGGAACAGAGCTTGGGAACAGACAGATATAAGGAAGGCAATAAAACAAGTAATAGAATTCAGCGCAGATGCGCGTGACGGGAAAAGGCAGGTGTGCGTACTGATGTTGGCTTGATTGCATAATCCTGGAGAGCCTGGCGCCTTCGAGGGCCAGGGGGAGGAAGAGCGGGAACAGGCGTGACAATACCCACCTCTCTAGGGGCGCCATCCGGCATCTCACCTGGGCGAGCCGGCCGAGACATGGGCGCTGGGCAGGCAGGCTGGGAGAGGAAGAGCGGGAGCAGGCGTGACTGTACCAAGTTACGAGGCATACTCTGGATTTTACTCACATCCAATTTAGAAAACTAACTTCACATTTCATCTTTACAAAAACATTATCTTTGATCTGGAAATTTTCCACACAACGTACAATATGCAAACATCCAGCACATATTGGGAAAACTCTTAAAGTTACAATGTTTTCGTTATAACGTCGTCCTTTAACTTTAATAACATAACAAAAACGACATTCATTTTCATTTTCCATCTATCGTCATTACCACCATTGTGGCTGACGAAACCTATTGTCCATAAATCCATTTATTGCATGTTAATGTTCTGAGGCCGGTTTTCCATCTATTGATTTTGTTCAATGTGGATACAGAACAACACAGTGGAGCAGAGAGAAAAAAATAATGTCTGGACCAGGCAGAGGAGTAGCTGGACCAGGCAGAGGAGTAGCTGGACCAGGCAGAGGAGTAGCTGGACCAGGCAGAGGAGTAGTTGGACCAGGACAAGGGAAAAGGAGAGGTAGGGGGAGAGGAGTAAGAATGCGTGGTGGTGTTCAAAGGAGAGTAAGAGCTGCTGTCACTGATGAAATAATAGCCACCATCATAGACCATGTGATAAACCATGGTCTATCACTGAGAGAGGCTGGTGAAAGAGTCCAGCCTAATACCATGGTCTATCACTGAGAGAGGCTGGTGAAAGAGTCCAGCCTAATACCATGGTCTATCACTGAGAGAGACTGGTGAAAGAGACCACTCTAATACCATGGTCTATCACTGAGAGAGGCTGGTGAAAGAGTCCAACCTAATACCATGGTCTATCACTGAGAGAGACTGGTGAAAGAGTCCAGCCTAATACCATGGTCTATCACTGAGAGAGACTGGTGAAAGAGACCACTCTAATACCATGGTCTATCACTGAGATAGGCTGGTGAAAGAGTCCAGCCTAATCTCAGATGGTCAACCGTGGCTTCCATTATCTGGAATTTTCAACAAACCAACAGGTAAGTAATGCATTTCACAAGGGCTTCTTCCATCATTACTATTGCCATGTCCCACAGTAACTGTATGCCACCAGTCCCAATGCAAATACGTATGTTGTATTTTTGTTCCTCTAAAGGACGCAACGTCTTCCTCCCTCTTGGGGAAGAAGAAAGCTCCTCAGTGAAGACCAAGAGCATGCCATTGTAGGATTGGTCATTGCAGACAATGCAATAGAACGGAGGGAAATTCAGACCAGAATTGTAATGTGGAAAGCATCAGCCTGACTACCATTGGCTCGGACTCTGACCAAACACAGAGTTGGAATGAAACAGTAGTACAAAGTTCCTTTTGAAAGGAACAGTGAGCGGGTCAAGGAACTCCGGCACCAATAAGTCCAGGTATGGTGTCTATCCAATATGTCTTGTTCTATAGTGAGTTTTACACTATGCTACTCCACATGTAGCCATGGGTTACAGTACATACAGTAGGACATACTGAAAAGCATTTACACATACTGTGTTTGATTTCTTTCAGGGAGTCATGGAGTTGGAGGCTAATCAGGCCCCACATGAGGCAGGGTTTAACCTGGCAAAAACACGTCGGCGGGGAAGAGACGTCATCGGAAAAATGGCCACCATTGATGTGTCGGGTCAGAGAGGAGCAAATATCAATGTGTGCTGCAATCTCCAGTGCTGGTTTGGTCCTGCAGAGATACCAGATTGGTCCCTACAACACTGAGCGTCGCCTTTTGTTTTGAGATGATCTCCGCCAACAACTGGTGCCAGAAGCAGAAAGGGAACAGGTGGGAGGAAACATGAGGACATTGTGATTGCATGGGACAATGTAGCATTCCACCATTCACATGCAATCACAAACTGGTTTGCAGCCCATCCAAGAATGGTTTCCCTTTTCCTCCCCCCCTACTCGCCTTTCCTCAATCCCATTGAAACATTTTTTTCTGCCTGGAGGTGGAAATTGTATGATCATCGGCCACATGACCAAATGTCCCTCCTGGATGCAATGGATGCCGGCTGCTGAGACATCTTAGCAGAAGACTGCCAGGGGTGGATAAGGCATGCCAAGCGTTTCTATCCAAGGTGCATAGCGAGAGACGACATAAGATGTGATGTGGACGAGAACATGTGGCCAAATGCTGAAGATCGTATAGATTAGAACAGGACTGGGCATTTTTGCGTTTTTCCCTTCTGTGCCTTTTTTTTACAGTAATTGTGTTTTATTTTTACACATTTGGAACCAAAGGTCATGTGTGTTGTATTTTTTTGTTGATCACTGGCAGCAATTACATGTTGCTAATAAAGCTTTTACTGCAGCAATTCTGTCACTTACTGACTTTACTGACTCAAGATGACTCATTCACTTTTAGATAGTATGTTGCCAAAAATGCTTAGATAGAGTCGGGTTTGCCGTGTTTTGATAGAGTTATTGTATCTGGAGAAAGTTTCTTTGCATTTGGAAATGTAGAGTTGGTATTTAATTAACAAAATGTGGTTTTGAGCAGAAAATTTACTTTTTGGCTAATTATGTGATGTAGGTATGTTGCTATGTTAAGAGTTTAGAAAAAGTATCTTAACTATAGGTAAATGCTTGTTAGCAATTGTAAAAAAATTGTAATATAATACATCTTCAATGTTAGATTGAACCACCTGTCTGTCAGTTCCTTAACCTTTCTGGCACAGGTATTCCGCTAGCGACCCACCTCGACAACATCCGGTGAAATTGCAGAGCGCGAAATTCAAATGACAGAAATAGAAATATTTAACCTTCATGAAAATACAAGTGTCAAACATCAAAATAAAGCTTAACTTCTTGTTAATCCATCCGCTATGTCATATTTCAAAAAGGCTTTTAGGCGAAAGCACACTATGCGATTATCTGAGGACAGCGTCCCACATACAAAAGCATGAAAAACATTTTTCATCCAGGCAGGTGCGCCACAAAAGTCAAAAATAGCAATATAATAAATGCCTATATCTTCTTCTGTTGGCACTCCAAAAGGTCCCAGCTACATCACAAATGGTCCTTTTGTTTCGATAATGTCCTTCTTTATATCCCCAAAAACTCAGTTTAGCTGGCGCGCTTCATTAAATAATCCACCGGTTTCCCTCCTTCAAAATGCATACAAAATGAATCCCAAATGTTACCAATAAACTTTTCCAAACAAGTCAAACACAGTTTATAATCAAACCTCGGGTACCCTAGTACGTAAATAAACAATCAAATTTAAGACGGAGAATTGTTATTGTCTGTACCGGAGATAAACAACAAAGAACGTGCCCTGATCTACGCGCATGAAAATACTACAGCCAAAATGGGAGCCACAAATTCTAGCTAATTTTTCCAAAAACAAGCCTGAAACTCTTTCTAAATACTATTGACATCTAGTGGAAGCCCTAGGAACTGCAATCTGGGAGGATTTCGCCTCATAATAAACATGACAGCCATTGGAAACAGTGGTAGGCTGATTTTTTTTTGGGGGGGGGTGGTTTGTCCTCAGGGTTTCACCTGCCATATCAGTTCTGTTATACTCACAGACATTATTATATAACAGTTTAAGAAACTTTAGAGTGTGTTCTATCCAAATCTACCAATGATATGCATATCCTAGCTTCTGGGCCTGAGTAACAGGCAGTTTACTTTGTGCACGGTTTTCATCCGGACGTCAAAATACTGCCCCCTAGCCCAAAGAGGGATATGCACAACAAAGTTAATATTACTGAAGCAGACTGTGAATACAGTTTTGAGTTAAAACAAATTGAAGCCATTCAGTGCATTTGAGAGGGTAGTCATTTTAAATGGTAAACATTTTTACACTAAATACATTTGAGTGGCTTTCATTTGAGTCTAACTGTATTTGGCGTGTGAGCAGTCTGGAAGAGTAAATCAGGTGTTACTGTATCCTATTAAACTATTAAGACGTGCTTACTTAAGATCTTAGGATGTTTGTGTCTGCTGCTGCTGACCCATCGGACCCAAAGCATTTCTTCCTATCTCATTCAATTCACATTATATAGTCTACAGGGCAACTGTGTTGTTTAGACTAGGGCTGGAAAAGCTCCATTTTGCCAGACAGCTTTTGGCTGGGAAAATGTGGTCAATTGAAAATTATATTATTTCAGCCTTACATCAATGGCCTCTGCTCTCGGCTCTGTGCACCAGCCCCATGCTAGCCTTTGTAAAGTGAGTCTAAGCAGACAAGTTCTAAAGACAAAGGCCTTGTGAAGGAGCAGTGGATGGATGGGAAGATCAGTGGAGGATTGTGAAATTAATTCCCTGGTCTAATGACAGAGAAACCACAAGCTTTGAAAGAACGGCAGCAGTCTCTCCAGCATTCCTTTCCATCTATCCCTTTTCTCAAAAGGTCCTTTGAAACATGTCCCATACTGCTTTAGGTTCCCCCCCCCCCAGTACAATCTCTCAAAAAAGAAAAAGGAAAAGGAAAAGAAAGGAATATGGATGATGTTATTTTTGTTCTCTCTCTCTCTGGTTCTCCTGCCAAACGTTCACTGTGATTAGAGAACATACAAGTGAATTGCTTAATCTCTCATCTCCTCTAGTAGTCAGGTAGAAATGATTGGTGAGTGGCGATGGTTGGACGGCTTCAAGTAATGGGGAATGAAACCATCATGTATCACAACCCAGCTCACCACAGCAACATACTGTACATATTCTAGACAGAAAGCTTATGGCAGGCTTATCCTTGTGTCTGTGTGTGTGTGTGTGTGTGTGTGTGTGTGTGTGTGTGTGTGTGTGTGTGTGTGTGTGTGTGTGTGTGTGTGTGTGTGTGTGTGTGTGTGTGTGTGTGTGTGTGTGTGTGTGTGTGTGTGTGAGCAAGCGAGAGAAATTAAGAGAGATTAAGAAAGAAAGTGAGAGCGAGAGAGTGATTTTGCATAGTGGTGTAAAGTACTTAAGTAAATAAACATACAGTAATATAAAGTACTAGTTAAGTAGATTTTTGGAGTATCTGTACTTTAATTTACTATTCATATTTTTGACAACTTTTACTTTTAATCCACTACATTCCTAAAGAAAATAATGTATGTTTTACTCCATAAAGTACATTTTACCTGACACCCCAAAGTACTAATTACATATGAATCCTTAGCAGGACAGGACAATGGTCCAATTCATACACTTATCAAGAGAACATCCCTGGTCATCCCTACTGCCTCTGATCTGGAAGATTCATTAAACACAAATGCGTTGTTTGAAAATTCTGTCTTAGTGTTTGAGTGTGCCCCGGGCAATCCATAAAAACATAAAAATGAAAAAATTGTGCCGTCTGGTTTGCTTCATATAAGGAATTTGAAATAATTTAGACTTATACTTTGACTTGTGATACTTAAGTATATTTTAGCAATTACATTTACTTTTGATACTTAAGAATATTAAACAAATAAAGACTTTTAGACTTTTACTCAAGTAGTATTTTACCGGGTGAGTCATTTTACCGGGTGAGTCATTTTCTATTAAGGTATCTTGACTTTTACTCAAGTATGACAATTGGGTACTTTTCCACCACTGCTGTCCCATGCTTTAGATCATTAACCCCAGGTGTTCCTGCTCCCATTTCATATAAAATAAGCAACAGTTTTGTCAGGCATCTTTGTCAGCTTTGTCAGGCGAAATGCTGTATGTCTGCTGTACACAACCATTCTCTCCTCCCAGCCAGACTAAAGTGGGTGTCCTCTGAGTGTAAAGCACACTTCAGAAACCATGTTTTACCATGGAGGGGTTCCGTACGTTTGTGTCAGCAACAAGAGATGGGGGAAACAGAACCTATGGCCCGGGGGTAGAGAGAGAGAGAGAGCCCTATCCATCCATCCGGGAAAAGGGAGGAATCTGTAGAAGAGCCCAGGGTTTACACATGAAATCTGGGGCACGCGTGGCACACCCTGTCCCGCCGTCCATGGGCTCTTTAAATGAAAGACACTTTCCCCTCCCATCCACTCCACTTGTGATTGTTCTGATGCAGATGTAGGCTCTGATTTAGCCCTGTGTCCCGGCCGGACACTTACAGTCACAACCTCCCTATCCCTCTCTAGATCAGGGTCTGGAAATCGGACACTTATTTGTTTATCCTCATGGCTTATCAGACACAAGGCTGGACAGAAAATATTGGCCACTAGCAAATCACACAGATCTAGGCAGAACACTATTCTAAATCTGGTTGTGTGCTTTATCAACAGATATGGTAAAGTGTTACTAAACATAGCACATCCGCGGAATTGTCTTGAATATGTTGAATATGCCTATATTTCAATTAATGTTCAGAGGTTGGATGTGGGTGTCATACACAAAAACACAATTAATTAGTTTGCACTATGAGTTCAAGCAGATACAAAATGTATTTGCAAGGTAATGAACCTAACTGGGTCATTCCACGTCAGTGCAGCCCGAATATATTTGTGGTATCGCAGATCGTTCAGGCAATTCTCACATAGTAACTTCATTGGGAGGAAGGATGTTTGCCATGCTTTTCACATTTGTATCACAAACATATATATTTTTTTATCATGTTAAAAGTGGCTATTTTATAAAAAATGTTTTACCTATACTATGATCTGTGAACTGAACATGATACAGACAACATCTTAGTGTCTTTATACTCCTTATAATAAGGAGTATGTCCAGATTCTGAAATACACATTTTTATACTCATTTATTCAAGTATTAAAAATATGAATATCTCAAAAGTACCCTTTTTGATTTAGCAAAAATAAAAATGCAGTAGGATTGCATGTGCTTTGCCTAAAGAGTTATAGAAGCTTTCCAAGTCAAATTGAGTGGGCTCTTTGCCAATTTGCTGATTCTGAAGGTACAGTATGATACATTTTATGAGTACCACAAACACACCGAATGGGAAACTGGATTCGAATGGAACTCCCTCTGCTGGTGATTTGCTGAATGTGCAATCCTAAAGGAGAGCTGTGATTGGTTAATGACCTATAACGCAATATCTATGTATTTCTATGTATAAAATGGGTCAAATCATTAAAAGCACCAGAGAGCCCACTCTGGAAATGTGATGTATTTTAAGAGTATATTGTTACAAACAATACATCTTAAAATGAACAAACTCCAAAGGGTACTTTGATATCTTAATGTAAAAATGTTTAACGTTGAATCGAGACATACTGTCACGCCCTGGCCTTAGTTATCTTTGTTTTCTGTAATATTTTGGTTAGGTCAGGGTGTGACAGGGGGGATGTGTGTCTGTATTTGTCTCGTCTTGGGTGGTTGTATGGTATAGGGGGTTTTGGTAGAGTGTATGGGTTTGTGTTGAGTGTAGGTGTCTAGGTAAGTCTATGGTTGCCTGAATGGTTCTCAATCAGAGACAGCTGTCATTCATTGTCTCTGATTGGGAGCCATATTTAAGGCAGCCATAGGCATTAGGTTAATGTGGGTAATTGTCTATGTGTACTGTTTAGTGTCAGCACTATTTTGTTTGATATAGCTTCACGGTTTGTTGTTTTTGTTCGTTTGTTTCGTCTTTCTAATAAAAGGAAGATGTATTGTTATCACGCTGCGCCTTGGTCCACTCTTTCACCTCAAGACGACCGTGACACATACACCAAGGTGTTGTCTGTATCACGTACGGTTCACAGATCATAGGGTCTTACAGGAGGCATGTACAGGTCTAAAAAACGGTCTAAAATGGCCACTTTCATCATGATTTCCCCAAAACATTTTGTGATACAAATGTAAAAAGCATGTCAAACACCCTTCCATCCAATGAAGTTTCTATGTGAGAATTGCCAGAACAATCTGAGATATGCTGGCATGGAATCGCCCAACTTGTTCGACATGGTTCACAAATCTAAGAAGCAGTTTTTAATGACATTTTTATTTCTTCAACTGGAGATTAATGACGCCTACCTACACGTCAGTTTGAGTATTATCTTCGACCCAAATTGAGGCTTTGGAGTCGAGCAGAAATGTGAGGTGTTTAATTCCCAGTGTTTTCCAGTGTTTTCACAGGTGTTGAGGGGGATCGAGATCTGAAACTGAGATGTACTTCTTTTCAAACTAAAGGCTGAATAGAAACTGTTGTGAAGTATTTGTACCTTTAACCAGTGCTCTGGATTCTGTCATTTTTCTGCTCCGTAACAATGCCAATAAACAGAAATGCATGAAAGCTGCTAAACGGATTATTAACCCGATTAATAACAGACAGGGACAGAAGTGGGATGAGGGGATTAGTGTTGTCGCTTTGAAGTCAATTTGAGGAATGCTTCTACACCTCTTTGGCAAAATGCATGCAATCATACTGCAAGATTCAAGACCAAGAGAGACAAGAGAAGTAAACATAAACTTCAATCAGTTTAAAAAAAAGATTATAGTAGGAGCAGCCCACGTAGCACAGATGTAATTCCACAGGAATAATGAAGTGCTTCATTTAGGCCCTGATTAAAACCGAACATCAATTTCACCTCATTTTAAGACACACAACTAGCACTGACTTTCACTTTAAAGTTTGTCTGGCATCTCTGATTTGGACCGCCAACACCGTACAAACCAATTCCAACTCATTTTATCTCTCTCTCTCCACTGTTATATATCTGGTGATTCGCAGAGGGGGGGGGGGGGGGGGGGGGGTTGATGGAATGCATCTGCGGTAAATGTGTGCCTTTTCTAGGCAGCCTCTCTGTGTTGCTAATTAGGCTGGTGATTTTTACAAAGCGTGTTCTCATTAAGCTGATGCTGCCTCTAATCAGGGTGGCTGTGGTGGCAGTGCCTGGATAACAGCATCAGTCTGGGCACGCTCATTACAGCCCCCTATAAAAACCACTGGCCTAATGATCATCCCACCTGCTCACTCAGCCCAGCCCAGAGCAGGCCATCAAGGTCACCCCTCAATCAGATCACTAAACACTATATTCCCCCTCAACTTCATCAGTCCATGTAGTATAGTACCAGTGGCGGTTCTAGCTTTATTGTCTCCCTGTGTGAACCCCCCCCCCCCCCCCAAAACAAAAACCCTGTTCTGCACTAACTGTAATTTTATTCAGACATTTGGAACAACACAAATAAATAATCATAACATTAAAGACTCATAAATATCAAAAAGAAGTAACAAAGACAAATAGAAACCAATTGTAGTATATAAATACAAATAAAAAAGAGAATTTAATTATTAAACTATTACCCTATTGCTTACAGAAAACACACAAATAAAACTCAATTGCACAGATCCTATATCAAATAGAATAACACACTTATAAAGAAGAAAACCTGAAAATCACACCATTGCACTTCAAATAAGAAACACACTAACTAAATTGCACAACTAATTGCATTACTAATTGCATTAGTACTGTACAAAGTTAGAGGTGCGCTATTTGATAGATTCCCCCGCTCCCCCTACCTCGGGCTTCCAGTGGGGAGGCCTGAGGTCAACCTACCCCCGCCCCCCTCCCCATCTCGTACTTCTGAGTGGGAGACCTTCCCAGGCAGTAGCCTGCCTAGCTCACAAACTAAAATCAGGGCGCCCACTCCGCCAAGGTTAATTGACCCACAGTCCCACACGGTGACATGATATCATTGACGTGACGCGCCCCATGCTGCCCCCAGCAAGATGCCGCCCTGGGCGGCTGCCCATGTCGCCCATACCTAAATCCGCCAGTGTATAGTCTGTATAGTTGAGCATGTCATTATTGACTGCTAAATATTTATTTCTCATTGAGTTGGACCAGGATTTTGACTGAGAGCCAAAAGTATTTCTAGGTAATATGAATTTTGCACATTGGCATTTTGATGTGCTGAAATCTCCTATGGATGTGAGTGCTAAGTGGGTTACTGGGACTCCGTTGTCCTGCTGTATGTGCGTTCTTATAGACTTGCTGAATAGGGAGTTGTATTTTTGAGGGGCATCTGCATGGCAGAGCATAGAGCTGGGGGGCACCCTCACCCCTCAAGGGCCTTGGAGGGGCATCTTTCTTTATACACACAATGCTGTCAGATGCTGAGCGAGGACTGCTAGAACAGCTGCACCACAATCACAGTAGAGTTACAAGCAAAGAAGCACTCACAAAATATGCCCATTTCCTCTCCAACATGAACGCACACACACACACACACACACACACACACACACACACACACACACACACACACACACACACACACACACACACACACACACACACACACACACACACACACACACACACACACACACACACACACACACACACACACACAGCTGTGTAAGAACAGAGAATAAATGCAGACAGAGCACACTATGTTCAGTGTGAGTCCTGTGTCCAGAGGCTGCAGGTACAAACAGTACATTGGCATTACATGGACTCTGCACTACTGTTTGCTTAGTAACCACTATTCTCCCAGATAGTAAATCACCTAGTGCACCTTTTCAAACATCGCCTGGATCTTGTTTGTTTGTACACAGTACATGTCGGCGTCTCCACACTTCTATGGCTTCCTATGACTTTTTTATTGCAAGTTCCTTGACTTCCCATACCGCCTCTAGTGCATCACAGGCTAACACCACCTACATGTGTACATGTATGGCATGTTATTGCTAACCTGCAGCTGGTTGATATGCTTAACTGTATTTACAGAGCCGGATGGCTCAGCGGAGAATTGGCCATGGAAGCCACTCTGGCATTTAACCTGCGTTCCCTCTGGCTTGTGGAGTGGCTCAGTCTGTGGTTTTACCAGTTCCCTGGTGTGGCCGGTCGCTCTGCCATATAATCCCGGTCTCTAGCCGCTATATAAAGCAGGTAAGAGGCTTGTTGCAGGAAGATATACTCGAGCTCACCGATTACAGGCCAGCTCCCGAGTAGAGTGAGAGATAGAGTGAGAGATTAGAGAGCGCGAGACAGAGTGAGAGAAGGCAAGATAGCGTGAAAGTGGGAGTGTGTGTGTGTGCGTAGGAGAGAGAGAGATTATGAGAGAGAGAGCAATTGAGAGAGAGAGAGAGAGAGAGAGAGAGAGGCAAAGGAGCGGTGAAAGAGTGGCATGATGTAGTGCAGAGGCCAGCTGCACACAGACCTGGTGCTCCAACACAGTGATGACTGTTACATGCTTACGCACACAGGACTAGTATGGTTATGCTATGGCAAATACAGTGGCGAGAAAAAGTATGAGAACCCTTTGGAAATTCCTGGATTTCTGCATAAATTGGTCATAAAATTCTGATCTTCATCTAGGTCACAACAATAGACAAACACAGTCTGCTTAAACTAATAACACACAAAAAAATTATACTTTTTCATGTCTTTGTTGAACACACTGTGTAAACATTCACAGCGCAGGGTGGAAAAAGTATGTGAAACCTTGGATTTAATAACTGGTTGACCCTCCCTGTAGTTGCGGATCAGACCTGCACAACGGCCAGGAGGAATTTTGGACCATTCCTCTTTACAAAACTGTTTCAGTTCAGCAATATTCTTGGGATGTCTGGTGTGAACTGCTCTCTTGGGGTCATGCCACAGCGTCTCAATCGGGTTGAGGTTAGGACTCTGACTGGGCCACTCCAGAAGGTGTATTTTCTTCTGTTGAAGCCATTCTGTTGTTGATTTACTTCTGTGTTATGGGTCGTTGTCCTGTTGCATCACCCAACTTCTGTTGAGCTTCAATTGGTGGACAGATAGCCTAACGTCCTCCTGCAAAATGTCTTGATAAATATGGGAACTCATTTTTCCGTCGAGCTGTAATGTTGTGTGTTCCTTCCAAACAACTCAACTGTAGTTTCATCTGTCCACAGAATATTTCACCAGTAGCGCTGTAGAAAATCCAGGTGCACTTTTGTAAACTTCAGACGTGCTGCAATGTTTTTTTTGTACAGCAGTGGCTTCTTCTGTGGTGTCCTCCCATGAACACCATTCTTGTTTAGTGTTTTACGTATTGTAGACTCGTCAACAGAGATGTTAGCATGTTCCAGAGATTTCTGTAAGTCTTTAGCTGACACTCTAGGATTCTTCTTAACCTCATTGAGTATTCAGTGCTGTGATCTTGCAGTCATATTTGCAGGATGGCCACTCCTAGGGAGAGTAGCAACAGTGTTGAACTTTCTCCATTGTCTTACAGTGGACTGATGAACATCAAGGCTTTTAGAGATACGTTTGTAATCCTGTCCAGCTTTATGTAAGTCAACACTTCTTAATCGTAGGTCTTCTGAGATGTTTTTTGTTTGAGGCATGGTTCACATTAGGCAATACTTCTTGTGAATAGCAAACTCAAATTTTGTGAGTGTTTTTCATAGAGCAAGGCAGCTCTAACCAACATCTCCAATCTCATCTCATTGATTGGACTCCAGGTTAGATGACTCCTGACTCCAATTAGCTTTTGGAGAAGTCATTAGCCCTGCTGTTCACATACTTTTTCCAACTTACACTGTGAATGTTTAAATTATGTATTCAATATAGACAAGAAAAATACAATATTTTGTGTGTTATTAGTTTAAGCACACTATGTTTGTCTATTGTTGTGACTTAGATGAAGATCCGATCAAATTTGATGACCAATTTCTGCAGAAATTCTAGTAATTCCAAAGGGTTCACATACTTTTTTTCGCCACTTTAGATAAGAATACAGAGAAACAAACTCACAAACACAACAAGCTGTAAACTAGTAACCTGCCAAAGATCAAGTTCGTATCTGCAGTTTGAATCTGAACAGCAGAAGCCCATTACAGTGTGTACACCATGTACAATGAACATGGTCTGGTCCTGAGTCAGTGGTCCTAGATTCCCCAAGGCCATGATCAAACTGTCACACAGGATCCATCTCCCCATTTCCACTGCACTATACCAACCAATTATAACACGCACGGCTCAACACCGCACTGCTACATGGGGAAAATATGCACAGCGAGCCACTGACGACTCAGAACAACTCCTCAAGGACCACAGCTTCTGACAACACCAACCCACGAGACGAGAACACTTTTGGAGACACTCAACCTCAGAGACAGGCAGCCTACTATGCAGCCCCCTGCCAGTACAGCGCAAATCCACAGGGTTCCAGAGCAAGCCAACCACTTATTATGCAATTCAAACATGACACAAACCCACAAGCTGAGTTAGGAACGTTAGACTACACGTGTTTTTTTCCTTCTCACTAGTGCACAGTCTACATGTGTTGTTTTCACATGGTGTTAAACAGAAAAGAGACAGTGAGGGGTTGAAAACAACCAACGAGTGCACTCTTAAAAATGTGTAGCGTTAATCGCTCTCCTGTGAAAATGACATTGACACCCTCCTTAAGAAAATACTGAGATAAATGATCACGTTGTTGCTGCACTGTATGTTACTTCTCTGTCATTTTGGTGTTCAATTTGGGATTTCAGCTTGGCTACGGGCCTACCAATTGGTAGTTATTTAGCGTTGAATTACGTTGGCACTGAAAAAAAACAAATACATGCTATGTCCTCTTTCCTCCCATGCTGGCCAGGAATCTGAGATTAGGGCAGAAAGTAAATGTTTGATTGTATTTGGTCCCAGCAGGGAGGAGTTTTAGAGACATTAAGGCGGTGTGCTGTGTGGAGAGGAAAGGAAAGCTTTAATAAGCCTATCTGGGAGGTTGGAACGAAAGCGGCTCTGCTGCGGACCTCACACTGCCGTAAACGAGATCTCGCCAGGCTGGGGCTGCACTCAGAGCTCAGCGCTGGCGGGTGGTGCTCATACTTATCCTCTGCGTGTGTGCGTCTAAGTGGTTTTACCAGCAAATGGAAAGGGGGAAATGGCTATGCTGAACTAGAGCGGTGGGGAGGGGAGGGCTGCTGGGCTGGCGGCTGCTGGGGTGAGGAGGGGGTGGAACTCTGCAGTATTTTTTAGGATTACTGGATAGCTGAAGTCTTCCACATAGCAGGAGGCAGACAAACAGTGCAGTGGGACCTATCTTCACCAGCTGCACTAAAAGCACAAATGATTATCCCCACCGTTTGGGCAGTTTCCTTAAATAAGTGGGACATACAGCTTTGCTCTCGCTGTAAAGTATCAATAGTTACCAGAATTTACAGTCCTTTTGGTGATTAACAGGTCATCTATGGCAATCTACGGATTGTCATTTGCACTTGAATAACGTGTAAAAAATGTGTTGATATAAAAACAAAAAATCTTAATCTTTATATTTGTGTCCATATTGTCAATGCATTTCTAGTGGATAAGGATGAAGGAAAAATAGAAAAATGTATTTAAAAAAAGGATATAATCAACAAATAACTCTGCAACTCTTCCAACTATTGACTTTTTTCACAACTACCACCAGTTTGTTGCCAAAACATTTTCAACAAAGACAAAGACATAGACATGAAATAAAAGTGTGTACAAATTTAAAGGACATTCAATGCTGAAACCCTCATATTAGGCAGCAACAATATTCAGTTGATGGCTATGTTTAGGATACTGTTTTAAAGCTTTGTCATTATATTTTCTATATACACTGAGTGGACAAACCATTAGGAACACCTTCCTAATATTAAGTTGCACCCCCTTTCGCCCTCAGAACAGCCTCAATTCGTCAGGGACTCTACGAGAAGTCGAAAGCGTTCCACAGGGATGCAGGGCCATGTTGACTCCAATGCTTCCCACAGTTGTGTCAAGTTGGCTGGATGTCCTTTGGTTGGTGGACCATTCTTGATACACACAGGAAACTGTTGAGTGTGAAAGACCCAGCATCATTGCAGTTCTTAACACACTCAAACCGGGTTCGCCTGGTATCATAGATTGGAGTACAAAAACAAATGGATAATTGAGCAGTATAAAAAGATGCAATGTTCGTTCTCCATAAGTCAAGTCCAACAGAGCCAAGCTCCAGCATCGCATTGCACTGATTTGCTTCCTGCAGGGATTGACACTTGGTGAGGATCCCACGAGACATACAGTGTTTGAGAAGGATAGAGAGCGAGAGCGGAGAGCAAGAGCGAGAGATCGAGAGAGAGAGAGATTGAAAGAGAAGAGAATGAAATATCAGTTAACGAGTGCAAGCAGAGGAATGACCTTGACGTGATGAGGGATGGACTGTAATTCTGAGGTGTGCTGTGATGTAGTTTGACAGGGTTTTTGACACAGACTTTACTAGGATGACGACAGAGACGTATGAACTACAGTACTGTGGAATCCGCTCAGTCCCACACACAAGTTAAGCTTTCTCTCCAACGTGAGAGGCAGGTAAACACTGCATACATACAACATACGCACTTCTCTTTTCTCTGTATTTCTCTCCGCAAACTCCTATCCTTTCCCTTGACACTGGCCCATGCCGCTTTTCTCTTCATCTCCGCCCTCCTTTTATCCATCTCTCCATTTCACACCTCCCTTTCCACTCTTGTTCTCACTCTCCGAGAGGAAGCGAGAAACAAAACAAAAACAACAGAGGCACTAAAAAGCCGGTGCAAGGACGCGGCTGAGGTCCCCTGGTGCTGTGAAGAGCTGCACAGCAGTGGACTGTGGGAAATCAGGAGTGATTGTGGTAGGAGGAAAAAATAATTGAGCGCTCACCGGAAACACAAATGTTTGTTTTGTTTTGTTTTTCAGGTCTTCGGGAGTTTTTGAGTTTTGCAACTCAAAGACAGCACCTCCTCAGGGGCATACGCAAACACACACACACGCGCGCACACACACACACATGCACACACACACACAGACACGCGCACACACAGCGGAGAAACAACAGCCCAGCTTTACTCTCAGTCTCCAACAGACCCCTCCCTGCATCCCGAGCCATCAATCCAGATAAGTTGGAATGAACGCGATTGTTTAGAACAGAGGCTGTAATTTCACCATTAGTCTCAATAAGAGGCAGCCCATGGGCGTGAGGACCAGGGCCTTATTGGCGGTGGTGGCTGTGGAGGTGTAATGAGGCACCGAGGTGGATGGGGGGAAAGGATGGAGGCAGGAGGGGTGGTTAGAGAGCGGATGCCCCCGGCCGTGGTACCTCTCCCTGGGGAGGAGCTCAGCAGGAGATGGGCCGCCTGATGGAGAATTATGGGAGCGCGAGGGTGACGTGCCCACCCCTCCCTCTCCTCCTACCTGCCCGCTCCAGCCGCTCTACTTTAAGTGAGGCCGCTAGGCTAAAGCTGCGTAGCTTACTCAGCCTTATGACTGAAGGAGCCGAGTGTAATCACTGTGTGGTGCGCCCTGCACCTTCCCTCCAGTCCTCTGACCACTGCTTTGACCACGTGGTCTTAATCTGTCAGGCCACTCTACCTCCTAACCCCCTCCCTTCATCCCCCTCTGGCTAAAAGTCTGTCAGCGTCTGGGGAAATTCAGACGGATTGTTCTTGGTAAAGTACATATCCCCCAGCCCCGACCCTACCCACTCCCACCAGCACAATTGGATGGATGCACAGAAATTACTAAGCCCCCCCCCCCCCCCGTGTGTTTGTGTGTTACAGCTTTCATAAATCCTTGTGTCCAATGATTTTATTTAATAAAGGGATTGTAAAGTAGGGAATATGAGAATGAAAGAGAGTGAGAGAGAGAGAGAGAGAGAGATAGAGAGAGAGAGAGAGATGGAAAGAGAGAGAGAGAGAGAGAGACAGAGAGCGCGCGCGGGAGAAAGAGAGAGCGCGTGCAAGTGAGAGAAATATGGAAAAAGAGAGAGAGATGGAAAGAGAGAGGAAAAGAAAAAGAGAGCAGAAGGAGATAACAATGATGGAGATGACAAGGAGGATGATAATAATAACAACAACAACAGGGGATGAAAGGAAGAGAGCGAAGTGAACAAGACAATCTTGAGTGAGACTGACTGACTGACTGAGTCCTACAGACATGAAACTACCGGAGAGAGCCAGAACACTATAGCCTGCAACAAGTCTTTTAGCAACAACAATATTTGGGAAACATTTATAGTTCTGCTCTGCAATCATCCCATCTAATGGCTGATTGACATTGGTTTTCTCATCAGCCATTGTGTTCCTTCACATGTTACTAAGACAAAGAAGAGCACGGAAATCTAACAGACTGGCAAAAAGCTCTCTCGATCACAAACACTCCCCTTCTTCTTTCCCTTTGTCTCTCTCTGTGTCTCAGTTTCGGTGATCATCCATCTCTCTCTCAATGTCTCTTTCGCCCCCTATCCCCCCTCTCTCTCTCTAATACGTGTAACACCCCCTCTGCTACTATGCTCCCCCGTTTCCCAGGTAATTGTGGCAGAGCCGTTTGTTTCTCAACTCTAACCCGACGCATGCACGCTAGCACAATAGTCTCCGTGTTTAATAAGCTTCACTACACAGCAGAGCACAGAACAGAAGAGCACAGCTACACAGCAGCGTGAACAATGGGCTCCTGGACACATGAACTCCTTAAACATGAGCCATTCCATTACACTCTGTCCCAGCCATTATTATGAGCCGTCCTCTCCTCAGCAGCCTCCACTGGCTCCTGGACACATGAATTCCTTCATGTGTGTCCTTACATGAAATAAGCCTAGTCGGGCACATTCTTGCTTGAGCCAATCAACGCCTTGTTGTGGTGTGAATTGGGAATACTGCAAACAACATCATCAATACAGCCCATATGATGTCATATCTCCATGGTAATAGACGACGGTTGGGTGTGTGGTAACTATAGCATCTATGGTGGTCATATGGGAACGGAGAGAGAGAGAGATGTAGTGATGATGGAGCCGAGTCCCTCTCTGGTCGAACGATGGCCTGATTGTGTTCTCCAAACGGCAGAACGCTGTGGTAGAGTTATGATTAATTACCTAATGACTACAGCGTGTGATTAATCAGACACTTCAGTGCTCCAGTGGACGTGATGAATATGGCTGGGTACAAAGAAGCTGCTCCGCGTAGTGCACTGCCCAATGAAGAAATAATAGGGCACTAAAAACCCAGGCTTACAATAGTTGGACCTTATAATAATAGTACCACCTTCCTCACCTTCCTCACCTCCTCAAGCCTACACACAACCCACCATACGCTAAACACACAGACACAATATCGCTTACGCTCAGTCAAACAGCTCCTACATAATATATGTTAGCTGGCCTAAAGAGAGGTCAGTAGAGATAGAGAGAGAGACAGAGAGAGAGAGAGAGAGAGAGAGACAGAGAGACAGAGAGAGAGAGAGAGAGAGAGAGAGAGAGAGAGAGAGACAGAAACAGAGACAGAGACAGAGAGACAGAGACAGAGAGACAGAGACAGAGAGACAGAGACAGAGAGACAGAGACAGAGACAGAGACAGAGACAGAGACAGAGACAGAGACAGAGAGACAGAGAGACAGAGAGACAGAGAGACAGAGAAAGAGAGAGAGAGAGAGAGAGAGAGAATTTAGCAGAAGAATACAGCGGGAGTCGTTAGGGGAGAGGAGACACTGGGACTGCCTGGCTGATGTTGCTAATGCAGCAGCAGGGCAGGGAGGGTCAGAGGGAGCAGTGGTGTGGAACAGTGAGGAGCAGAGACAGGGCCAGAACCAGAGAGTTGGCTGATACTGGTTAGCTGTGCTCCTGCTGCTGATGTCTATAGCAGGTCTGAGGTGAGTCCTTAGTGGTGGAGGAAGACTCAAACCAGTAGCTCCCCTGAGGATGTGTGTTTCTCTAGGGAAATGGGCTGGATAGTGGAAAGAGTTACAACTGCCTGTACAATCACATGTATGCTCTAAAACTACACCACAGCATTAAATAAATAGCCTACACACAAGAAAAATCCTGAGTGAACAACACATTGTTATTCGAACCTCAATGTTAACCGATGGAACAGTGCAATAATGAATAAGTACGTCTGGTCCAAACCAACCCAGGTAGCTGGCGTGGGATCATCAGCCACGGTACTAAAGAACCGGGTCTGGCCTCTGGGCCTGCTACCGTGACTCTCCTCTCCTGCCTGCCTTGCTTCTGCAGCACCAGCTGGGTTCTTCTCTCTCCTTCTCTCTCCTCCACATCGATTGTACATCACCCCAGTCACTGGTAATAAGTCCGTTTCAATGAGCCTCCCGTGCCCCAGCCATTCAAAGGGGGAATGAAATCTGGCACACTGCAAATGGAGGCAATCACATTCCCCTACAGCACTCTGACAGACAAGGGAAGGCCCGGGAATGAGGAGTTTACTGAGCTGTTAGCAGGAGAAGCCATGCCTGTGGGTTGTGGATCTGGATCTCTCTCTCTCTCTCTGTGTGTGCGTGTGTGCATGTGCGTGTGTGCGTGCGCGTGTGTATGTGTATCTGTGTGTGTGTATGTGCGTGCGCGTGATTGCTTGCTTGCTCACTTGCATAGTCCCACGTGTGAGTGTATGTGTGATTGATTTTGTGAGTGTGCGAGAGAAAGTCAATTTGTTTTTTATCTCTCGCTATCCCTGTGTGTACGGAATTGTGTCATTCTCTCTGGCAGCTATGCAGCATCGAGTGAATGTCTCCAGAAGTAGCCGACTGCAGAAGTAGCTCTAATAGGGTAAATGTGTTTTGTGCAGAGAACCAGCCAAGCAGAGATGTGTCTTGTTACAGCGAGGGAATGAGCTGGGGCCTGGGAAATGGTGGGGAATGGAGGTGAGAGAATGGGACTGTCTCTCCCTGTGTGCTGTTGGCCACTCACATGCTGTTAGCCTCTTCCCTCACACCCAATTAACCGGGCTCAGCTCAGACGCCACGGAAGAGCAAGTTAGTCATGTGTCAGGGGACAGCCATCACACTTTGCAAGCCCCGCCGAGTTGCAAACTGGTCCAACTTTCTCTCTCCCTGTCTCTTTCTAGGGATACATTTTCTGTCAGCACTTTTTCTCTCCAGTCAATTTCATTGATTAGCCTGTTCAATAAATAACAAAGTTCATCCTCTGCTATTTTGCTCCACAATGATCAGGTGTGGGTCTGCAGTGAAGCAAGGGAGACATAAAGGGATCTCAGACAGAGAGAGGGAGAGAGACAGAGAATGAAAAGAGAGAGAGAGAAGGCACATCAAATGCGCCCCAGTACCTGTGTGTCACTCATAACAAACGACAGCGAGTGCTACAAGATATGCTCACCCAATTACCCCCCCCCCCCCCACCCACTTCCCCAACATGTCCTGAACAGGAAGCCAGTATTAGCCATCCATAATTCAGCCTCTTCTGCCTGATTACTGCACATCCCCCTCTTCATCTCCCCGCCCTCTCTCTCCTATCCCTCCATCCCCATCTATCTTCCTGCTCCCTCAATTCATTCTTCTGCACAGCTCATCTGCCACGTTCACGTCTAGCTACACCCAGAGATAACATCCATTCCATATTCCATTGTGTCCCGTGTAGATCCACCAGCGCATGATGCTCACACTGCTTTCCATTGAAGAGGGTATGTTTTGGGTGTGTTTACGCGTACATACAATGATTATTCAGTCACCCTTGGCCATGTGCCTTTGATGTGTGAGACTGAGCCCATGCTCTCTCTGCTCTCTCCCTCCCCTCTGCTGCCACCCTGCTACCTCCTGCCATAAGGCTTCTGTGTGTGTGTGTGTGTGTGTGTGTGTGTGTGTGTGTGTGTGTGTGTGTGTGTGTGTGTGTGTGTGTGTGTGTGTGTGTGTGTGTGTGTGTGTGTGTGTGTGTGTGTGTGTGTGTGTGTGTGTGTGTGTGTGTGTGTGTGTGTGTGTGTGTGTGTGTGTGTGTGGAGAACACACCAGTGCTTCATCGCACAACACAACCACATCAGCACTCTGATCATACCCCCGCAAGGCACGCACACACAATCAAAGTTGAACCAGACGGATACGTCTCACAGACAGTCAGGCAGTAACGACAGCACCACAACAGAGCAGCCCGCTCACTCGCTCCATCACAGTCAAACTTTCTGCTTTGTGTGTCTGGAGAAGAGAGGTGTGTTTGAGAGTCAGGGGGAAGGGGAGAGACACACAAAGGAAGAGAGAGGGGAAGTACCCAAAAATATACCCGTTTTAAGTTTGCGTGTGGAGTTTCTCTCTCACACTAACTTACTGTACTCAACATATTTTGGCTATTTTTGCCTGACTAGATCATTAACCCTACTTAAACAGCCTACGTGTTCATTTAATTGCCAAGTCTATATATAGTGTATTGAATATAATGAAGGACAGAGCTGAGAGAGGTAGAGACTAAAAAGGAGGAAAGGAAAGATGAAGGGTTGGAACATGATAGGAAGCAGATAGATATACTGGGCCATGGTAGAGAGTAGATAGATATACTGGGCCATGGTAGAGAGTAGATATACATACTGGGCCAAGGTAGAGAGTAGATATACATACTGGGCCAAGGTAGAGAGTAGATAGATATACTGGGCCATGGTAGAGAGTAGATAGATATACTGGGCCATGGTAGAGAGTAGATATACATACTGGGCCAAGGTAGAGAGTAGATATACATACTGGGCCATGGTAGAGAGTAGATAGATATACTGGGCCATGGTAGAGAGTAGATATACATACTGGGCCAAGGTAGAGAGTAGATATACATACTGGGCCAAGGTAGAGAGCAGATAGATATACTGGGCCATGGTAGAGAGTAGATAGATATACTGGGCCATGGTAGAGAGTAGATATACATACTGGGCCAAGGTAGAGAGTAGATATACATACTGGGCCAAGGTAGAGAGTAGATAGATATACTGGGCCATGGTAGAGAGTAGATAGATATACTGGGCCAAGGTAGAGAGTAGATAGATATACTGGGCCATGGTATAGAGGAGATAGATATACTGGGCCAAGGTAGAGAGTAGATAGATATACTGGGCCAAGGTAGAGAGTAGATAGACATACTGGGCCATGGTAGAGAGTAGATAGATATACTGGGCCATGGAAGAGAGTAGATATACATACTGGGCCATGGTAGAGAGTAGATAGATATACTGGGCCATGGTAGAGAGTAGATATATATACTGGGCCATGGTAGAGAGTAGATAGATAGATATACTGGGCCATGGTAGAGAGCAGATAGATATACTGGGCCATGGTAGAGAGTAGATAGATATACTGGGCCATGGTAGAGAGTAGATAGATATACTGGGCCATGGTAGAGAGTAGATAGATATACTGGGCCATGGTAGAGAGAAGATATACATACTGGGCCATGGTAGAGAGTAGATATACATACTGGGCCATGGTAGAGAGTAGATAGATATACTGGGCCATGGTAGAGAGTAGATATACATACTGGGCCATGGTAGAGAGTAGATAGATATACTGGGCCATGGTAGAGAGTAGATATATATACTGGGCCATGGAAGAGAGTAGATATACATACTGGGCCTTGGTAGAGAGTAGATATACATGCTGGGCCATGGTAGAGAGCAGATAGATATACTGGGCCATGGTAGAGAGTAGATATATATACTGGGCCATGGTAGAGAGTAGATATACATACTGGGCCATGGTAGAGAGTAGATATACATACTGGGCCATGGTAGAGAGTAGATATACATACTGGGCCATGGTAGAGAGTAGATAGATATACTGGGCCATGGTAGAGAGTAGATAAATATACTGGGCCATGGTAGAGAGTAGATATACATACTGGGCCATGGTAGAGAGTAGATATACATACTGGGCCATGGTAGAGAGTAGATAGATATACTGGGCCATGGTGGAGAGTAGATATACATACTGGGCCATGGTAGAGAGTAGATATACATACTGGGCCATGGTAGAGAGTAGATATACATACTGGGCCATGGTAGAGAGTAGATATACATACTGGGCCATGGTAGAGAGTAGATAGATATACTGGGCCATGGTAGAGAGTAGATAGATATACTGGGCCATGGTAGAGAGTAGATATACATACTGGGCCATGGTAGAGAGTAGATATACATACTGGGCCATGGTAGAGAGTAGATATACATACTGGGCCATGGTAGAGAGTAGATAGATATACTGGGCCATGGTAGAGAGTAGATAAATATACTGGGCCATGGTAGAGAGTAGATATACATACTGGGCCATGGTAGAGAGTAGATATACATACTGGGCCATGGTAGAGAGTAGATAGATATACTGGGCCATGGTGGAGAGTAGATATACATACTGGGCCATGGTAGAGAGTAGATATACATACTGGGCCATGGTAGAGAGTAGATATACATACTGGGCCATGGTAGAGAGTAGATATACATACTGGGCCATGGTAGAGAGTAGATAGATATACTGGGCCATGGTAGAGAGTAGATAAATATACTGGGCCATGGTAGAGAGTAGATATACATACTGGGCCATGGTAGAGAGTAGATAGATATACTGGGCCATGGTGGAGAGTAGATATACATACTGGGCCATGGTAGAGAGTAGATATACATACTGGGCCATGGTAGAGAGTAGATATACATACTGGGCCATGGTAGAGAGTAGATATACATACTGGGCCATGGTAGAGAGTAGATAGATATACTGGGCCATGGTAGAGAGTAGATAGATATACTGGGCCATGGTAGAGAGTAGATATACATACTGGGCCATGGTAGAGAGTAGATATACATACTGGGCCATGGTAGAGAGTAGATAGATATACTGGGCCATGGTAGAGAGTAGATAGATATACTGGGCCATGGTAGAGAGTAGATAGATAGATATACTGGGCCATGGTAGAGAGCAGATAGATATACTGGGCCATGGTAGAGAGTAGATAGATATACTGGGCCATGGTAGAGAGTAGATAGATATACTGGGCCAAGGTAGAGAGCAGATAGATATACTGGGCCATGGTAGAGAGAAGATATACATACTGGGCCATGGTAGAGAGTAGATATACATACTGGGCCATGGTAGAGAGTAGATAGATATACTGGGCCATGGTAGAGAGTAGATATACATACTGGGCCATGGTAGAGAGTAGATAGATATACTTGGCCATGGTAGAGAGTAGATATATATACTGGGCCATGGAAGAGAGTAGATATACATACTGGGCCTTGGTAGAGAGTAGATATACATGCTGGGCCATGGTAGAGAGCAGATAGATATACTGGGCCATGGTAGAGAGTAGATATATATACTGGGCCATGGTAGAGAGTAGATATACATACTGGGCCATGGTAGAGAGTAGATATACATACTGGGCCATGGTAGAGAGTAGATATACATACTGGGCCATGGTAGAGAGTAGATAGATATACTGGGCCATGGTAGAGAGTAGATAAATATACTGGGCCATGGTAGAGAGTAGATATACATACTGGGCCATGGTAGAGAGTAGATATACATACTGGGCCATGGTAGAGAGTAGATAGATATACTGGGCCATGGTGGAGAGTAGATATACATACTGGGCCATGGTAGAGAGTAGATATACATACTGGGCCATGGTAGAGAGTAGATATACATACTGGGCCATGGTAGAGAGTAGATATACATACTGGGCCATGGTAGAGAGTAGATAGATATACTGGGCCATGGTAGAGAGTAGATAGATATACTGGGCCATGGTAGAGAGTAGATATACATACTGGGCCATGGTAGAGAGTAGATATACATACTGGGCCATGGTAGAGAGTAGATATACATACTGGGCCATGGTAGAGAGTAGATAGATATACTGGGCCATGGTAGAGAGTAGATAAATATACTGGGCCATGGTAGAGAGTAGATATACATACTGGGCCATGGTAGAGAGTAGATATACATACTGGGCCATGGTAGAGAGTAGATAGATATACTGGGCCATGGTGGAGAGTAGATATACATACTGGGCCATGGTAGAGAGTAGATATACATACTGGGCCATGGTAGAGAGTAGATATACATACTGGGCCATGGTAGAGAGTAGATATACATACTGGGCCATGGTAGAGAGTAGATAGATATACTGGGCCATGGTAGAGAGTAGATAAATATACTGGGCCATGGTAGAGAGTAGATATACATACTGGGCCATGGTAGAGAGTAGATATACATACTGGGCCATGGTAGAGAGTAGATAGATATACTGGGCCATGGTGGAGAGTAGATATACATACTGGGCCATGGTAGAGAGTAGATATACATACTGGGCCATGGTAGAGAGTAGATATACATACTGGGCCATGGTAGAGAGTAGATATACATACTGGGCCATGGTAGAGAGTAGATAGATATACTGGGCCATGGTAGAGAGTAGATAGATATACTGGGCCATGGTAGAGAGTAGATATACATACTGGGCCATGGTAGAGAGTAGATATACATACTGGGCCATGGTAGAGAGTAGATAGATATACTGGGCCATGGTAGAGAGTAGATAGATATACTGGGCCATGGTAGAGAGTAGATAGATAGATATACTGGGCCATGGTAGAGAGCAGATAGATATACTGGGCCATGGTAGAGAGTAGATAGATATACTGGGCCATGGTAGAGAGTAGATAGATATACTGGGCCAAGGTAGAGAGCAGATAGATATACTGGGCCAAGGTAGAGAGTATATATACATACTGGGCCATGGTAGAGAGTAGATAGATATACTGGGCCATGGTAGAGAGTAGATAGATATAATGGGCCATGGAAGAGAGTAGATAGATATACTGGGCCATGGTAGAGAGTAGATAGATATACTGGGCCAAGGTAGAGAGTAGATAGATATACTGGGCCATGGTAGAGAGTAGATAGATATACTGGGCCAAGGTAGAGAGTAGATAGATATACTGTGCCATGGTATAGAGGAGATAGATATACTGGGCCAAGGTAGAGAGTAGATAGATACACTGGGCCATGGTAGAGAGCAGATAGATATACTGGGCCATGGTAGAGAGTAAATAGATATACTGGGCCATGGTAGAGCGTAGATAGATATACTGGGCCATGGTAGAGAGTAGATAGATATACTGGGCCATGGAAGAGAGTAGATAGATAGATATACTGGGCCATGGTAGAGAGTAGATAGATAGATATACTGGGCCATGGTAGAGAGTAGATAGATATACTGGGCCATGGTAGAGAGTAGATAGATAGATATACTGGGCCATGGTAGAGAGTATATAGATATACTGGGCCATGGTAGAGAGTAGATATACATACTGGGCCATGGTAGAGAGTAGATAGATATACTGGGCCATGGTAGAGAGTAGATAGATATACTGGGCCATGGTAGAGAGTAGATATACATACTGGGCCATGGTAGAGAGTAGATAGATATACTGGGCCATGGTAGAGAGAAGATATACATAATGAGCCATGGTAGAGAGTAGATAGATATACTGGGCCATGGTAGAGAGTAGATAGATATACTGGGCCATGGTAGAGAGAAGATATACATAATGGGCCATGGTAGAGAGTAGATAGATATACTGGGCCATGGTAGAGAGTAGATAGATAGATATACTGGGCCATGGTAGAGAGTAGATAGATAGATATACTGGGCCATGGTAGAGTGTAGATATACATACTGGGCCATGGTAGAGAGTAGATAGATATACTGGGCCATGGTAGAGAGTAGATAGATAGATATACTGGGCCATGGTAGAGAGTAGATATACATACTGGGCCATGGTAGAGAGTAGATAGATATACTGGGCCATGGTAGAGAGTAGATAGATATACTGGGCCATGGTAGAGAGCAGATAGATATACTGGGCCATGGTAGAGAGTAGATATATATACTGGGCCATGGTAGAGAGTAGATAGATATACTGGGCCATGGTAGAGAGTAGATAGATATACTGGGCCAAGGTAGAGAGTAGATAGATATACTGGGCCATGGTAGAGAGTAGATATATAGATATACTGGGCCATGGTAGAGAGTAGATAGATATACTGGGCCATGGTAGAGAGTAGATAGATAGATATACTGGGCCATGGTAGAGAGTAGATATACATACTGGGCCATGGTAGAGAGTAGATAGATATACTGGGCCTTGGTAGAGAGTAGATAGATAGATATACTGGGCCATGGTAGAGAGTAGATAGATATACTGGGCCATGGTAGAGAGCAGATAGATATACTGGGCCATGGTAGAGAGTAGATATACATACTGGGCCATGGTAGAGAGTAGATAGATATACTGGGCCATGGTCGAGAGTAGATAGATATACTGGGCCATGGTAGAGAGCAGATAGATATACTGGGCCATGGTAGAGAGCAGATAGATATACTGGGCCATGGTAGAGAGCAGATAGATATACTGGGCCATGGTAGAGAGTAGATAGATATACTGGGCCATGGTAGAGAGCAGATAGATATACTGGGCCATGGTAGAGAGCAGATAGGTATACTGGGCCATGGTAGAGAGTAGATAGATATACTGGGCCATGGTAGAGAGTAGATAGATATACTGGGCCATGGTAGAGAGCAGATAGATATACTGGGCCATGGTAGAGAGCAGATAGATATACTGGGCCATGGTAGAGAGTAGATAGATATACTGGGCCATGGTAGAGAGCAGATAGATATACTGGGCCATGGTAGAGAGTAGATATACATACTGGGCCATGGTAGAGAGTATATAGATATACTGGGCCATGGTAGAGAGTAGATATACATACTGGGCCATGGTAGAGAGTAGATAGATATACTGGGCCATGGTAGAGAGTAGATATACATACTGGGCCATGGTAGAGAGTATATAGATAGATATACTGGGCCATGGTAGAGAGTAGATAGATATACTGGGCCATGGTAGAGAGCAGATAGATATACTGGGCCATGGTAGAGAGTAGATAGATATACTGGGCCATGGTAGAGAGTAGATATACATACTGGGCCATGGTAGAGAGTAGATAGATAGATATACTGGGCCATGGTAGAGAGTAGATAGATAGATATACTGGGCCATGGTAGAGAGTAGATAGATAGAAATACTGGGCCATGGTAGAGAGTAGATAGATATACTGGGCCATGGTAGAGAGTAGATAGATATACTGGGCCATGGTAGAGAGTAGATAGATAGATATACTGGGCCATGGTAGAGAGTAGATAGATATACTGGGCCATGGTAGAGAGTAGATAGATAGATATACTGGGCCATGGTAGAGAGTAGATAGATATATATACTGGGCCATGGTAGAGAGTAGATAGAAAGGTTGCCAAGTGCTGTGTCCATGATCCTGTAACATTGTTATTTAAATGTTTACGCACGTGAATGGTGTTTACTACAGTATGCTCCCAGGAGAGACAGTTCAATGGAGTGTCTCTCCTGCGGTAATGGTGGCTTATGAAGGTTGGGTTGCTCCACGTGCATCCTTCCGATCGTGTGCTGTTAAACTGTCACATCGGATCAAATCGGCTCCAATAATGTGTGCTTGCTAGGCTCAATATTCCATGACTTTACAAGGGGACTCACCTGAGGATTATTCATCTGAATGGTTCTAATGAATAGTTTCATTAAAGAACAATATCGGGCCTGTAATCCATTCTTTGAGAGCTACCATGGGGGTGATTCTTCATTACTACTGACCTCAGGTCAGAGCTAAAGGACACACTACAGAAAGCTTGAGGCAGGCTTATCCTTGTGTCTGTGTGTGTGTGTGTGTGTGTGTGTGTGTGTGTGTGTGTGTGTGTGTGTGTGTGTGTGTGTGTGTGTGTGTGTGTGTGTGTGTGTGTGTGTGTGTGTGTGTGTGTGTGTGTGTGTGTGTGTGTGTGTGTGTGTGTGTGTGTGTGTGTGTGTGTGTGTGTGTGTGTGTGTGTGTGTTGGTTCTTCTGTCCTTGTGGGGACCTAAAATCCCCAAAAGTCTCCACAAGGATAGAAGAACAAGGAACATCCTCCCTCGTAGGGACATTTCCCACGTACCCATGAAGACAAATACTATTTTAAGTTTAGGGGTTAGTGTTTCGGTTTAGGGTTAGGAGTTAGGTTTTGGGTTAGGGTTACCACTTAAAGTTAGGCTTATGGTAAGCGGTAGGGTTATGGGTTAGGGAAAATAGGATTTTGAATGGAAATTCATTTTATGGGACCACGAGGATAGATGAACATAAGGTGTGTGCACAGCAAATTTGCAGGTGTAAAATAACTGTGTTGAGATTGTTGACTTTAGTGGGGTTAAATTGGAAATTGGCGCCAACTGCAGTGAATAAATTAAGTGTTAACCAGGTGGCGTTGTTGTTGTTTGGGAAAGGGGGATAGTTGTCCAACTGAATGTATCCAACTGAAACGTGTCTTCCGCATTTAACCCAACCCCTCTGAATCAGAGAGGCACAGGGGCCTGCCTTATTCATGTTGGATACTGTAGGTGTGAACCACACACACCTGTCATCAACTGATGACAATGTCACCACAGACCAGGCTAAACACCGTCATCCCCGTTACCTATCATCACAGAGCAATATCTACCCCACTATAAACACTGGTTTCACCCCATACAGTATGTGACTCGTTTCAGAAAACTAGGCGTATGCCGCGGCTCACTACTTCACAGGAGAGCCATTTGAACGTAACCCTTTTTTAAAAAATCTAAATGTGTTTTGGGGCAGAAATGCCTTCTGGAACATGTGAACTTGTGAACTTGTATGCCATCTGTAAATATGAATAAAATTGTTAAATTACGAGCCTAGTTGGTTTAGCCAGAGAAAAAGTCAGCAACCTTCCCAATAGCCATGATTGACTGAGATAATGAGTGGGCTGGAAATGCCAAGAGATGAGTTCAGATTGGTCTGAAATACAGCACGCTTCTGTCTATTTGAGCTGGTTAGTATGTGTAGGTAATCCTTTCTAACATGGCTTTAAAAAAATATTAATTGCATTGTAGAACTGTTGTGTTGCTCTCCACTTTTTGGAGGACAGAAGTTTTGAAATCAGTGGAATTAGAGTATGATAGCTAAGGAGATGGAGAAAACACATATGTCCGGATTACATTTTCAAACTAAGGACAACCATGGCATCCGTGACAGGGAGAAGCATCCATCCATGATGTATACGGGTAAGACAGTCTAGCTAGCAACATTTTCAGATTCTACACATTTCTAATTTTGACAGAAAGTCATTTTAATTTCAAGTTAAGGTCTACTGTTAGTTAGCTGACGTTACGTGTATGATCTTATTATTTATATCTCAGAGCCATTTGCTCTGCAAGTTATAGCCTAATGTTAGCTAGCTAACATTGGACTTGGGTGGTTAGCTACCTGCAGATTCATGCAGGGTAGTAATGTCATGAGTTGTGATTATGGTTCATTGTTCAGCTAGCTAGCTACATGTCTTAACAAAAGACTCCACTATGCAAGTATCCATTTCAATAGAATATTACTGCGACAACTGTTGATAGACATAGCTGGTAAATTCACTCTGGCTGTCTACTCCGGGTTCAGAGCACGGGTAACATAGTCTAGCTAGCTACATTTTCAGATATTACACGTTTCTAATTTTGACAGAAACATCATTTTCATTTCAAGTTAAAGTGTACTCTTAGCTAGCTAATGTTAGCTGGCTGGCTCGCTAGCTAACGTTACATGTATGACCTTATTATTCATATCTCAGAGCCATTTGCTTTGCTTGTTACAGCCTAAGGTTAGCTAGCTAACATTGAACCTGGTTGGTTAGCTACCTGTTAGCTACCTGCAGGTTAGTAACGTCCTCAGTTGGGATTATGGTTTATCGTTTACCTAGCTAGCTAGCTACATATCTTAAAAAAATGCAAGTAACCTTTTCAATAGAATGTCACTATGACAACTCTTGATAGATGTAGCTGGTAAATTCGCTATGGCTATCTACTCCGATTTCAGAGCACTCTTGTCTGTGTGTGCCAGAGTGCAGAATAACTGACAAATTTACAAACGCTCAAACCTGTTGAATATGGCCGGTGTCAGTAAACAGCAAAAAAGCGTAAATTGTTGCCAGCAGCACAGTTGCAGTCACCAACGCTCTGGATAACATAAAAACAGCCTAACCAGCTGTGCTAGGGTGAGTAAAATGGTAAGTGAGCTGTTCTCTCATTTGTGTCTGGAAGTAGCTAGCAAGCTAGCCAATGGTAACCAGTTAGCTTGGTTGCTTGACTGCTGTTGTTAGGACAGAACGCTAAGATCAACCCTTAAAGAGATGCTTGGGGCTAAAGCTTAAGAGGGTGTGAACGATGTTGAATGGGCGCAGACAAAGAATAGTACGTACCAAAACATTCAAAGGCCATTTTCTCAAAAGTGAGGTTACAAGTTTATCAACTTTCAAAGCAGAATTATTTTCCCATTGTTCCTGAAATGCAGTGTATGATATGCCGTTTTGCAGCTCTGTGTCTCTACTTTTATCCTATGTAAAAAACACAATTTCAAATGTTGCTACATAAAACCGAATCAAGGCGGTCGGTCACATATTGTATTCACTGGTGGTGACCTCATACCTCGTTACATCGTATCCCGGCACATCGACTTGGTACAGGTACGCTGTGTATATAGTCAAGTTAGAGTTACTCATTGTGTATTTGCTATTACTTTCTATAATTTCTTTATTTTCTTTTGTCTCTGCATTGTTGGGAAGGGACCTTAAGTAAGCATTTCACTGTTAAGGCATCAGCAAGTTTAAGATCAGCAAGTTTAAGTTCCCTTAAAAGACCTTCACTTGAAAAACGAGAAAAAAGTGGCAATAGTACTTTGCCCATTTTGAGCCAGTATATACTGTTGTTTATGAAGAATGTGACGAATCAAATTTGATTTGATTTAACATGACAATACTGCTAAATGCTGCTAGGGGACTCTGTCAGTAACTGTGGACAGAGACATTGATTTGGTTTGACAGAGACAACACCTTTCCCGTAACAATTGCTATTCATTCATGTCACTGTCACTATCGTTTGGTTTAGTCCAGACACCCTACTACATTACAAACTATGAGCCTCTGTTCCTGATAGAGAGAAACAGCAATCGTCCTAGGTGGGCACAATTCCAACACACAACCAGCCTACAATGTGCACCTATAGTATAGCCTAATCACTGTCAGATTGGCACTGAAGACCTTCTCTCTCAGAGACACTCTCTCAGGGTCATATCTAACATATGTCGTTTTTTTTTTACATTTATTGAAAGTATTAACTCCCTTCATTGTACCCTGAACATTTCATGACTCTAGGATCAATAAATGTATTCCAAATAACTTCTGAAGTTTCAAAATTATGTGTTCGTTAGTGGGAGAATATGCCCTTTTTTCCATTCACTGAAAAGGAAATATAAGGTTTTACAGCAACAATATGGACCTTCAAGACACTGCGTCACGACAATGCACCCTGCTTCCTCTTATCCTTTCACAAAGCTATCCATCACACTTTTAAATAGATATGTTCTGGGAGTGAAATACATTCTCTAGGAAGTGGATAAAACATCTATTATTCAACAGCTTATTCAATAGCTTCATAAACTCCATTGAGCGGTTGAATTGAGGTCTGAAAGGTGAAAATAACTGTATTCCTGCATGTTCTGTTCAGCCCGAAACCTGTGATGAAGCCACAGCAGCCACACCTCACATAGACAAAGACATAGGGACGCGGGGGAGCAAGGCACTGACGGGAGAAAAACATGTTGATAAAGGCCCACCAGACAAAAGCTCCATAGACCTCCCTCTTTATCAAAGGGCTATCTAAACATTGCTTTAACCCACCCTGGGGCTCTCGATGACCCACATGGTGTCAGCGAGACACTGCCTGAATAAGGAGTAGGTGCTGGGGGTCATGGAGCGATCCATCCAACCCGTCACTAAACGAGGGGCTGGGGTTGTAGAACCACACCTCTCCTCTTTCACAGCAGCTGACAGTGAGGCTGGGTAGAGCAGCTAATTAGTGGTGCTAGCTAATGGACCTACTGGGCCAATACAATGGATCATGTGACGGCTACGCATATCTTAATCACACCCATTCTCCAGGGGCGGCGGGACGGATTAATAGGAGAACAGGCGAGAGACAGTGAGACAGAGGGCTTTATTTTAACAAATCTAACGCAATGGTAAATCTTAGCGCTGGCGGTAGTGTTATAAGTTCAAGGGTGTGTCAAAAATAATTGTGCTATTTTCACAACCAGAATTATGGGCGGTGGCGTGAAAGGCCTGGGTTTGGATGAATTAACAAGCTGTGGGTGTGTGGAGGCTTGGTCTCTCACTGGCCAATCAGAATGTGCTCCATGGTTAAATATGTGGTTGCTTCAAGTTGTCCATTTAAGGTGTTTTATGTATTGTGATGTCATCAACTCCAATTAGAATGTTAGTCCGTTATAGTCTAGTTCGTTAAAAAGCCTGCCTATTATTTGCTAAATATCTTGAACATGTTTGCAGTCCACATTGTTCTCGTTGCATTGCTTCAAATACATTGTTAACCATGGGCTACAGCATTCACACTGATAAAGAGGCTTTGCCTATTGTAACTTGCATAGGCAATAAGCAAGATTAAATTCACTAGGCCATTGATAAGTCCAAAATAGACAGTATGAGTATACAGCATACTGTAATTCTAATAACTTAACAACAACTTGTTTTAAATAGGCTATGTCTAAATATAGTTGCAGGAACCATATTGCTCCCCGTGGACAATATAATACAGACAAGGCAACTCAGATTATGGAGGGTTTTAACACACATCCAAACTTTTGACAGGAGCTGGATAAAGGTCTAATAGAAAGAGAAAGGGGGAATGTCCACTCACCTTTATGCAGCTCGCAAATGTAACGTTTCATAAACACATCATGGAACCATCTTACAAATCATTTTTGCTCTTCTCCAGAAATAGTAGACGAAATTGGATTGCATTTGAGTCATGTACGTTCTTACCATAAACCCATGGCGGTGAATCGTTCCAATAAATCAGGTTTTTAATCAAATGAAACAAAAAATAAATGTAGCTGTTTTTTAAACCAACGACAATATTTCTAAATAGGATGGGGTCAGAAGCGTGATGTCATAAATCGCTTCTCTTGTTCCATGTGCACACGTAGGCCTAAATGTCTTTACGCATAACATTCGCACGTTTATACAAAACACTAGGCCCCTGCCAATTGTATCGTGGCCTACGTGGAGGCAGATTCTCCCCAAAATGTACTGTTCATATGATATTATAGGAGGACTGAATAGTTTGGAACGTGTCTTTGGTAATCGGACGAGGGGTGTTGTTTGAAAATGGGGATAGCCTATATAAACAAACAAAATGCATGTATTTGAATTGTGAATAATGAAGCTTAAGGGCAAAAACCACCAAAATATTTCAAAAGCACCATTTAAAACCCCTTAGACCAGTAGACCATTTAAAACCCCTTTATTAATAAGCTATTTTTGATTAATGACCAGGATAAAAAAGCCTATGTGATGCTGCTAAACCAGTCTTGATTAAGGGGAGGGTAGCCTACTGTATGCTTGGTTTTCAATCAAATTAAACACAACCGGAGGGGAACCAGTATTTTTTTATGTTTCTAAATACGAGAGCCACCGTCACAAAAGGCACATCTCTCCTTCCATGGTCACTGTGCGTCATGGCTGGATAGGCTCTCAAAATACATGCCATTATCAACTGCACTACGGTTAAGAGCTTTCCCATTAGTGCTGCACAAAATTGCCACTTTTGCGCTTGTTTTTAAGGACACCTCAAATATTGCCACCCTTCCCCCGCCTTAGCACCAGCCGAAAATATAGTCCAAAGACAGTGAGATAGAGACCGAGACCGTCCAGAGGACGGGAACACAGACAGAGAGACAGTGAGACAGGGAGTGTAAAAGAAAACATGAGCTAGATAGAGTCGTGGAAGGACAATATGATGATATTCAGCCACATGAACATGTAAAGAACCACTTGGATGCACATGCTGTTGAGTTCCTCCATGTGAACAATCTAAATATCCACTGACATATACACACAACACAGTTAGATGAAAAAACCCGGACACACACTCACACAGATCAAACACATCAAACTGGCCTAATAGGAAAGACACGGTGAAAGAACAAAACAGATATCTGATGATAATGAGTAGCCAAAGCATTAACACGTTCATACAATAGAATTTAATTGCTGTTCGTTTCTGGTTTTAAAGATGGCAGTTAAAAAGGCAATAATTATTCAGTGCAATGAAAAGACAATCTAAGTGTCATCCAAAAGCATTTCAATGCCACCCTACAGCACAATTCACAGTTCTGATCCAAAATGCGTTTCATGTCAATTTGGGTAACACAGCCAAATGCTTATTTAATGCGCATCTCTAATTTGACAGTTTCACATTCATGGGCTGTGTTAACACAGGAAGCAGCCCAATTCTGATCTTTTGCAAAATATCAGATCTGATTGGTAAATTATCGTCAAAAGATCTCATTTGATTAGTAAAAAGACCAATAATTGTCAGCTATGTAAAGTCCTTTAAAAAATACTTTAAAGTACTACTTAAGTCATTTTTTGTGGTATCTGTACTTTACTTTATTATTTATATTTTTGACAAGTTTTACTTTTACTTTATTACAATAATGTACTTTTTTTTACCTGACTCCCAAAAGTACTCTTTACATTTTGACTACAGGACAGGAAAATTGTCCAAATTAGCGGACTTATCAAGGGAACATCCCTGGTCATCCCTATTGCCTCTGATCTGGCGGACTCACGAAACACAAATGCTTTGTTTGTAAATTATGTCGGAGTGTTGTAGTGTGCCCCTGACTATCCATAAATAAAAAAACAAGAAAATTATGCTGTCTGGTTTGCTTAATATAATGAATTTGAAATGATTCATACTTGTACTTTTACTTTTGATACTATTTTAGCAATTGTACTTTTGTATATTTAAAACCAAATACTTTTATACTTTTACTCAAGTAGCATTTTACTGGCTGACTTTCACATTTTCTTTAGTCATTTTCTATTAAGGTATCTTTACTTTTACTCAAATATGACAACTGGTTACTTTTTCCACCACTGATAATAAAAGATCAGAATTGACCTGCCTGTGTAAACGCAGCCATGGTGTCTTCAAATAAACCAGATGAAAAGTTAAGTAGATTTTATGCTTCAAATGTCAGTTAGATATTTTTGCAGCAATGGATACTTTTGTCCAAAGTTCAGATCTGAGAGAGTACAATTTAGTGGTCAGTAGCCAGAGAGAAGAGGCATGAAGCATTACACTCCACAAACCTCAAACTAACCCATTCATGTCTTAATGCAGAACTCCTACACAAGGCAAACACACATTCCTGTATAAGTACAATCCCATCGCTGTTTTTTCCCTAGCAGAAAATGCAGAACATAGATAATACTGAATTATGAAAATTATTGTGCAGGAGGAAGAGGTCATAGATCTTATTAACACAAACTGTCACTAAATGTACTTTTTCACTGGATAATGTTTTTCATTTAACAACGAAGTGAAAGGATATTGTTTCAAGCACACAGCAGACACATAAGGTTAATTAACACAATAACAGAGGAAAACACATCTAAGTGCTGGCAATGTTGTCATTGTGAACAGATGTTCCAAGCAAGGGACCTGTGACACATTTGGAATGTGTGGGATAACTGTCAACCGACAAAGATTTTGTAGATCGAATAAAGGTGGTAATTTGGAGCAAATTCAGTGTGCGGGCCTCTCTGTTCTTTTCAAGCATACCTGTCAACTATGTAAATCAATTAGCACAAGCTTGGAACTAGCAACATGCAAAACGGGTGTGAAACTGCTGTAGCATGTTAGACAGACACAGCTGATTTATTGGTATGCCTTGTGGCTCTGTAGGTTTCTCTTTTAGGATAAATTTAATACACCGATCTCACAATTGAGAACTTCAGTATAATTTTACTGCAAATACCTATTGTCAACAACAAGACCTTATCTTCCGTTCATCTTTTGCTCATTCCTGACTTGTTTCCCAGTCCCTGACGCAGTAAAATATCCCACGCCATGATGTTGCCACCACCATGCTTCACCGTAGAGATGGTGCCAGGTTTGCTGGCGTGACGGTGCCAGGTTTCCTCCAGACGTGATGCTTGGCATTCAGGCCAAAAGAGTTCTATCTTGATTTCATCAGACCAGAGAATATTTTTTCTCATGGTCTGAGAGTCTTTAGGTGCCTTTTGGCAAACTCCAAGCGGGCTGTCATGTGCCATTTACTGAGGAGTGGCTTCCGTCTGGCCACTACCACAAAGGCCTGATTAGTGGAGTGCTGCAGAGATGGTTGTCAGCCACTGTGTTCTTAGGGACCTTCAATAATGCAATGTTTTGGTACCCTTCCCCAGATCTGTGCCTCGATACAATCCTGTCTCAGACCTCTTCGGAATATTCCGTCGACCTCAATTTCGAGTCTCACAGCAAAAGGTCTGAATACTTATGTAAATAAGATATTTCTGTTTTTTATTAGTAATACATTTGCTAACATTTCTAAAAACCTATTTTTCACTTTGTCATTGTGGGGTATTGTGTGTAGATTGATGAGGATTTAAAAAAAATGTAATATATTTTAGAATAACAAATTGTGGAAAAAGTCAAGGGGTCCGAATACTTTGCGAAGGCACTGTATACATCAGTCGCAAGGCATATGAATTAACAGGTTACAGAGCAAACAACGCAATTATGACAATACATAGGTTATAACAAATTATGCCTTTTTTTCTGGCTTGGCTTCCCCAGTGATTTTACCCACGCACCGCTACTGAAACACAGCACTTGTGTATGCAGATTTGGTAGGTGCAATACAGACTATCTTCTTGGCGATAAAATGTCAGAGAAAAATGCAACAAAAATATGTTGCTTGATGAAAAGCGGAGAGAAGCTGGAGGACAGACAAGAGGCGAAAAGAGGTAAAGAGAAAGGAGGAGCGCATATACTGGAAGAGGAGGAAAAGAGGGGGAACGGAGCGGATGATAGATGCAGATAACAGAGGCATGGGGGGAAAAGACAGGAGGGGTAGAATACAGATGAAAAGTAGAGGAGACCAAGCAGCGTTGAAAGCTCTCAAACTCATGTTAGTAATCAAAGAGGACAGAGAGAGATTAATTCATAATCTCACACTTCAAACAGCTCTGACAGAGATTATGCTGATGTGTGCCAAGGAAGACAATTCACTTACAAGTTAAAGAAATGAATGAAATGAACCGTAACATTTCAGCAGAATTTTCGGTTGCATATCAAGCTAATTTTGCAGATGCACAGAGATAGCTGCAGTTGCAAATCTGGAGACATTAGAGGAGATGAGCTTCTCTAAACTCCTCCTCTACTTCTGACCGCCCCACTAGGGGAATATGCAAATGAAGCTGGTTACAGGAAAACTAGCGGAAAAAGAGAAATGGGATTAGAAATGGCACCCCTTGAAGCAATGAGCTGCACACAGATCCAACATCTCTCTTTTGTGATTGCACTTCAGACGCGATCTCTTAAGTAGGAAGAACAAAAAACACATCAGCACGAACAGACTGATCTGAATAAAGCAACGGAAAGATGTCAGATCCAGAGATTACACAAAGGATTTATGAAACCATTTGAACAAACATCAAAGTGTACAACAAACAAAACAGGTGTTGGATTTCAATCACAAACATTGGAATGCCCCAAAACAAACAACCACACAAACATATACAGTAAATACTTTAACATGTACAATAGATTCAACAGCAGTTTACTTTAGTACATTCGTTTCATTTAGCCTCTACGTCTCTCAATCGGTTTTCACACTTCCAAAAATTCAAGAGAGGAATTGTAATCAAATGCTGCATTATGTGGGAAAGAACCAAACCCCCAAGGGCTTGTTGATGGGAAAACAAGATAACTGCACACGTCTCTAAGGATCAGCCAAGGTACAGAGCATGATATAAACCTGGTCATTCATCAAACCAACACCAGACCTGAGAGAGAGGATATCTAGTAGTGTAATTCACTTGTAATATAACCCATATACAGTGACAGTAAATAATAAGAATCAATTTCCATTCATCCTTGGGCAAACAAACACAAACAAACCGTTTAGATGTTCAAGCCATATTAAAGCATTTGACTAAGACTTGGGGGAATAAATGAGACTGATTTGGTGTATTCAAGTGAAGCTAATTAAGGACCAGAGGGCTGTTTTAAATCATGTGAACCTGGGAGCAGACTGTCTTTTCTCTGCAGGTGGCTTCTAAACACAGAGTGTTGTTGTTCCAAATTCCAGATGACATCTTTACCGTATTCATTTAATAAAATGCCACACAGATTATCTTTCCTCACAATGACATGATATACACTCAGTGTACAAAACACTATGTTCTTTCCATTATACAGACTGACCAGGTGAATCCAGGTGAAAGCTATGATCCCTTATTGACGTCTCTTGTTAAATCCACTTCAATCAGTGTAGAGGAAGAGGAGGAGACAGGTTAAAGAAGGATTTTCAAGCCTTGAGACAATTGAGACATGGATTGTGTATGTCTCAATTGAATGGGTGAATGGGAAAGACAAAATATTTCTTTGCCTTTGAATGGGGTATAGTAGTAAGTGCCATGCATACTGGTGTGTGTCAAGATCTGCAAAGCTACTGGGTTTTTCCACGCACAATAGTTTACCATTTGTATCAAGAATTGTCCACCACCCAAAGGACATCCAGCCAACTTGACACAACAGTGGAAAGCATTGGAGTCAACATGGGCAAGCATGGAACGCTTTCGTCACCTTGTAGAGTCTCTGCCCCGACAAATTGGGGGGTGCAACTCAATATTAGAAAGGTGTTCTTAATGTCAGGTACACTCAGTGTATTCATCACATTCTCTCGCTCAACACCCTTTTTATCTCTCAGCACACCCAAAGGCGGCAATTGCTCCTTTCGGTGCAAAAAATAGACAATTGCCCTTTTTTGATAGTGGGAGCGTTGTAGTGCCCATTGGGTCTCTCATTCACCACTAGAGCACAGCCTGCTTCCAGTGAGCAGCACTTCACAGCCTCCTAAGAGGGAATTGTCCATCATGGTGGCCCTGGTTCACTGTATTAGGGCTGGGTGATATGGCCAAAATATGATATTACAATATTTTTCACATTTTTGACATGGCGGTATTTGATTTTATGTTTTTTGAATAACACAAGTTCGACACTTGCTTTATGAGTAGTGCATGACCCTAGGGTGGCAACACATACATTGTGATTTCAATGGGTCTTTCTCCATTCTGATTGTTTTATACTGTATAATCAAACTTCAACCAAATATAATTTTCAGCATTTATCACTTCCTGCATTTACTGCACTCATATGAGATCATTTCCACATTTCCATGTAGTGCTGCACGATATGGGCGAAAACATCAAAGCCTTAGTTTTATCCAAATATTGAAATTGCAATTTGACTTGCGATTTGAATAAAAACACTTGGGTGAACTGTTGGAATCATGGAAATAGAATGATTATTCTAATTCTATAGTTAGAATATCATAGTGGGAACTTTGAATACAGAGTTGTTTGACAGGACAACGAATGAAAAAGCCAGGGAGGAGTTATTGTGACAAGGTAGAAACCAAAGTGTTGGTCAGGTTTTCCCAGGGGAACCTATAATCTTTGGCTACATTAAATGTTTTATCTTACTTCACGTAGCTAACATATTCCTGCTTTGCCTATTCCTCTCTGATTTAGAAGATAATGTTGCACAAACAACATGCTGATTTAGACCTACACCAGCACGGGAATCAAGTTGTATAAGCTAGCTTAACTTTGCTCTGACTCAGTAAATTTATTAGCCAGCTAATTTGCAATTAGCAGCTAATATTATTTATTTTAACCACTTACTGTCTACAAACCAACTGTTTGCAGACAGTAAGATAAATAAATAAATAGTGTCATTATAGAACGCTTGTGGTTTTATATTAAGAAGCAAAGTAGAAAGCAGCAACATAGGCATTAATATTTTGTTGCATCTGCTGCATTTTTTAATTTTGTATTTATTTATTTTTATTTCACCTTTATTTAACCAGGTAGGCTAGTTGAGAACAAGTTCTCATTTACAACTGCGACCTGGCCAAGATAAAGCAAAGCAGTGCGACACAAACATCAACACAGAGTTACACATGGAATAAACAAACATACATTCAATAATACAATAGAGAAAGTCTATATACAGTGTGTGCAAAGAGGTAGGATAAGGTCAATAAAATAGGCCATAGTGGCAAAATTATTACAGTATGGCAAATTAAACACTGGGGTGATAGATGTGCAGAAGATGAGTGTGCAAGTAGCGGTACTGGGGTGCAAAGGAGCAAAATAAATAAATAAATAACAATATGGTGATGAGGTAGTTGGATGGGCTATTTACAGATTGGCTATGTACAGGTGCAGTGATCTGTGAGCTGCTCTGACAGCTGGTGGTTAAAGCTAGTGAAGGAGATATGAATCTCCAGCTTCAATGATTTTTGCAGTTCGTTCATGTCATTGGCAGCAGAGAACTGGAAGGAAAGGTGGCCGAAGGAGGAATTGGCTTTGGGGGTGACCAGTGAAATATACCTGCTGGAGTGCTGCGTGCTGCGGGTGGGTGCTGCTATGGTGACCAGTGAGCTGAGATAAGGTGGGGCTTTACCTAGCAACGACTTATAGATGACCTGGAGCCAGTGGGTTTGGTGACGGATATGAAGCGAGGGCCAGGCAACGAGAGCATATAGGTAGCAGTAGTGGTGGGTAGTATATGGGGCTTTGGTGACAAAACGGATGGCAATGTGATAGACTGCATCCAATTTGTTGAGTAGAGTGTTGGAGGCTATTTTGTAAATTACATTGACGAAGTCAAGGATCGGTAGGATAGTCAGTTTGACGAGGGTATGTTTGGCAGCATGAGGGAAAGATGCTTTGATGAGAAATAGAAAGCCGATTCTAGATTTAATTTTGGATTGGAGATGCTTAATGTGAATCTGGAAGGAGATTTTACAGTCTAACCAGACACCTAGGTATTTGTAGTTGTTCACATATTCTAAGTCAGAACCGTCCAAAGTAGGGATGCTGGACGGGTGGGTAGGTGCGAGCAGCGATCGGTTGAAGAGCATGCATTTAGTTTTGCTTGAATTTAAGAGCAGTTGAAGGCCACGGAAGGAGAGTTGAATGGCATTGAAGCTCGTCTGGAGGTTAGTTAACACAGTGTCCAAAGAAGGGCTAAAAGTATACAGAATGGTGTCGTCTGCGTAGAGGTGGAGCAGTTAATCACCAGCAGCAAGAGTGACATCATTGATGTATACAGAGAAAATAGTCAGCCCGAGAATTGAACCCTGTGGCACCCCCATAGAGACCCTCCGATTTGACACACTGAACTCTGTCTGAGAAGTAGTTGGTGAACCAGGCGAGGCAGTCATTTGAGAAACCAAGGCTGTTGAATCTGCCGATAAGAATGTGGTGATTCACAGAGTCGAAAGCCTTGGCCTGGTCGACGAATTCAGCTGCACAGTATTGTCTCTTATCGATGGTGGTTATGATATAATTTAGGACCTTGAGCGTGGCTGAGGTGCACCCGTGACCAGCTCGGAAACCAGATTGCATAGCGGAGAAGGTACGGTGGGATTCGAAATTGTCGTGATCTGTTTGTTAACTTGGCTTTCGAAGACCTTAGAAAGGCAGGGAAGGATAGATATAGGACTGTAGCAGTTTGGGTTTAGAGTGTCTCCCCCTTTGAAGAGGGGGATGACCGCGGCAGCTTTCCAATCTTTGGGGATCTCAGACAATACGAAAGAGAGGTTGAACAAGCTAGTAATAGGGGTTGCAACAATTTCAGCGGATAATTTTAGCTGATTTGTAGGGGTCCAGATTTTTCAGCTCTTTCAGAACATCGGCTATCTGGATTTGGGTGAAGGAGAAATGGGGGAGGCTTGGGCCAGTTGCAGTATGGGGTGCAGGGCTGTTGACCGGGGTAGGGGTAGCCAGGTGGAAAGCATAGCCAGACGTAGAAAAATGCTTATTGAAATTCTCAATTATCACGGATTTATCGGTGGTGACAGTGTTTCATAGCCTCAAGACAATGGGCAGCTGGGAGGAGGTGCTCTTATTCTCCATGGACTTTTCAGTGTCCCAGAACTATTTGGAGTTAGTGCTACAGGATGCAAATTTATGTTAGAAAAAGCTAGCCTTTGCTTTCCTAGCTGCCTGTGTATATTGGTTCCCAACTTCCCTGAAAAGTTGCATATCGCGGGGGGTATTCGATGCTAATGCAGTACGCCACAAGATGTTTTTGTGCTGGTCAAGGGCAGTCAGGTCTGGAGTGAACCAAGGGCTACATCTGTTCCTGGTTCAACATTTTTGAATGGGGCATGCTTATTTAAGATGGTGAGGAAAGCACTTTTAAAGAATAACCAGGCATCCTCTACTGACGGAATGAGGTCAATATCCTTCCAGGATACCCGGGCCAGGTTGATTAGGAAGGCCTGCTCGCTGAAGTGTTATAGGGAGCGTTTGACAGTGATGAGGGGTGGTCGCTTGACCACAGACCCTTTACGGACGCAGGCAATGAGACAATGATCGCTGAGATCCTGGTTGAAGACAGCAGAGGTGTATTTGGAGGGCAGGTTGGTTAGGATGATTTCTATGAGGGTGCCCGTGTTTACGGATTTGGGGTTGTACCTGATGGGTTCATTGATCATTTGTGTGAGATTGAGAGCATCAAGCTTAGATTGTAGGATGGCCGGGGTGTTAAGCATGTCCCGGTTTAGGTCACCTAACAGCACGAGCTCTGAAGATAGATGGGGTGCAATCAATTCGCATATGGTGTCCAGGGCACAGCTGGGGGCAGAAGGTGGTCTATAGCAAGCGGAAACGGTAAGAGACTTGTTTCTGGAGAGGTGGATTTTTAAAAGTAGAAGCTTAAATTGTTTCGGTACAGACGTGGATAGTAAGACAGAACTCTGCAGGCTGTCCCTGCAGTAGATTGCAACTCCGCCCCCTTTGGCAGTTCTATCTTGTCAGAAAATGTTATAGTTAGGGATGGACATTTCAGGGTTTTTGGTGGTCTTCCTAAGCCAGGATTCAGACACGGCTAGGACATCCGGGTTGGCAGAGTGTGCTATGGCAGTGAATAAAACAAACTTAGGGAGGAGGCTACTAATGTTAATATGCATGAACGGCTAAAGGCTAAAAGAACTGGTCGACTAGTACATTCAGAACAGAGAGTAAAAGGAGTAGATTTCTGGGCACGGTAGAATAGATTCAAGGCATAATGTACAGACAAAGGTATGGTAGGATGTGAATACAGTGGGGGTAAACCTGTGCATAGAGTGACGATGAAAGAGATATTGTCTCTAGAAATATAATTTAAACCAGGTGATGTCACCGCATGTGTGGGAGGTGGAACTAAAGTGTTAAGTAAGGTGTATTGAGCAGTGCTAGAGGCTCTACAGTGAAATAAGGCTATAATTACTAACCAAAACAGCAATGAACATAGGAGTGATCATAGGAGTCCAGATAGTGGCTTCAGGCAGCTAGCGTGCCTCGGCTAGCAAGCTAGCAGAAGGGCCTTTGAGGGACGTTGCGACGGAAGAAAGTCTGTTGTGGCCCCCTCGTGGTGTTACGTCGGCAGCCGGATCAGCAGGGCTCTGTGTGGTAAACCAGGCCAATTGGCGAAATAGGAATAGTGGCCAAAGAATTTGTCCGATGGGACTCTTAATCTAACAGTACGATGTGCTCTAGACAGCTAGCCGTGGCTATCCGGGGGATGGGCCTAGCAGATGGGCCTAGCAAGGCTAGCTCCAGGCTAATTGGTTCTTGCTTCGAGGCAGAGACGTTAGCCAGGAGTGGCCACTATGATAGCAGCTAGCTAGCTGCGATGATCCACGTGAAAAAAAAAAGGTTCAGAGCTTGCGGCAGGAATCCGGAGATATGGATAAAAATAAGTCCGCTTTGCTCTGGTTTGAGTCGCGTTGTGCAGACTGGCGAGAGTTGTCCAGGCTAAAGGTAGCTGATGACCGCTAACAGTGGCTAGCTGACTACTAGCTAGTAGCTAGTTAGCTGGCTAGCTTCTGTTGGGGGTTCCGGTTCAGAGGACGGATCAGCAGGGCTCCGTGTGGAAGAGTGGATGGCGGCAAGTGGTCTCGTGGTCAAGTCAAGCAACAACACCTGTGCTCCTTGAGTTACCGGGTTCAGGGCTTGGTGAGAGAGCGGGAGAGAGACGACTTAACCATAAAAACGGACCATACACATGAAGGAGTGGCGGATCAACCAAACATTGAAATGACGTTATAGAAGGTAAAGTAAAAACCCAAACGGTCCGTGCATCAATACCGGTACATAGTCAAATACAGTATACACTCCAGCACCACACTGGGTGAGTAGACCACTTCATGGTCGAAGACCCCTTCATGGTAGTAGACCACTTCATGGTAGTAGACCACTTCATGGTAGAAGATGACTTCCTGGTAGTAGACCACTTCATGGTAGTAGACCACTTCATGGTAGAAGACCACTTCATGGTAGTGAATGGGCTACACATTCTGGCTGTGTGTTTGTGTGTGCATGAGTGTGTGTGTGCGTGCATGCTTGCGCTGATGGAGGTCGTCATTGTCGATTGTCCAGTGGGCCAGAAGATGTCTTCTACCCAGGGGCTCATAAGAGTCTGGGCCGGTTCCCCTATCAAGACTTCTCTTCCCTAGACACTTAACCCTCTATACTCCACTCAGAGCATTTTGAGATGGAAGGGTTATAGCATGACGAGGTGAGCGGGGTGAGCACACTCAACACCAGGAAAAAGAGACTGAAGAAAACTGGCTACTTTTTATATTTAGACTGAAATTAGACTGGTTTTCTAATGAACCCCAAGGCAGCTGTGGTTTGTCTTCAAGAAGTGAGGATAATGGAACAGTGGTTGGTCAGCCCTGGCTTTGGCACAACCTCCTAAGAGTTAGAACCTTTACATAACAAACTTCTATATTCTGAAGTTTTACAAAGAACTCTAAAATGAATCATAAACCCTGTGAGTTCATCCATTTTTCATGAATGTTGTTGGCTATGGAGCGGATTCCATTAATGAATGTTTAAAGTTGCTGAAGCTGCTTATACCATCCACCTCCTACACATCCTCTGGGGTGCTGTGCTGTACTTCACTGTGGCTGACCCTGTGCCCCTTTCAAGTGGTGTGTGGTGTCTGAGGGTGGAGAGCAGAGCAAAGACACATTTCCATTAGAAAAGATGAACAGTCAAGTTCGGATCCATTCTATTTACAAAGCTAGAGATCTACAAACCAGCATAGTACATACATATGATTCACCTGCCCCGCCATGTCTCCTCAGGCTCCATTCTGGTTCCTTTCTTCTTCTAGATTCATCCTCCAATTCCAGCGCACCCTGATCCTCGTCTCCTCTCAAACACCGTGTGACGGATCAGGGTGACACACACTTACACGCCTGACCTTATAAAACAATCACTTTATTGCTCTAAGAGAGGAAGGACTGAGCCTCAGTTGAAGCACTCCCTCATAGGGACTCAGTCGTCTGTCTGGTTAAAGCCTCTCAAACAGTCCTCACATCATCCGATTATAGTCACTAATAATTTCATAACCGTGTTCTCATGTCTCATTACCTTCAAGCCAGCTACAGACAGGTAATTTCCCCCCAAGCGCTCTCTGGCCAAATGAGGAACATCTAATCTCCACTGAGCTTGAGAAAATCGCAGAGAATGTCCATAACACAGTGAGTAATGGAGTCTATAAATGAGGACCTTTTCTGGCTGGTTATTTGTAGAGAGATAGGGATCTACAAATAACTATTTTCATCTTAAGAACCTTTTTGGAAAGGTATAGGGTTCTACCTAGAACCTTTAACATCATAAGAAGGGTTATTTGATGATTCTTTGGAAAGCAAGAAGGATTCTTTGGAAGGCAAGAATCTGAATAATCTTTTTATTGTATTCTTTTTTTAAATATATACACTGCTCAAAAAAATAAAGGGAACACTTAAACAACACAATGTAACTCCAAGTCAATCACACATCTGTGAAATCAAACTGTCCACTTAGGAAGCAACACTGATTGACAATACATTTCACATGCTGTTGTGCAAATGGAATAGACAAAAGGTGGAAATTATAGGCAATTAACAAGACACCCCCCAAAAAGGAGTGATTCTGCAGGTGGTGACCACAGACCACTTCTCAGTTCCTATGCTTCCTGGCTGATGTTTTGGTCACTTTTGAATGCTGGCGGTGCTCTCACTCTAGTGGTAGCATGAGACGGAGTCTACAACCCACACAAGTGGCTCAGGTAGTGCAGTTCATCCAGGATGGCACATCAATGCGAGCTGTGGCAAAAAGGTTTGCTGTGTCTGTCAGCGTAGTGTCCAGAGCATGGAGGCGCTACCAGGAGACAGGCCAGTACATCAGGAGACGTGGAGGAGGCCGTAGGACGGCAACAACCCAGCAGCAGGACCGCTACCTCCGCCTTTGTGCAAGGAGGTGCATTGCCAGGGCCCTGCAAAATGACCTCCAGCAGGCCATAAATGTGCACCGCCAGCATTCAAAAGTGACCAAAACATCAGCCAGGAAGCATAGGAACTGAGAAGTGGTCTGTGGTCACCACCTGCAGAATCACTCCTTTTTGGGGGGTGTCTTGCTAATTGTCTATAATTTCCACCTTTTGTCTATTCCATTTGCACAACAGCATGTGAAATTTATTGTCAATCAGTGTTGCTTCCTAAGTGGACAGTTTGATTTCACAGAAGTGTGATTGACTTGGAGTTACATTGTGTTGTTTAAGTGTTCCCTTTATTTTTTTGAGCAGTGTATATATATAGTGCCAGAGCATTAGTATTTGCATCAGTGTTTAAACTTTAACATCAGGAGTTTGAGTAATCAGATTTTAAAAAATGTACAAAGATAGGTTTGAGAATGTCTAAACTGTACCTGGGAATATGTTTTGCATGTATCTGGTAATACCTTAATTATTGTTCTTTTACAATATTTTGGTGATTTTATTGATTAGAGAGTAGGATAGTAGAAGGGAGCAAGAGTCTATTTCAGTGTATTGTATGGTAAACCAAACCAAAATTATCATATTACTCAGCATAATTTTCAGAATGTTTTGTTTCAATATCTGTGTTTTTGCATGTACATTGATTGTGTTAGAGCCAATTTGGACATATTTATGTAAAAGACAGAACATACAGAGCTACATGTACATTTGTGTAAATATATTAAATATGAATGTATATGAGGAAATATTAGGTACGTACCTTTATGATTTATATTTACCTGATTGAGATGTATTCATTTGTTGTTAGTTTAACTTAGTTTTTGGCAACCCCGCTTTCAGGCTAGGGCAGTGGCTATGGTAAAGAGGAAAGGAAGCCACTACAATCAAGTCAAAAGACTCCGTGAAGGATTACTATTGGAAGGAAAGCTACGGTTCGGACACATGCTGGATATTGTTCTATTTGTAATTGCATTCGGATCATAAGGACAGCTCGCTTGGAAGAACTTGAACTCCTAGAATTCGCCAGCTGTGAATAACCACTGTGAATGAATGAGCTGCCCTGTTCAATGCGATCATTTGATCATGCATATTATGGAAGCACAAATGTGCTTATAATTGCAACATTTGATAAACTTGGGAATGGAATTCAAAACACAGCGCTGTGAAAACAATTAAGAAGTTTAAGTTTGGGAAACACTGAGATCCTATGCACAATGTAGCCTAATCACGTGTCTAATATTTGGCCTAACATGGAAATGCAATGCATCCATGGAACGCAACTAAAGGATCTAAAGATACTGCATGTTAAAAACATCATTAAAGGGGACAAAACTTATAATGGGATGAAATGTTTAAAACGCATTTAAAATGTCGAACTTGCACATGTTCAATTCAAAATGGGTCAATATGCTGAAATGGATGACTGAGTTTTAAAGCATTAAAGAAGGTCTAAAGGGGCATTTCGTTTAACAATCAAACCAACAACTGTGTCATTGTAAATTGAGTGAACTAACAGTGAATGATGGAGGATGAAATCCCAAATAAGACCCCATTGGAGAAGGCAGAGGAGCATTTAAATTCACTCTATGCAGCCCGGAGAGGCAAACTTGGAGTGTGTACACGCAAAATGAATGAAATAAAAGTCCTTCTTGTTGATGGAGGAAAACGTCGAAACTGTGAATGAGGGTCTTGAAGTATTTGATGCTGTTCTCAATGACTTTAAGAATGCTCATTAATCTGTGCTAGAGTTGGTCACAGAGGAGGAACAGGAACAGGAGAGCATTAACTATTATCAACCAAGAATGAGGACTTATGAACATTTCCTGAAAGAGGTGGAAATATGAAAAAATATGAAGTTGAGCCACAAACGCTCATTGAACCACAAGACAGCATTTCCAATGTGTCAAAAATATCAAGTAAAACAAAGTATTCTAAGACTGCTTCCTCAGTGTCCTCTGTACACCTAAAGGCTGAGGCAGAACGAGCAGCTCTACTAGCTTCGCCAAGCATCATTACAGGATAAGCATGCATTGGAACTGGAGAAAGCTCAACTGGAACAACAGAAAGCTCAACGGAATGTAAAAAGAGGAATGACCTGTAAGAGCTGTCAAAGAAAGCACACCATGATCCTGCACATTGAAGGAAGAGAGAGATTTAGATCTCAAAAGGCAGATATGAGTGGTTTAGCAGTAAAGCGGGAGGAGACTGTCAGCAGTGCTCTTGTTTCACTGGAAGCTGGTGAAGATACCGGGGCCGGTACAGATTGTGCACTTGCAATTGTGCCAGTTCAAGTAAAGATGGAAAATGGAAGCAAGTCTGTGTTAACCTTTGCATTTCTCGATTCTGGTAGCTCAGCAACATTTTGCACGGAGAGACTCATGAGGCAGCTGAAAACTAAAGGCATTGAGACTGAAATTCTGCTCCGCACAATGGGGCAGGAGAGTCCTACCAAGAGCTTTGAGATATCTGGATTAGAGATTGGCAATGTAGCAAGCGACACATTTCTTGCATTACCAAAGGTCTAAACTCAGACTAAGATCCCAGTGACGAGAGAACACTCCCACTCAAAGATGGCCATACCTGAAAGAGGTTCAGTTGAAGGAGATTGATGCCGACGTCGAACTCCTGATTGGCGTAAATGCTCCAAAGGCAATGGAACCCTAGCAAATCATAAATAGCCAAGGCAACGGACAACGTATGCAGTGAAAACCCTCTTTGGATGGGTGATGAACGGTCTTCTTAACAATTGTACCATGGCAAAAGAATCTGGGCGTCCTACGGTGATGGCCAATCGAATCTCAATGGCCGACCTGGAGGTTCTTCTTGTAAATAAGTACAACCATGACTTCCCTGAGAGAGAGTATGAAGAGAAAAGTGAGATGTCATCTGAAGATCGTAAGTTTATGGAGATAGTATCAAGCTCCATAACCCTCAAAGACCGTCACTACTACTTACCGTTGCCCTTTTGCAACAAAGATGCAGTCCTGCCAAACAATCGTGACATGGCAAAGCAGCGGGCTCTAAATACACTGCTCAAAAGAATAAAGGGAACACTTAACTTCTTGCGAATATAGGGGGTGCTGTTTCGACTTAAATCGGGCTCCAGATTAAACGCCTTCCTACTCAATTCTTGCTCGTACAATATGCATATTATTTCTATAGCCGTTGGAATTTTGTCTCTGAATCAAACAGAACTCCTTCTACAGCACTTTTCATGACAGGGAGTGAGATTTCAGAAATCTTGGCCCCTGTTCCCAGGTCGGTTGTAAAGTCCCTGTAAATGCTATGGAGAAACAAACACTGCCTACGTCTTCCTCTGGATGTCAGTACGTGGTGACGCTTTGAATGGAGTCGATTGTGCAATCAGGGCCTCTATAAAACACCAAAGACCGGAAGTAGCTTTCTTTTCCTGCCTGCGCCAATGTAACTCCAAGTCAATCACACTTCTGTGAAATCAAACTGTCCACTTAGGAAGCAAAACTGATTGACAATAAATTTCACATGCTGTTGTGAAAATGGAATAGACAAAAGGTGGAAATTATAGGCAATTAGCAAGACACCCCCAATAAAGGAGTGATTCTGCAGGTGGTGACCACAGACCACTTCTCAGTTCCTATGCTTACTGGCTGATGTTTTGGTCACTTTTGAATGCTGGCGGTGCTTTCACTCTAGTGGTAGCATGAGACGGAGTCTACAACCCACACAAGTGGCTCAGGTAGTGCAGCTCATCCAGGATGGCACATCAATGCGATGTGGAGGTCATCCTGCAAAATTACCTCCAGCAGGCCACAAATGTGCATGTGTCTGCCTGCATATGGTCTCACAAGGGCTCTGAGGATCTCATCTCGGTACCTAATGGCAGTCAGGCTACCTCTTGCGAGCACATGGAGGGCTGTGCGGCTCCACAAAGAAATGCCACCCCACACCATGACTGACCCACCGCCAAACCGGTCATGCTGGAGGATGTTGCAGGCAGCAGAACGTTCTCCACGGCGTCTACAGACTCTGTCACGTCTGTCACATGTGCTCATGTGCTCAGTGTGAACCTGCTTTCATCTGTGAAGAGCACAGTGACAAATTTGCCAATCTTGGTGTTCTCTGGCAAATGCCAAACGTCCTGCACGGTGTTGGGCTGTAAGCACAACCCCCACCTGTGGACGTCGGGCCCTCATACCACCCTCATGGAGTCTGTTTCTGACCGTTTGAGCAGACACATGCACATTTGTGGCCTGCTGGAGGTCATTTTTCAGGGCTCTGGCAGTGCTCCCCCTTGCACAAAGGCGGAGGTAGCGGTCCTGCTGCTGGGTTGTTGCCCTCCTACGGCCTCCTCCACGTCCCCTGATGTACTGGCCTGTCTCCTGGTAGCGCCTCCATGCTCTGGACACTACGCTGACAGACACAGCAAACCTTCTTGCCACAGCTCGCATTGATGTGCCATCCTGGATGAGCTGCACTATCTGAGCCACTTGTGTGGGTTGTAGACTCCGTCTCATGCTACCACTAGAGTGAAAGCACCGCCAGCATTCAAAAGTGACCAAAACATCAGCCAGGAAGCATAGGAACTGAGAAGTGGTCTGTGGTCACCACCTGCAGAATCACTCCTTTATTGGGGGTGTCTTGCTAATTGCCTATAATTTCCACCTTTTGTAAATTCCATTTGCACAATATCATGTGAAATTTATTGTCAATCAGTGTTGCTTCCTAAGTGGACAGTTTGATTTCACAGAAGTGTGATTGACTTGGAGTTACATTGTGTTGTTTAAGTGTTCCCTTTATTTTTTTGAGCAGTGTATTATCAGGAAGTTCAAGAATGATGAAGGTTATGCTGCAGAGTACAAAAACTTCATGGAAGGGGTGATAACAAAAGGTTACATGAGAAGGTACCACAAGAACAGCTCCTCAGAGAGAAAGGCAAGGTATGGTACATACCACACCATGGCGTTCACCATAAGGACAAAGGAACAATACGAGTGGTGTTTGACTGTTCATCATCCTATAAAAGGCACATCTCTCAACAGTGAACTCCTTCAAGGCCCTGACCTGGCAAACACGCTTATAGGAGTCTTGCTAAGATTGCGCCAAGAGCACATTGCCATGATGGCAGACATCGAAGGAATATTACATCAAGTATGTGTCCATGAAGATGACTTAGACTTCCTGCGATTCCTATGATGACCGGACGGTGATACTAACAAAATGTTGGAGTACAGAATGACGGTACATCTTTTCGGTGCTATATCCTCTCCAAATTGTGCCAACTTTGCACTGCGAAAGACTGTAGAAGACAACTGTGCGGGGTACGATGAAGAGGTGATTCAAACAGTCAAGTCCAACTTCTATGTTGATGACTGCCTCAAGTCAGTGGCCACAGAAGAACAAGCCATAGCTCTCAGAAAAAACTCACGGATGTGTGCTCTCAGGGTGGGCTCAAATTGACCAAGTGGGTCAGCAACAGCTGCGTTGTGCTGGCTTCTATCCCTGATGAACACAATGCCAAGCAGATAAAAGAACTGGACCTGGACAGTGAAAAGCTGCCTGTTGAAAGAGCACCTGGAATCCGATGGAACATTGAAAGTGATGTGCTTACCTTCGAGTCATTGTCAGGAGCAGAGCCCTTACAAGAAGAGGTATTCTCTCAACTGTCAGCTCTGTTCATGATCCATTAGGTTTCAGCGCCCCATTCATATTAAAGGCAAAGCAAATTCTTCAAGTGCTCTGCAAGCTAAAGTGTGGATGGGATGAAGTCATCCCGAAGAACACTCTCTTTCATGGAAGAGCTGGCTCTCAGACCTGGACCAGCTGTCCAGATTCCAGATTGACAGGTGTATGATGCCTGAGAACTTTGGTCAAGTCAAGACCGCACAGCTGCATCACTTCGGTGATGCAAGTGAACAAGGTTATGGCACGGCAAGCTACCTTAGGTTCACAGATGGTATGGAAAAGGTCCACATCGCATTCATACTGGGGAAATCAAGGGTGACTCCACTTAATCAGATTACGATCCCCAGAATGGAACTTGCCGCAGGAACATTGGCAGTGCGAGTGGACAGGATGCTAAGGTTGGAGCTCCATTGTCCAGAAAGTTGACTCAAGTTCAGCCAGCCAGTCTGTGCTAAAATACATCCGCAACGATACCAAGAGATTACATACTTTTGTGGCTAATAGGGTTGCTATGATCCGTGACCTATCGAAAGCAACACAGTGGAGGTATTTAAACTCCAAACACAACCCAGCCGATGATGCCTTGAGGATTACATGTTGAAACTTTCCTGAACTCAAAGAGATAGCGCAAAGGACCAGAATTCCTGGAGAAAGCAGAAACACATTGGCCAAAAGTCCCCAAGGAGCTTGGCTCCATCCCTCCGGATGATCCAGAGGTGAGAAAAGACGTCATCGTAAACAGTACAAGTGTGGAAAAAAAGAGTCCGACCAGCAAACTGAGTACTATTCAACATGGAACAGCTTGAAGAAAGCAGTTGCCTGGATACTGAAACTGAAGAGACTTCTTCTACAGTTAAGCCAGAAAAGGAAAGTTCTCACTGTCACGTTCGTCGTAACATTGAAGAGAGGAGGACCAAGGCGCAGCGTGAAATGAATATTTAATAAACGAAGACGAAGAACACTTGACAAACTATACAAAACAACAAACGAACGTGAAGCTATATAACAAATAGTGCTGACACTAAACACTACACATAGACAATCACCCACGAACTACCTAATGAATATGGCTACCTAAATATGATTCCCAATCAGAGACAACAATACACAGCTGTCTCTAATTGAGAACCAATCAAGGCAACCATAGACATACATACACCTAGACTGAACACTGCCCCATAAACATACAAAAAACCCTAGACAATACAAAACACATACACCCCCCCATGTCACACCCTGACCTAACTAAAATAATAAAGAAAACAAAGATAACTAAGGCCAGGGTGTGACACTCGCAAAAATTGATCAAGCTACAGATCATAGTTTAACAAACTCACTGAAGGAACAAATTGACAAGTTCAAACTGACATTTTGAAAAGAAAGTGTCTGTAGATGACCTAGATGAAGCAGAAAAGGTCATCATTCGATTTGAGCAATGACAGCACTTTAAACAAGAAATTGCACTAGTTATGAAAGGAAAACAATGTGCCAAGAGAAGCGGCTCAATCTGTAAGTTGATCCAATTGTTGACAATGGCATTCTGAGAGTGATAGGAAGGTTAAGCAAAGCTGCCTACTGAATTAAATAATCCTATGATCCTGCCCAAAGACTCCTACATCTCCAGACTGAACTTACTCCACATCCATGAGCAGGTTGGCCACTCTGGGAGAGGTCACATGCTTTCTAGACTTCACCAGCGATATTGGACACCCTGTGCCAACTCCTTAACAAGGAAGATCCTTAAGAGGTGTGTCTTCTGCAGGTGGATGCAAGCTAGAGCTGGAGAACAGAAGATGGCCGACCTTCCACAAGATTGTGTCACCTGATTTGCCGCCTTTCACCCATGTGGGAATAGATTACTTCGGCCCCATAGAGGTGAAGCGAGGCCGCGTTCATGTGAAGTGGTATGGTGTGATCTTTACTTGCCTTGTGAATCGAGCTGTCCATCTAGACGTTGCTAGTTATCACGATACCGAATCCTGCATCAATGCCCTGCGCAGGTTCATCTGTCGAAAGGGCCCAGTAACAAGTATCGGAACAGACAATGGCACCAACTTTGTTGGAACACACAGAGAGCTAGGAGAAGCTCTGAAAGAGCTGGATCACAACAAGATTCAATATGAATTACTGAAGGAAGGAATGACATGGTCATTCAACCCTCCCTCTGGAGCCTACCAAGGGGGAGTATGGGAGAAGTTGATTCAACTGATGAAAAATATCATCTATTCAGTCCTTAAAGAGTAAGTACGGTATGATGAGGCTTTGTAGACAGCCTTGTGTGAAGTTGAGGCGATTATGAACGACAGACCAATCACATCTGTAACAAATGGCCCTAATGATCTAGAACCCCAGACTCCGAACCATCTGCTTCATCTGAAAGCAAAGCCAGTCCTGCCACCAGGACTATTCCAGAGAAGCGACCTATACTCACCAAGGAGATGGAAGCAAGTACAATATATCACTGACCTCTTCTGGAAGAGATGGATCAGGGAGTATCTTCCACTTATACAGGAGCGGAACAAGTGGAACAAAACTAAGAGAAACTTCAGTCCTGGTGACCTTGTTGTCATCGTTGATGACACCGCCCCAAGGAACTCTTGGCTAATGGGGTGTGTGGTGGAGGCTTTGCCAGGGGCCAATGGTCTTGTCCGGAGCGTCATGGTTAAGACCAAGACCAATATCTTACAGAGAACTATCAATAAACTCGGTCTGCTCCTTGAGGCGGCAGAGTGAGATACACACACACACACTCACATACATACATACATACATACATACAAAGTGCTCCATCTTTGAATCACGTGCACCTCTGATTCGTTGATGTCGTACTCTTACATTCGTTGACGTCGTACTCTTACATTCGTTGACATCGTAGCCATACATTTTTGGAAGTTGAACACCTGAACACTTCAACTCAGACTGAGATCTATGAACTATTTTCCTATATGGGACCTTGTATATTTCTATATAGCTATGAACTGTAATAGTGCTCTGGTATAGAATGTTTTGTGTATTGGCTCTATGTTTGAATATTAAGTAATTGTTGTGCATTCAGTGCAGTTAACAATTAGGGGCCGGTATATGTTAGAGACAATTCGGACATATTTGTATAAAAGACAGAACATACACAGTTCCATGTACATTTGTGTAAATATATTAAATATGAATGTATATTATGAAATATTAGATATGTACCTTTATGATTTATATTTACCTGAATTAGATGTATTCATTTGTTGTTAGTTTTACGTAGTTTTTGGCCTCCCCTATTGCCCATTCATTGTACTGTGACACGGGAGCGGTATACTCTTTTGACCATACAGACATACAAACAGGTCATATTATGTATTTTACATGTCAATTAATCTATGCTTTATGTTGATTGGAGAATCTTTCTTTTTTGTTAGATATAAGAAGAATAAACCTTTTTGTTGCACCATATCCCTGGATCTCATTGAATGTTTTGGCCGTTTGGAAACCTTGTGTGGACAGTATGCGTAAGAAACAACCCCGCTTTCAGGCTAGGGCAGTGGCTACGGTAAAGAGGAAAGGAAGGCACTACAGATTGTGTTGCATAAGATTAATCAAGCAAAGATAAATAACATTCATTTTCCTAAACTAATCTAATATGTTAGTAGTTGGATTTATTGCAACGGTTACTGAGATAGTTATTCTAGTTTACATGATTTGGGTAGTCTACAGTAGGTTACTCAATCTTCACTATCCTAGCAGTCATTCTGAATGTGGGTGATTAAACGTTCCAATTGTTGGATATCGTCACTCTAGCATCTCTGTGTTAGGGTACAACTGGACTCTCAAAGAAGGCCTTATGATATACATTATGTAATGTATTGTAATGACCCGGCTGGGTCATTAAAGAGAAAAGAGACGGACTCTAGGTGTACAGGTTAGAACACAGGTTTATTCCTAAACTGGGCTATTGTTCAGGCCACAGCCCACGCCGCTAAATGCCGAACGTACACAATTATACATGTCGAGTTAAGGTCACTCTCCTAGGAACAGATCAAGGCCCGAACAGAAGAGAGAGATATGAGACACTCATCCCTCTTTATGCATTTCCAAATCCCGCGGGATTACCCATCATACCCCCCCAACCTTTCCATCTGTCCTGACATATTTAACCCCTGCTAGTTGCCATGAGAACCATAACACACCCACAAACACAGAACACAATACCGGGTCGTTACATAGCCCCCCCTTTCTAAACCCTAGCCCCTAGGGTTACACAACAAAATCCTTAAAACGACCCGGAGGTCGCATCAGTCTCTTGGGCCTCCCCGTGACTCTCACCGGTGAACCCCCAGAACACTCCTCTGCCCCAATGTCATTTCCAGCGTCCTCCGAAGAAGCAGCCCCCTCCCCAGGCTCAGGTTGCGCTAGAGTCTCCTCGTTAGACTGTTCCCGTGGGCTCACATCAGAGACCTCACTCCCATTCCCTACCGTTTTCCTCCCTCTGTAGGGTGCCAATCGATCCCGGTGGACCACCACCTTCCTGCTCCGTGGAGGGACCTCCACCCGGTACGTCACCTCCCCCACTCTCTCTATCACCAGACACGGCCCCACCCATGCACTGTCCAGCTTTGGGCACCGCCCCTTCTTGCGCGTGGGGTTGTGACACACATTCTCCCGCTCCAAAGTGCCTCCCCCTAGCGCGCGAGTCGTAGTGGCGCTTTTGGCGCACCCCTGCGTTCTCGAGTTGCTCTCTTGCGAAGGTGTGAGCTGCTTCTAACCGGTTCTGCAGACGACACAGATAGTTCGGGCCAGGCAAAACCCGGTCGTCACTATCAGGAGGGTGGCCAAACGTCAGTTCGGCTGGGGTGCGCAACTCACGACCTAACATTAGTAGTGCTGGGGAGCACGCAGTCGATTCTTGAACAGCCGACCTACACGCCATAAGAATAAACGGTAAGTGGGTGTCCCAATCTCTCTGGTGTTTGAGGTAACGATGGCCAGCTGCTGTGCTAATGTTCTGTTGAATCTTTCCACCAGCCCATCACTCTGGGGGTGAAGCGGAGTAGTGCGCGTCTTCTCCGCGCCTAACCGTCTACACAACTCTGTGAACACCCGTGACTCGAAGTTTCACCCCTGGTCGCTGTGAATAGACTGTGGCACCCCAAACCGACTGATTATTCCCCCCACCAACGCATCAGCTACTGTCCCCGCCTCCTGGTCTGGGAGAGCGTAAGCCTCCGGCCACTTGGTGAAGTAGTCCATAGCGGTTAGAATCCACCTGTTACCGCTGTCTGTGGTTGGAAACGGCCCTACTATGTCTACCCCCAGTCTCTCCATGGGCTCCCCTACTGGGAATTGTTGTAGGAGGGCGTGTGACTGACCTGGAGGTCCTTTTTTAGCAGCACACTCGTCGCACTGCCTACAAAAGTCCTCAACATCCCTCCTGTGCCTGGCCCAATAGAAGCCTTTACGCCTGCGCTTTAACGTTTTGGAGACCCCAAAATGCCCTGCGCCTACTCCCCCATGAAGCTGCTGTAACACGCTCCCCTGCAGCTTTTTGGGCACCACTACCTGCCACGTAATTTCTCCAGTCGCTGGCTTTTTCCACCCCCTCTGGAGCACTCCCTCGGCCACTCTAAGGACTGTGAATTTAGCCCACAGTCCTTTGGTGACTGGTGATAGAGGTGCTACGTCCCCCCACGGCGGTCGTCTTCTCTCTTCCACCCACCGCAGCACAGGACGCAGCTCTGCGTCCTCCTCCTGGCGACGCCTCCACTCCCCAACGTCCACAGCCTCAAGCTCCCGGCACTCTGTCACACTCAGCTGACTCACCGTGGCGGTGACTCCCTCCTCCCTGCACAGTTCTCTCTCTCGCTCCACCCGTTTGGTGCAGTACCCACAGCCATCCTCAGCACACGGGCGGCGGGACAAGGCGTCTGCATTGCTGTGGCGAAGGCCGGCTCTGTGCTCCACCTGGAAGTTGTAGGGTTGTAGCTCCTCCAACCAGCGGGCAATCTGACCCTCTGGCTCCTTGAAGGAGAGAAGCCACTGCAGGGTGGAGTGATCCGTCCGGACCACAAACGGCAGGCCCCCCAGGTAGTACTTGAAATGGCGTACTGCTGCCACGACAGCCAAAAGCTCTCTCCTTGTAACGCAGTAGCGTTTTTCAGCCTTATCAAAAGTTCAGCTGTAAAAGCTACTACGTGTTCCCCATCAGGACCACGCTGAGCCAGCACAGCCCCCAAACCCTCATTGCTTGCGTCGGTGTCCAGGATGAACGGACGGTTCGGGTCTGGTCAGGCCAGGACAGGGGCCTCCATCAGGGCCCGTTTGAGGGCCTCAAACGCCCGCTGATGCTCTTCGGTCCACTGAAAAACAGTGTCCTCCTTGAGTAGCTGGTTCAAAGGAGCCGCTACCCCCGCAAACCCCTTCACAAACCTACGATAGTAGGATGCCAGCCCCAGGAAGCTCTTAACCTCTTTTTTCCCCTGGAACTGGCCACCCCCTCACAGCCTCTACTTTGTCTGGCATCGTGCTGATGCCCTCACCACCCAGCTGATGCCCCAGGAACGCCACCTCCCTTTGCATGAAATGGCACTTTCCCGGATGTAATTTTAGCCCCGCCCCCGAGATTCTCTCCAACACTCGCCTAATTGCCCCCAGTGCCCCCTCAAACGATGTGCCGTGCACCAATATGTCGTCTAGGTACACAACACACTCGTCTCTCGGAACCCCCGCCAGCACTCTGTCCATGAGCCTCTCAAAGGTGGCAGGAGCATTACAGAGCCCGAAGCACAGCACCTTGAACTGCCAATGGCCCCTATCTGTGGAGAAGGCCGTTTTTTCACGTGCCCCTGGCGAGAGGAGCACCTGCCAGTAGCCACAGTAGCCAGTGCCAGTAGCCACTGCGCAGATCAAGGGAGGAGAACCACGAGGACCCTCTCACGTGGTTTAGCGACTCATCAATCCTCGGTAGAGTCTTTAGTGGTGACAGAATTTAGGCCCCTGTAGTCAACACAAAACCTACGTTTACCCCCTTTCTTAGGCACCATGACGACCGGCGCGGACCATGGGCTATCTGATGGCTCAATGAAATCAGCCCGCAACATGTCAACAATGGCTGTGTCTGCTGCTTCCCTCCTGGCAAGGGGAATACGACGGGGCCGAATTTTAATGGGTCGGGCGTCCCCAGTGTCTATTTCGTGCTGAACTAGGTGCGTTTGTCCTACCTCATCTTCCCCCCAAGCGAAGCTATCTTTAAAGTCCAACAGCAGCTGCTTTAACTGTCTCTGTTGTCCCTCATCCAGACCCTGACAGTTCTTCAGCCACACAGCCTCGACGGCGTCGATAGCTTCCTCCTTCCCCCCGTCGGGCTGATGGGTTGAAGGGGCCAGTGTGTTTTGGGCTACTGGGCTGCCTGTGCTTGCACCATGATGGGGAGTGAAGGCCGTCGCCGCCGGAGACAGCTGCTGGGATGGCACAACGACCAAGGGAGCAGCCGGGATGACCGGTGGAGTTTCTGCAAGCTTGGAGGAAGACGGAGGGACAGCCCTGCCCCCTGCTGGCCCTCCCGAAGGCGACATTCCCACTGTGGGCCCCCCCGACAGCCTCAAAGTACCTGACGCTAAGTCCAACTGAGCCCCACAGTTTTTCAAAAAGTCCATTCCCAGTATACCGGGGTCCTGCACCGCTGCTACCCACACCGGACACCCCACAGTTCTCCCCCCCCACAGTCACAGATAGCTGACACTTCCCTAACATAGGGGCTAGCTCCCCCGTGACAGTCCGTAGCTGGACAAGGGTCGGCTCCACCCGCACCCCAACAGGTAGTATGTCTGGTCTCACCAGGGTTACTGTAGAGCCCGTGTCGACCAGGGCCAAACATTCCACCCCCTCTACCTTGACAATGACATTGCAGAAGTCCCCAACGGTGGTACGTCCCACCACAACTACCGGACTAGGAAACACGGCGGCAGCTACACCCTGGGGGAGCAGGTCCCCACCCTCTTGTCTGCGCTGCTGGGTACCTCCTTTGCTTACAGTGGGTTCGGGGGCGGGGGGGTGGGCCCGCGCTGCCCCCTGCGCGAGAACCCGTTGTCGTTTCCCTGGTGACGGGGAATCTGCCACACTCCTGCTGAATGTGGCCAGGTTGGCCACAACCCCAGCAGACAATAGGAGTTGAGCTGACACTGCGACGTTGCCTGGAGCCCCTCTCCATGACAAGCGAAGCAGTCTTGACTAGCCCGCCCAACTCGTCAACCCACTCTGGTTTTGTGACCCCTGGCACCCCAGCCACCGCTGCTCTCACCTCTGGTTGACTGGTGACTTCCACTCTCACTCCCTCACCCCAGATTCCTGGCTATCTCCACTGCAGCCTGCAGAGATGGTGGGTCCGCCATCTGAACATGCTTACCCAGTTCGGTGGAAGAGAGCGCTCTAATAAAACTGTCCCGTGCTAGCTCGTCTTGCACCCCAATCGGCATAGTTGCATAAGCCCGCCTGGTCAGGCTCAGAATACCACTTGCCAACGCCTTTAATGATTCCCCCTGAAGTCTCTTTTTGTTACACAGTTCAATCCGCAGCATGTTGGGCTGCGCGTCGCTGCCGAAACGGCCCCCCAATGCCTCCACTAGCGCACCGTAGTCGCCCCTATCATCCGGGGCTAGCGTTAGCAGGCATTCCGACGCCTCCTCCGCCAGGCTCAGGGCAAGCTGTAACGCTTTCGTCTCGTCAGACCACCTCCCGGCTCTAGCCAACAACTCGAATTGAGTGAAAAAAACTTCCCATTTACCTTGTCCATTGAACTTTGGTAGTTTAGCCGCTACCGTGGCTAATGGCAATAGGTCGCCGCCATCTCTGTTTACATAAGCAGGCCCAGCCATTTCCGCACCCGGTGACGTCGATATCCCCGTCGCCGTGACGTCTGCTCTCGAGCGATGTGAAGGGAAACCCGCCAGTTCTGCCATCTTGCTGACTGACAATTTAACTCCCGCCAAGTGGCTCTCAAGCCCCTCTACGGCAGTCGCCGCCTGACCCTCCCGACCGGGTACCCCCGAGCTCACAACGGACACTTTGTCCGACTCTTCCTTAATTTTCCGCCTCGCCCCAGGCATCATGACCGTAGATGCGAGTCACGCTAAAGCCAACCCGGCCTATACTGAACAGCTAACTCGCCTAGTCTCGATCCCTTAGTTCGAAAGCACTTCTGACACCAATGTAATGACCCGGCTGGGTCATTAAAGAGAAAAGAGACGGACTCTAGGTGTACAGGTCAGAACACAGGTTTATTCCTAAACTGGGCTATTGTTCAGGCCACAGCCCACGCCGCTAAATGCCGAACGTACACAATTATAGATGTCGAGTTAAGGTCACTCTCATAGGAACAGATCAAGGCCCGAACAGAAGAGAGAGATATGAGACACTCATCCCTCTTTATGCATTTCCAAATCCAGCGGGATTACCCATCATACCCCCCCAACCTTTCCATCTGTCCTGACATATTTAACCCCTGCTAGTAGCCATGAGAACCATAACACACCCACAAACACAGAACACAATACCGGGTCGTTACAGTATTGTCATAAAGAGTATTAAAGGCTAATAAGGCTGGTGAAACCATTCAGAGGGTTATAGGAAGAAGACCTCCACACAATCTCCTCAGTGAGTTGTTATTGTGTTTCTGTATGTTTCTCTGTTTTCCCCCTCAGTGAGTTGTTAGTGTGTGCTTTTGAGCCCATCTCCCCCTAAAGGTCTTTCCACACTGTATGTCAGATTCAGTATTTTATCATTATTAATGTGCAATGTTACCATATTAAAATCTTGACATTAACCTGGCCAGATAGTACGATTTGCTTCAGTTCTGTCGTCACATTCTGCGATAGGCTTGTGAGGCTATGTCAACTGCAGCGGCATATTTGATCTGTACATGTGCCTGCAGCGCAAGACTCCCTATAAGCTGAGTGAAGTGAGTTTGGTAAAACTGAAAGTATGCATCACAGAAATAGTTTTCACATACAAACTTTGTATGTCTGAACTCAGAATCAAATCAGAATCAAATACGATTCCCAAAATTAGCATGGTCGCTGTGGTAGGTTTATTTTGGTTGCTGAATTTCTGCATTTATTAAACTTCCATCAGGTAGCCTGATTACAGAAGTGTCATGTAGACAAGATTTATTAGGGGAATCGTTCTTCCTCTTTTAAAGCATGTAAAAGTTGAAATCGAACAATTATATTAATCTGACTATTCACAATAATTGTATTATTAAGTGCATACTCAGTGCCAGCCATGTTCTTATTGGTCAGTCACTGGGATCGGCTCGTAACAACAGCCACACTGCACGATAAAGGAGGGATCATAAACTAGATTCAGCCACGTGCCGATTTTTACTTGAGTGGGTGGTTAGGGGGCTGGAACATAATTACAAATCATTTGTAGACTGCAAATTGACTGCAAGTAGCCCAAACAGATGTAATAGTTTTGCTTCATGCCGGCCGAGCTCTTCCCAACTCCAACATAATCATATTACTCTGAGCTCCGGCTAATGGTACTCGGGCCGAGTCCACTTCAGTTTATCTGGACAGATTAACTTTTTTCAGGAGTAGCCATTTGAGGTGTTTATTCGGACCGAGGTAAAGACCGTTTCAAGTTGGATATTCAACGGATATTCGCGCTTTCAAACCACTTGAGCCACAGACTCCAAATAAGTGTCATGATGTTGGAAAAATTGCACACATTGCACAGTTCTTATTTTCACGATTTGGACATTAATTCACTTTCAAAAGCTAATAAACATGTGGAAATATGAGCAGCATTTTGTATTCCTAGTTGAATTAGTTAGGGAGTGTAAACAAAGTACAAACTTTTTTTTACATTTGAATGGTCATGTGACCTACTTGACTTAAACAAGGTTCAGAATGTCCACTGAATACCCTTCTATATTCCACACCCTTTGGTTTGTCCATTTTCATCTCACACGTTTTTACATGGATTTTTCAAAATTCAAATGTCAATAGTTCCTTGGTCATGTGACCTACTGACTTCAAACAAGGTTCAGAATGTCCACTCATTGGGCCTACACATTGCACACCCTTTGGTTTGTCCATTTTCATCTCACACGTTTTTACAGTGGGTCTAAACATTGCACAGATGGGTTATGTACAGGTGCAATGATCTGTGAGCTGCTCTGATAGCTGATGCTTAAAGATAGTGAGGGAGATATGGGTCTCCAGCTTCAGTGATCTTTGCAATTCATTCCAGTCATTGGCAGCAGAGAACTGAAAGGAAAGGTGGCCAAAGGAGGATTTGGCTTTGGGGGTGACCAGTGAAATATACCTGCTGGAGCGCATGCTATGGGTGGGTGCTGCTATGGTGACCAGTGAGCTGAGATAAGGCGGGGCTTTGCCTAGCAATGACTTATAGATGACCTGGAGACAGTGGGTTTGGCGACGAATATGAATTGAGGACCAGCCAACGAGAGCATACAGGTCGCAGTGGTGAGTAGTGTATGGGGCTTTGGTGATGAAACGGATAGCACTGTGATAGACTGCATTCAATTTTCTGAGTAGAGTGTTGGAGGCTATTTTGTAAATGACATCGCCAAAGTCAAGGATCGGTAGGAGAGTCAGATTTACGAGGGTATGTTTGGCAGCATGAGTGAAGGATGCTTTGTTGCGAGATTTAATTTTGGATTGGAGATGCTTAGTAGTGATGCTAGGCGGATGGGCAGGTGTGGGCAGCGATCGGTTGAAGAGCATGCATTTAGTTTTACTTGCATTTAAGAGCAGTTGGAGGCCACGGAAAGAGAGTTGTATGGCATTGAAGCTCATCTGGAGGTTAGTTAACACAGTGTCCAAAGAAGGGCCAGAAGTACACCGTCATGGCCAAAAGTTTTGAGAATTAAAATTAATATTTGTGTCAAAGTCTGCTGCCTCAGTGTCTTTAGATATTTTTGTCAGATGTTACTATGGAATACTGAAGTATAATTACAAGCATTTCATACGTGTCAAAGGATTTTATTGACAATTACATGAAGTTGATGCAAGGTGTCAATATTTGCAGTGTTGACCCTTCTTTTTCAAGACCTCTGCAATCCGCCCTGGCATGCTGTCAATTAACTTCTGGGCCACATCCTGACTGATGGCAGCCCATTCTTGCATAATCAATGCTTGGAGTTTGTCAGAATTTGTGGGGCTTTGTTTGTCCACACACCTCTTGAGGATTGACCACAAGTTCTCAATGGGATTAAGGTCTGGGGAGTTTCCTGGCCATGGATCCAAAATATTGATGTTTTGTTTCCAGAGCCACTTAGTTATCACTTTTGCCTTATGGCAAGGTGCTCCATCATGCTGGAAAAGGCATTGTTCATCACCAAACTGTTCCTGGATGGTTGGGAGTAGTTGCTCTCGGAGGATGTGTTGGTACCATTCTTTATCCATGGCTGTGTTCTTAGGCAAAATTGTGAGTGAGCCCACTCCCTTGGCTGCGAAGCAACCCCACACATGAATGATCTCAGGGTGCTTTACTGTTGGCATGACACAGGACTGATGGTAGCGCTCACCTTGTCTTCTCCGAGACAAGCTTTTTTCCGGATGCCCCAAACAATCGGAAAGGGGATTCATCAGAGAAAATGACTTTACCCCAGTCCTCAGCAGTCCAATCCCTGTACCTTTTGCAGAATATCAGTCTGTCCCTGATGTTTTTCCTGGAGAGAAGTGGCCGCTTTGCTGCCCTTCTTGACACCAGGCCATCCTCTAAAAGTCTTCGCCTCACTGTACGTGCAGATGCACTCACACCTGCCTGCTGCCCTTCCTGAGCAAGCTCTGTACTGGTGGTGCCCCAATCCCACAGCTGAATCAACTTTAGGAGACAGTCCTGGCGTTTGCTGGACTTTCTTGAGCGCCCTGAAGCCTTCTTCACAACAATTGAACCGCTCTCCTTGAAGTTCTTGATGATCCGATAAATGTTTGATTTAGGTGCAATCTTAATGGCAGCAATATCCTTGCCTGTGAAGCCCTTTTTGTGCAAAGCAATGATGACGGCACGTGTTTCCTTGCAGGTAACCATGGTTGACAGAGGAAGAACAATGATTCCAAGCACCACCCTCCTTTTGATGCTTCCAGTCTGTTATTCGAACTCAATCAGCATGACAGAGTGATCTCCAGCCTTGTCCTCGTCAACACTCACACCTGTGTTAACAAGAGAATCACTGACATGATGTTAGCTGGTCCTTTTGTTGCAGGGCTGAAATGCAGTGGAAATGTTTTTGGGGGATTCAGTTCATTTGCATGGCAATAAGAAGACTTTGCAATTAATTGCAATTCATCTGATCACTCTTCATAACATTCTGGAGTTTATGCAAATTGCCATCATACAAACTGAGGCAGCAGACTTTGTGAATATATATATTTGTGTCATTATCAAAACTTTTGGCAACGACTGTACAAAATGGTGTCGTCTGCATAGAGGTGGATCAGATAATCACCAGCCGCAAGAGCGACATCATTGATGTATACAGAGAAAAGAGTCGGCCCGAGAATTGAACCCTGTGGCACCCCCATGGAGACTGCCAAAGGTCCGGACAACAGGCCCTCCGATTTGACACACTGAACTCTATTTGAGAAGTAGTTGGTGAACCAGGTGAGGCAGTCATTTGAGAAACCAAGGCTGTTGAGTCTGCCAATAAGAATGTGGTGATTGACAGAGTCGAAAGCCTTGGCCAGGTCGATGAATACGGCTGCACAGTATTGTCCTTTGTCGATGGCGATTATGATATCGTTTAGGACCTTGAGCGTGGCTGAGGTGCACCCAAACCAGATTGCACAGAGGAGAAGGTACAGTGGTATTCGAAAAGGTCGGTGATCTGTTTGTTAACTTGGCTTTCAAAGACCTTAGAAAGGCAGGGTAGGATAGATATAGGTCTGTAGCACTTTGGGTCTAGAGGGAGATGACTGCGGCAGCTTTCCAATCTTTGGGGATCTCAGATGATATGAAAGAGAGGTTGAACAGGCTAGTAATATGGGTTGCAACAATTGTGGGAGATAATTTTAGGAAGAGAGGGTCCAGATTGTCTAGCCCAGCTGATTTATAGGGGTCCAGATTTTGCAGCTCTTTCAGAACATCAGCTATCTGGATTTTGGTGAAGGAGAAATGGAGGAGGCTTGGGCAAGTTGCTGTAGGGGGTGCAGAGCTGTTGACTGGGGTAGGGGTAGCCAAGTGGAAAGCAAGGCCAGCTGTAGAAAAATGCTTATTGAAATTCTCAATAACCATAGATTTATCGGTGGTGACAGTGTTTCCTAGTCTCAGTGCAGTGGGCAGCTGGGAGGAGGTGCTGTTATTCTCCATGGACTTTACAGTGTCCCAGAACTTTTTGGAGTTTGTGCTACAGGATGCAAATTTCTGTTTGAAAGAGCTAGCCTTTGCTTTCCTAACTGCCTGTGTATATTGGTTCCTAACTTCCCTGAAAAGTTTAAGATGGTGAGGAAAACACTTTTAAATGTTCAGTATATGTATTGACCAGCAAACCCACTGCAGCCTACCTCACTAGCTCACTCTCCATCCCTGCTTTGGACAATTAATAATATGACTCTTGTACTTTGCCATTTTCCTTTATGGTTGATATTAACGATGAAAGGAGATATTATCTGTCTCTCTCCTATTGTGTACCACTGTTAAATACTGTGAAAAAATAAAAACAGGGAAAATAAGTACTTTGAACTACCAATTACTATAGATAAATGTTGAAGGAAAGGGTAAACACATTGGACTGAACCAACTAATTGTCAAACTAATATTAAATGTACAACAATATAGAGGACACATGACTATAGGTTATGCAATATGGGTGTATATCCACTGCACGCTTCTTAGGTGTGTAATTGACATGACCAAGGAGCTATTGAAATCTTAAATTTAGAAAAATGCATGTAAAATCTTGTGAGATGAAAATGTAAAGGGTGTGCAATATCTAAGGGTAGTCAGTGGACATTCTGAACTTTGTTTTAAGTCAGTAGGTCATATGACCAATGAGCTATTGAAATTCAAAAATGTAAACAAATAATTTAAAATAGTGTGAGATGTAAATCGACAAAAAAAGTGTGTGCAATGTGTGTCTATGCCATCGGGTTAGCTACAACCAGTTTTGAAAGTTTTAGGAGTAATGGTTTTAGAGCTATTGAAATTAGAACAATTGCATGTGTCACTATGTTAACGGTCCCTAACTGCTGTTGGTGGACGTAAGGAAAACTACAGGCGAAAATCCGTCGAATGTCCAACCTGAAACTGTCTTTACATCGGTTTTATTCGGCAGGTGATGAAATAACCACATGTGATATGTTTCACCTCCAAATCATCGAATTTACTAGGTCATTAAAAGCTGAAATTGGTGACAGTCTCTGCGGTCCTATAGCTATAAGAGATGGTCCCCAATTGAGAGAATCTCTGATTCTATTAATGCTTTTGCTTTTGCTACAGGCTATGGGTTGTTTTTTGTAGTTGCAGTACACCCAATTGAAAAGTGCACATTCACTTCCATAACATTTGTTCTAGGCTACCACCATGTAAGATAAACATACACAATAATACAGGATACCCTTACAAAATGTCACTGCTGTTAAAATGCAGTAAAACTGCAGTACAATAAAATAATGGTTGTTTAACTAATGATATCTGGATGGCTTGCTGTATGTTGGCTTCTAATGGTAATCTTTCAATATCCTACTACAATCCTCCAGGATTTACAAAACCCTATTTTGATCGTATTTATTATCAATAATTCGTCCCAAAAAGATGACTATTATCTTTTTCCTTAAAGCTTTTAAGCAATTAGCATAATGCATGCAGTAATTGTATTTTAATTTCAGTAGCTAAATAAGGAGGTAGGCATATTAGTTTCAGCTAAAGTAATGGTCACCCCATACAGAACCAATCAGTCGATTTAATCAAGAACAATCATCAGAAATCACGCGATATGAATCAGACAGTGGGGCGCCGCCTGACCCACAAGTTGGTCAGAAGGTTCAAATCAACGTTTCATATCGAATTTCCTAAAGGCGGTAATGACATTTTTTATTGTGCTGAAACTAGAAGACCTTCTGATGTCCTTTTCCTTCGTCAAAGGTACGTAATGGATTTTTAAGTGTTTTAACCCCGGTATAGCCCGCTAATATGACCCATAGTAGAGAAGAACATTTCTTGAGTGCAATTCGATCTACAGTACATCTACACCACGATGTGAAACGTTGATTTGAACTTTCTGACCAACTTGTGGGTCAGTCGGCGCCCCACTGTCTGATTCATATCGCTTGATTTCTGATTATAGTTGTCGTCTTGTCGATTATATCGACTGATTGCAATTGTATCGGGTGCAATGGAATATTAGGTGGCGGGGGGGGGGGTTTGTTTATAGCCCCAACGTTCAATGTAAACATTAACACACGTCACTTGAAATACGGGTTTGGAAGTATAAGGACCTTATCTTAATAATTAAATTAAAAACTAAAGGTTCAATTGATACACACCTTGTTAGGGTTAGTGTTGCCATATCGCCATGTTACAGCGTGTGTTTATGGAAAACAAGAGCTAAGTTAGTTGGCTTTCTTATTTAACATGCTCTGAGACACAGGGTTGATGAAAAAATGAAGAAAGTGCAACACGTTCTGAATAAATATGGAGTGGTGGATTGCACAAGCCTTCTGTAAGACATGTTGAAGGAGAAGATGGCGGATAAGGAGAAAAGTTGAATAAGTTTTGAGGGAATATGGAATGGGGGAACTTTTGGAAGAGCTACTGAAGGAAAGTGAACACGCTGAGGGTGACTTAATTGTGGTGGCAGGTGCAGTGATGACCGTGGAGAAGGAGCTGAGTGTAGGGAGAAGCGGTGTGGTGAGTAAGGTTGGCACCAAGTGCAAATAGAGGGATATGTGCTCTAGTAGTTCAGAGATGGAATCTGACGAGAGTATGGATGTAGTACCTGCGGTGAGGACGGCGGTGAGGATGATTCTCGCCCAGTGGCAGTGAGATTTGTGGAGAGAATGGCTCCTTGCATTTTAGCTGATCCAAATGTAGTGTCAGGTTGGGTGGAGAAGAGGTTGGAGACTGTGAGAGTAACTCAGAGAGGAATAGTGATGATTTGTTGTTTTTCTTCAGTCCAGAGGGTGCGGACACTCCAGATCACGCGATTAGGGGCAAGAAATGTGACAACGGGTTGACATTAAGTGATGAGGAGGATCAGTTGAAATTGAAGATTCCCAGTGTATGTGAAGCCCACTGTTTAGCGCGACTCAGACCCGGTGGAGAGTGTGAGGAAGATGACATTGTCTGCCCTGCTGAGTTTTGATGTAGTCTTTGCCCGACAATGTCATATTAGGAAGTGTAAGTTATCCCGTGAGAGCTTTTGTTCCAAAAATATTGTAATGAAACAGGCAGGGAGCAGGTCTCGAACCCTCAACCTTCTAGCCCGAGGTTCGGCGCACTATTGACTGTGCCGCAAAAGCATGCTCAAGCAGCAGAGTCGATTTCCGAGCTTATAAACCCAGGGTCCTTACACTACTCCCTCCTTTCAAAGAGCGCGTCCTCGCGACTCTACTCTTACAGGAACGCGCTCACCGGCCAAGCACACGCACTGGATGCAAGGTCCGATCACTTCTGACACCAATGTAATGAAACAGCAGGGAGCGGGTCTCGAACCCTCGACCTCCTAGCCCGAGGTCCGGCGCGCTATCGACTGTGCTGCAAAAGCATGCTCTGCGGCAGAGTCGATTTCCGCGCTTATAAACCCAGGGTCGTTACAATACTAATGGTGTTTTAGGTGTCAACATTATGGGCATGTGGCAGCAGTGTGTAGAAGGGAGATTCATAGATGGAGAAGTGTACAGGAGGGAATGAGAAGGAATGTGTAGTATCGGAGGAGAAAGTTGTGTGTGCTAGTTGTGGGGTGCCCATGGGGTTGGAGATCACAGGTGTCTGGTTTGAGATTGCCCTGGTTAGAGTACTACAGAAAGGAGAAGATGGTTACAGGGTGAGGGAGACAGAGGATTCCTGTGAGTAGGCAGAGACCAACGGAAAGAATATGTGCTTCAGTAAGGTGGGCTTTTTAGCATTCATAGCCATGGTTGTCAATTGTACTGCAGAAATGGTTCGGAAGTCACAGAAATAGAGGTTGTGGTGGGGATTGTGAAGATTTACTGCAGAACAGTCGCAGGGGGTGTTGCGTGGTAGTGTTCTGTCCTCAGACCATAGGTCTGGCGTAGGATTAGATTGGATTAAATAGTGGAATGGGGTAGTGTTTTTTGATAAAGAGGGCCAACATTTGGCAGGGCAATTTTTCTTTCCATTACCCAGTTTTGTATTACCACATCAACAATGTAATAGGTAGGTAGTATAGTATAGGTGGGTAGTCATGAATGGCCTCACACACCAACACAGTAAGTGGCGGTGTATGCACCTAAAAGTTGGATGCGATCTGCCAACCAAATCCTAAAGAGGAAGAAGTAGGTGGTGGCAGTACACCAATAGGTGTACAGTAGTCTGCCATGAAACCTTAAAGAAGAAGAAACAGAAATTCCAGCTACAACTTGGATTGGAATGTGTGCTTCACACGCAGCAATAGATCTCTGCGTTCAGGCAGCCTCCTAGAGCACATCCGTCAACATTCCATATGGCAGTTGGGACAGAGCGCCTGGTAAACTACACAACAACACAGCTGAAAAACAACGGCAGTTTCTAAAAATGTACACTTTTTTTTCCACTGCTAAGTGACAGGCCCTGTTCTCCTGCTTTCTTGTTTGACTTTTGTAAGTGAAGTGGCGGTTTGTTGGGGAGAAGAACAACAAGGGAAAGATTTGCTACTGTAGCTAGCTGGCTACTGTAGCAATACATTTTGCCAATTCCTGCTCCTCCTCAACACTCATTCTTAAGTTACACCTCTCAACACCCTTTTTCAATTATTAATGATATTTCTTTGCAGGAATCTTCTAGCTCGGATGGAAGGATGGAGAAGGGAGCAAAAAGAAGGAGTACAGTAGTTATCCAGCCTGCTGACTAAGAAATGTAAATATTTTGCTGTCTCTCTCTCCATCTGTCTGCCTAACTGCCAGATTGCTGAGGGGCAACATAGTCAATGTACTTACTAGGCTAAGTCCATCTTAGTGAAGACCTTAGGTAATGGTTAATCATGATTCGTCTCTGACTTTACAGTTCCTGAAACATGTCAATGACCTGATGCCTGGCCTCTACAGCAGTGCTTGGCCACCCACTCAGCTACCACTGATCTATTCTACCACATCCCAGGGAAAGGAGAAAGCAGAACCATCCCTCCTTAAATCCATACTCATTGACACTAAGCTATGTGCAAAATGTTGATGTTTGTTATTCTGATCTTCAATGTGTGTTGATTCCTACTAACCATCTTTGTGAGATCTAGGTTTGTACTCGCTATGTTGATGAACATTAAATGTTTTTCTCTGCATCAGGTCTCACTGAGACTGGATTCCTCAAGAGACATGCTATTTAGCAGCTCATGATTGTCTGATCCTACACTCTATAAAAAAAATCTAAACTCCAGCAAATCGACTTCAAGTGATTTTAATTTTGGAAATCTGTTGCAAAGTATTCCCACGCTTAATAGAGAGAGATACAGTTTGAGATCGTATACAAATGTAAGCAACGTTTGAAATGATTCTATTTTAGTTCAATATTATATCCGTTTGGGCTTCTTGTGGTCAATTTTCAGGTTACATTTTTTTCGAATTATGTTCCGGCCCCCTGACCATCCGCCCAAGAAAACACGTGGCTGCATCTAGTTGATGATCCCTGCCATAGGAGAACCCTTTGGTCCTAGGTAGAACTCTTTCCACAGAGGGTTCTACACGGAACCCAAAATGGTTCTACCTGGAAGCCAAAATAATTCTACCTGGAACCAAAAACGGTTTTCCTATGTGGGACAGCCGAAGAACACTTTTGGAACACTTTTTTCGAAGATTGTAGTGTAAGTGGATCAAATTGAAATAGCACCGCTTCTAATAAGGCAAATAAAATCCTATTTTAACTTGCCCCTATTTTTTTTTTAGGTGCAAACCCCTTGTGTCCTGATTCAACAGACACCTCCCTTGGTGAGTCATGTAAAGTTTCTCCCATTTCTCTCTTACTCGTTCTCCCTGTCATTCACTTAAACACGTGTGCAGTTGCAGAGGAGAGGAAGAAATGTGCCAATTACACCCATGTCCAACACTGTTTGTTGCAGGGGTGATATGACAGACACATAACTTGAGAACAATATAATATTTTGTATTTTTATTTCCTCTGTACACATACTTACATTTTTCTATTGGACTGTTTTTTTTAAGACTGCCAAGCTGGCATCAGTTGAGGGAATTTTGTCTGGGACACTGTCCTTATTATAGATTATAGAGCGATGTGTTTATAAAAAGTTGCCTTTGCTACCACTTTTAGTAGATTCTGACTGTTAAATATATTTTACTGTGCGTTACTGTTATGTCCTGCATGCCCACATTACGCCAATCGTTAATTTATTTTCTTATTTTTGTATGCTTACAGTAAGTGTCATGAAACGTCAGAACACTCAGGAGGTTGATGTGTTGCGGGCCCTCTGGGAAGTTCCGAAATATTCCCCTGTTGGAGAAGGACGCAAACTATGTATATGAGCAAATTGCTCTTTATTAAAGACATCTCTAAGCTATAACTGCCAGAAAATTATTCAACTAGTACCATGGAAATGCTTTTAGCCAGCTGAGTCCAAGTTTCTTCAAGAATGTCCTTTTTTAGTTTGCTTATAAAATCTCTAATTGATAAAGTTGTAATGCGTTGATTCTTTTCACTGCAGATCTGACCCGTCACACAACTCTTCAAGAGGGCCACTACGCTCCAGATCGCCTTCTGTGCTCAGAGGTCCCTGATGAGGATCTAGCCAATCACACCACTCTTATTAATTATTCATCAAATAAAACAAGGGGCCTTTATATACTCCCAGTATTTCTATGCATGTAATTTCTGTGGGTGAATCATGAAACAATTATTGTATGCAGATGTGTGATAAATGGTGTAGATTTGTTTTTGCCATTGCTTGATCTATTTTAAACGTAAGAATATGTTGCAGATTAACTTTAATTGGTAACTATGGAAACCAATAGAAATGTAATGAACAAAATGTTCAATATCCAACTTTATCCCCTGCAATACATTTTACAGTACACGCTTAGATAAAAAGCTGCTATCTAGAACCTAAAAGCGTAATGTTGGTTGTCCTATAGGAGAACCCTTTGAAGAACCATTTTGGTTTCAGGTATAAACCTTTTGGTTCCTTGTAGAACCCTTTCCACAGAGGGTTCTACATGGAAACTAAATGGGTTTTGCCTGGAACAAAAAGGGTTTTTCTATGGGGACCGCCGAAGAACCCCTTTGGAACCCTTTTTTCTAAGAGTTTAGGTAATAAGCTGTAGTTAGGTAGTCATTACCAGGTTATGATTATTTTTTTAAATTTGATTTCATCTTTATTTAACCAGGTAGGCCAGTTGAGAACAAGTTCTCATTTACAACTGCGACCTGGCCAAGATAAAGCAAAGCAGTGCGACAAAAAACAACAACACAGAGTTACACATAGGATAAACAAACGTACATTCAATAACACAATGATGAGGTCTTAACGATGACCAGTAGGCTACAATATAACACTTAATAGAGTGGTCAAAATTATGACCAGCAGGTCATATGGAGGTTAGAAAAAGACATTCTGGTCAGTAAAAAGACGTTAAAAAATACTCGTCATGCTGACGTCTTTTCAACCAGGTATTCCCCACTGGGTTGGAACAGATTTCCAAAATTATAATCACTTGGAGCTGATTTGCTGGTGTTTTTATAGTCTTTTATGTCCCTCCCCAAAATGTTTTCATAAAAACCTTTCTACAAATAAAATCTGCCAGTTGGGGAGCCCTGCGATAAAGGCTCAACAATTCTGACAAGAACTTTGTTGGAACCTACGAACGCACGTAATGGTAGTTATTGGGCAGACCTAGACCCTGTTACACTGAAAGAGTCAAGACGTCCGATAATCGTTTACGAACTAAGAATTTTCCCACGACGTGGAAGTTTTGTCTGGGACTGTAAAATCGTGGTATTACATCGCTAACATCATACAGTCTGTGCAGGCCTTTAACCTGAGTACCCTATACTCCACACTACAGCCTAGTGATCGCTGTTTTGATGAGCCTGATCAGGAGCAGCTGTGATGTCAGAGGGCTGTGCTCCGCTGGCTGTTTGACGAGCCCTGTTCTCCTCTTCTCCCAGACCCAGACTCTACAATACTGCGGCCTGCTGCTGCTCTAACTCCACTAATTGAGCAGGGTGGAGATGAGGAGGGAGAGTAATCTACTCCTTTCTCTACTCCAGAGTCTCACCAGGTGCTCAGCAGAGACCAGAGAGCTAAATGTCTTGTGTTCTGGGCTCGTATAAGGAGCACTTAGTGCACTCGCTCTGAGGCCACATTTAGGATTAATAATCAATTTGAGGGTATATGCACTGTTCTTGTGCTCTAGGTCTAAGTGGTTGCCATGGGAATAGTTTACAACGCAAAAATACTATTTATATCCTCATAAAGGTTTCCTTAACCTACACTATATATACAAAAGTATGTGGCCACCCCTTCAAATGAATGGATTCGGCTATTTCAGCCACACCCATTGCTGACAGGTGTATAAAATCGAGCATACAGCCATGCAATCCAGAGAAAAAAACATTGGCAGTAGAAGGGCCTTACTGAAGAGCTCAGTGACTTTCAATGTGGCACTGTTATAGGATGCCACATGTCCAGTTCGTCAAATTCCTGCCCTGCTAGACCTGCCCTGGTCAATTGTAAGTGCTGTTATTGTGAAGTGGAAACGTCTAGGTGCAACAATGGCTCAGCTGCGAAGTGGTAGTCCACACAAGCTCACAGAACGGAACCGCCGAGTGCTGAAGCGCGTAGCTAGTAAAAATCGTCTGTCCTCGGTTGCAACACTCACTACTGAGTTCCAAACTGCCTCTGGAAGCAACATCAGCGCAAGAACTGTTCGTCTGCACAAGAACTGTTCGTCGGGAGTTTCATGAAATAGGTTTCCATGGCCGCACACAAGCCTAAGTACACCATGCGCAATGGCAAGCTTCGGCTGGAGTGGTGTAAAGCTCACCGCCATTGGACTCAGGAGCAGTGGATACGCGTTCTCTGAAGTGATGAATCACGCTTCACCATCTGGCAGTCCGACGGACGGATCTGGGTTTGGAGGATGCCAGGAGAACGCTACCTGCCTGAATGCACAGTGTCAACTGTAAAGTTTGGTGGAGGAGGAATAATGGTCTGGGGCTGTTTTTCATGGTTCGGGCCCCTTAGTTCCAGTGAAGGGAAATCTTAACGCTACAGCATAAAATGACATTCGAGACGATTCTGTGCTTCCAACATTGTGGCAACAGTTTGGAGAAGGTGTCACGCCCTGACCTTAGAGAGCCTTTTTATTTCTCTATTTGGTTAGGTCAGGGTGTGATTTGGGTGGGCATTCTATGTTTTCGATTTCTTTGTTTTTGGCCGAGTGTGGTTCCCAATCAGAGGCAGCTGTCTATCGTTGTCTCTGATTGGGAATCATACTGGTGGGTAGTTATTTTCTGTTTAGCTGTTTTGTTGCCTGACAGAACTGTGCGCTTTTTTCTTTTCTACTTTGTTATTTTGTTGCAGTGTTCAGTTTATTAAAAATCATGAACGCCTACCACGCTGCACCTTGGTCTCCTTCTTCATCCGATGAGTGCCATTACAGAAGGTCCTTTCCCGTTTCAGCATGACAATGCCCCCGTGCAGAAAGCGAGGTCCATAAATAAATGGTTTGTCGAGATTGGTATGGAAGAACTTGACTGGCCTGCACAGAGCCCTGACCGCAAACCCATCTAACACCTTTGGGATGAATTGGAACGCCGACTGCGAGCCAGACCTAATCGCCCAACATCAGTGCCCGACCTCACTAATGCTCATTGCTGAATGGAAGCAAGTCCCCGCAGCAATGTTCCAACATCTAGTGGAAAGCCTCCCCGGAATAGTGGAGGCTGTTATAGCAGCAAATAAACTACATATTAATGCCCATGATTTTGTAACGAGATGTTTGACTAGCAAGTGTCCAGATACTTTTGTTCAGGTAGTGTATAAAGAGGTAAAAGAGAGAGAATTAACAGCCAGAAACAGTTCAATAATAACAGGCAGATTTAGACTTGTATGTTGACAAGCTAAAGTGCCAGTGTATGGAGGAAGCGTGCAAGGACACAGGTGCTTCAAATGCCCTGTCACAGAGATGGCTTACTCAGGCTGACTGACTGCATGTAGAGATGTATTGATAATAGATTGAGAGAAAACGAAGTCACACACACCCAGAGATTCACAAACACACACAAAGAAACCAAAAAAGCACAAACAAACTTCCTTTGGGGGAAAAGCCTACACTCCGGTCCGACACTGTTTCAAGACCGTATTTGTTGAGCTGAGAAAACACCTGCTGCTGTTTCGAAGCCAACACAAATAGAAGGAAATCTCCGGTGTCTTGTGGGGCCCTCTCTTCCTCCCTGCCTGCCTAGCCATGCCTCCGTGATGTGATGTGTGTGCCTCGTCTTCTATCAGATCGTTCACGCTGTGTCTTTTCTGCTGAATGACGCGGAGCGACCATTAGTGACTGCTGTTGACATGAAGAGGTCACGCGCTAATGTAGACCCAGTGCAGACTCACCATTACTCATGGCCTGCCTGGCCAGCGAGGAGCGACTGCAACGACGACGTGGGGCTCTGGTTCTCTCAGACAAACGATCTGACGACACGGCTATTGTTTTGCACTGGCCCATTGCTTCCCACTTCCTTGGCTGGAGAGACACGCTGCTCATTAGGCCTGGATAGAAATGGGAAGGAGTTGCAAAAACACCCACATTTGTCTACTGACAGCCTCGATATTAAAACGCTGGATTGGCTGGCTGGCAACTCTCTTCCTGGAGAATAGAGTCGAGGAGAGGAGAGGGGATGTGTGTAGAGGAGGGGAGAGGGAGAGAGAGGAGCGTGGCATCTCTAAAAGGTCACTAGCTGCCTCCCATCCCTTCGTTTGTCTCTTTGATTAAGTCTGGCAATTAGGCAACTGTGCTGCTGTGCGCTGAGATTCAGCCGGCAGATTGGAAAATAAACTAATCAGAGAGCAGGCAGATCCAGCGCTGCGGAGAGAGAGAGAGAGAGAGAGAAAAACACGCAGACATCCCGCCAAAGTTTGACTGGAGACAGATTGACGAGGCGATCGATGATTGGAGGGTGTATCAGAAAAGGAGAGAGCAGGATGAAAGAGGGATGTGTCTGGTGAGGCAACTCAGCAAGGAGGAGGAGGAGAGAAGAGAGTGCAAATTGAGGATGAGCAGGATGGGCAGAAACTAAGAAGGCAGAGAGGAATGGTGAGACAACAGAGGAAAATAGGAAATAACAAGAGAGCTGCAGACAACTAGCAGGGAGAGCTAGATGGTAGAATTGGACTGAGAGAAGTGAAGTTCTACAGTAATAGAAAAATGTTACTGTGGGAGGAGAGGAGGAACTAAGGCAGAAAGGAGGGTAGATAAATAGACTCAGATTAACAGAAAAGTGTAGGAGGACAGAGAGAGGGAGAGAGAGAGAAAGGATACAGCATGGCAAACAATGAGCTGCCAGGGAATTTGGCAGTGGGACACATTGGAGATTGGAGGGTTCCTCACTTGGACGGCCTCCTGATAGTTTACATTTCGGTTTCGACAAAAACCACGCCACCTTCTGATAATTAATCCACCAGAGGATTACTGTCATTCTGGCTGCGCTCTGCCCACTTCTGTACCACACACGCACATGCACATGCACCCACGCTTTGTCAAACAAAACTTTTTTATTGTAGGTAATACGCTTATTTTATTATTTTTGAAACGGCCAAATGTCGGCCTTTAACGATTTGAATGGATTTACAGTATATACAATATCCTGCCCATATGAACACAATTATTTCAGGCCATAATTTATCCAATTTATGTAGGCTATATATAACAATGTTATGCCCTATATGAACGAATGCATATACAATATTTATAGACATACGGATTTAATGAAAACCATCCAGCCCTACGCTTGTAGCCTTAGCATTAAAAATACCTGCCCATATTTATATCCACACATGAAACCTAGTCACATACACAACATAGTTTCCAATTCTTTACAGACACAATCGGGTAATATGCTACAGCTCACTTCAAAGATTCCCCGGGAAACTCAACGTATTGTAGCCTCACGTGGACGAAAGAGCTTTCACCATAAAAATATAACACTTGCTTTGCACACATATGCACGCACACACACCACGCACACATGCACACGAACACACACCCACCCACTCCCACGCTCACAGACATTCCATCAAATGCCACAACAACTTTCAAAGAAATGCATGGACAAATTCCTCATTTGTGAAGGCATGCTAGATTCAGGGACAGAGAGTGGGAGAGGGGTGTGTGGCACTCAGCAACTCATCTGTTCTGTTCTTTTATTCCAACATGTATCTTCTTCATCCAAATACAGAATTCAATCATGGAGAGTCGGGCTGGGTCAGTGGTGGTCTTAGCCACAGCAGACGGCCAGAGCAGAGCCTTGACTAAACACTGTGTGATCTCTCAGTCAGACCCATCGATCGCTCTCCCCGCCACTCACAGTTACACGCACTCTGGTGACAAGTGACACTGACAGCCAAGTCCGCTGCTACTGCGGAGGCCGCACGCCTGGCGGGGGGAGCGTAGGGACGGCAAGAAGATGACGGACAGGGCCTCATCATGTTTGTGTGTCTGTGGTATTCTGTCTAAAGGTGAGCTTTTGCATATACAGTATGCACATGCCATGATTATGCACATGGCAGGACATATATTTAGTGACATGTCCCTCTCAATCTTCAGCACCTGTTTACGATTCCTAAACTATGCACCGCGCAGTATATTCACATGATCACTTTGCCATTCACTCCATTCCATAGCTACGGATAAGAAAAGGGCAAGGGGAAAGGGGGATACCTAGTCAGTTGTACAACCAAATGCTTTCAACTGAAATGTGTCTTCCACATTTAACCCAACCCCTCTGAATCGGGTATAACGCCCAAAGCTTCCAATAAGTACTTAAGCATTATCTCCTTCGCTCCCTCGTCCCCTTTCGTCACCGTAAATCCTAATACATTACAATCTTCCAGTAATTAAGTGTGTGTTGTTTTACACATCACTGCCTTTCTAATCCTTCCAAGCTGACTTAATCTACTGTAAGCAGATTGCTGGGCAATGGGATTTTAGAAATACACAACAGTGAGGCTATAAATATCAACTTTGGGTATATATACTCAACTGAAAATCTATTTTCATCATGCATACACGCCACCGTTCAAAAGTTTGGGGTCACTTAGAAATGTCCTTGTTTTTGAAACAAAAGCACATTTTTTGTCCATTAAAGTAACATCAAATTGATCAGAAATACAGTCTAGACATTGTTAATGTTGTAAATGACTATTGTAGCTGGAAACGTCTGATTTATAATGGAATATCTACATAGGCGCGCAGATGCCCATTATCAGCAACCATCACTCCTGTGTTCCAATGGCATGTTGTGTTAGCTAATCCAAGTTTATCATTTTAAAAGGCTAATTGATCATTAGAAAACCGTTTTGCAATTATGTTAGCACAGCTGAAAACTGTTGTGCTGATTAAAGCGTTAATAAAACTGGCATTCTTTAGACTAGTTGAGTATCTGGAGCATAAGCATTTGTGGGTTCGATTACAGGCTCAAAATGGCCAGAAACAAAGACCTTTCTTCTAAAACTCATCAGTCGATTCTTGTTTTTAGAAATGAAGGCATTTCCATGCGAGAAATTGCCAAGAAACTAAAGAACTCGTACAAAGCTGTGTACTACTCCCTTCACATAATAGGTCAAACTGGCTCTAACCAGAATAGAAAGAGGAGTGGGAGGCCCCGGTACACAACTGAGCAAGAGGACAAGTACATTAGAGTGTCTAGTTTGAGAAACAGATGCCTCAGAAGTCCTCAATTTGGCAGCTTCATTAAATAGTACCCGCAAAACACCAGTCTCAACGTCAACAGTGAAGGGGCAACTCCAGGATGCTGGTCTGCTAGGCAGAGTTGCAAAGAAAAAGCCATCTCTCAGACTGGCCAATAAAAATAAAAGATTAAGATGGGCAAAAGAACACAGACAGTGGACAGAGGAACTCTGCCTAGAAGGCCAGCATCCCGGAGTTGCCTCCTCACTGTTGACGTTGAGACTGGTGTTTTGTGGGTACTATTTAATGAAGCTGCCAGTTGAGGACTTGTGAGGCATCTGTTTCTCAATCTAGACACTCTAATGTACTTGTCCTCTTGCTCAGTTGTGCACCGGGGCCTCCCACTCCTCTTTCTATTCTGGTTAGAGACAGTTTTCGCAGTTCTGTGAAGGGAGTAGTACACAGCGTTGTACGAGATCTTCAGTTTTTTGGTAATTTCTCGCATGGAATAGCCTTCATTTCTGAGAACAAGAATAGGCTGACGAGTTTTAGAAGAAAGATCTTTGTTTCTGGCCATTTTGAACCTGTAATCGAACCCACAAATGCTGATGCACCAGACACTCAACTAGTCTAAAGAAGGACAGTTTTTATTGCTTCTTTAATCAGAACAACAGTTTTCAGCTGTGCTAATATAATTGCAAAAGGGTTTTCTAATGATCAATTAGCCTTTTAAAATTATAAACTTGGATTAGCTAACACAATGTGCCATTGGAACACAGGAGTGATGGTTTGTGATAATGGGACTCTGTATGCCTATGTAGATATTCCATTTTAAAAAATCAGCCGTTTCCAGTTACAATAGTCATTTACAACATTAACAATGTCTACACTGTATTTCTGATCAATTTGATGTAAATTTGATGGACAAACAAAGTGTTCTTCTTTAAAAAACAAAGACATTTCTAAGTAACCCCAAACTTTTGAACAGTAGTGTATGTATTTTTGTGAATATCTGCTTCCAGATCACATGCAATTTATTAGAAACGCATTATATAAATCTATAATCATTCTATTATTCTTTAAATCTGCCAAGCTTGTTGTGCAAGGTACAGTATGTGTGTGAGCGTGTGTGTGAGCGTGCTTGTGTATGCATGTGTGAAATGACTGACTGAGGGATGAGATGAAACTGAGAGAGTGGAGGAGAGAGAAAAGAGGGTGTGAAGTAGAGACAAAGAGAAAGAGAGAGAGTTTGTAGAAGTTCACAGGTATAAATTCTGTTCGTGGATCATACCAGGGCAAAGTATGTGCGAGTCGAGTGCAAGCGAGGGTATCTACAGCAGGTGAGAGTGTTTGCATCGGAGCATATGCTGCGTAGGTGTGCGTTGTGTGCATATGTTATGTGGGTTTGGATGTATGTGTCTTCATGTATGTCTATGCGTGTTTGCACAGCGTGTGTATGTGTTTTAGAGAGGGGGTGGGCAGGGGGAGAGAGAGAAACTTATTTAACTTGTGTTGTGTACACGTGAGCAAGCACACAATCTTCTGGTTCCCTGACAGAGAGATGAAGCCTCCCATATGCTGTTTAATTTCCAGGCTCTTCCCAATCAGATTAACAGTAACACCAGGGAGGAGAGGAATTAAGTCCCCGAAAACCTATCAACTTCTGCTCAAACCCAAATCCCAGCTCTCTCTGTGTGGATCAAACAGTCAAATACTATGGTGGTTAGATAGATAGAGGAGAATGGATGGGGAATGATCAGATCCACTGTGTATATAACACGTCTGGGGTTCTTGTCAAACTCAATGCGCGTCTGACGCGTTAGTCAATTCTTTGTCAGTTTGATTGAGAGTTATGCCAGCTTCAAGTGTGCTTCAGCAAGACAAATATGCACCCCATCATATTGATGCCTTTGACAGTCATAGCATGTTCTCTATGAGATAAAAGATCACACAACCACTCAGGGCAACATGACAGACAGAGGTCTGATACGATGTGTTAGACAGCAGAGAGACAGCGAGAGTGTAATGTTTACTGTTCATTTTTATTGTTTATTTCACTTTTGTTAATCATCTATTTCACTTGGTTTGGCAATGTGAATATATGTTTCCCGTGCCAATAAAGCCCTTAAATTGAATTGAATTGAGAGGGAGAGAGAGAGAGGAGGAGGAGGAGCTGAAGGGAGAAAGGGGGAAGGTAAGAGAGAGAGAGATGGTGGAAGGAAAGAGATGGAGAAGCATGAAAAAACATGGTATGATTGAGAGAGAGACATAGAGCGATGATGACCCTGACGGGATATGGAGATAGTGAAAAGTGCCACAAGGCAGAGAGCGTTAAGACGGGAAGTCTGGCGCCACACGCCTGTTTGATCTGCACACACGCTCCCCCTCTCCGTCCCCACGCACACATTAATTGATCCCACTGCAGCAATATCATGGAGACCAGACATATCAAACAGGAGCCCATAGCCTCAACCAATATACAGCTAAAGAGGCCTTCTATTTCCATATTACAGAGTTCACACAGCAATTAGGAAGAGAGACTTCAGAGCGTGGAGTTCAGAGAAGACGTGAAGGAGGCAGGGAGGGAGAGAGGGAGGGAGGGATAAAGGGAGAAACAGAGGGCCCAGGTCTGTGGGGCTGGGTGTTTTTGGGACCGCTTAGGTGGCTGAGACAGCCAGAGTAAGGCTGAGGCCAGTGTTAGTGGATAACAGACAGACAGACACAGAGACAGAGACAGAGACAGACACAGACACAGACAGACAGACAGAGATAGGAATAACCATATAGGATTCAAGTGGTGCTCTACTCTCCCCCAACGCCAGATAACAGAAAGAGCCCTGGGTGACTCCCCTCAGACAAGCTAATAGAGAGTAGAGACCAACTCACATGAGAAGGCTATTTCACCCCAGGCCAGCCAGTATTTCACCTCAGACCGTCCCCTTCTCTCCTACCTCCACTGGTCAGTTGAAAAAGAGAATCAACTGACCAGTGGAGGTAGAAGAGAAGGGGACAGTCACAGAATGAATAAGCACGATATACAAGCTGCAGCAGAGCTCTGTTATCAAACCACAGCCTAGCTCACTCACTGGCCACTAGGAAACGTGTGCATCGCTTGAGTGTGCATGTCTGTATAACGGTTAATAATGTGCAATACAATATGCTGTTTGAAGATTTATAGCAGTGGCTGTTTGATCCTGATAAATAAAGTAATAACAGACAATATATTTTCCTTTTCCATCTGTCTCTGACTGCATGCTCCTACTCTCCTGTAGGATCAACCTGGTCTCAGAACATTTCGTATTATTCTGTGTGTAAATCCAAGGTACTCCATTTAGTATGATATATTACGTTTGGTATGGTTACATGAGACAAATGGTTATTTAACGCAAAAGCGAAAGGAGGGTGGCTGGTCGGGGTGGATTGGTGGGCGTATAATGTGAATTTCTAGCAACCCGAAGGTTATGAGTTCGAATCTCATCACATACAATGTTAGCTAATTAGAAACTTTGATTACTTGTTAGCTACTTTGCAACTACTTAGCATGTTAGCTAACCTTTCCCCTAACCCTTTAACCTAACTCTAACCCTTAACCCTAATCCCTAGCAAATATAACATTAGTGAGCTAGCTAACCTCAGACACCTAGCTAGAATTCGTAACATAATGTAAATTTTCCACATTTGTAACATATTCTAAGTTTTTTCAAATTCGTAACATATTGTACGTTTTGTAAATGGTTAACATATAATATGAATTGTAATTCGTAACAAATCATACAAAATGGGTGATTGCCATTCACAAATTATTACAAACCATAAGAAACATACCATACTAAATTTAGTAGCACAAATGTATATGTAGAATATCATGCGTGCTAGTCTACATGTACTCAATAGGGAGTTGGTCTAGTTCACAGATACTGTTATAAGTGAGGTCAACTGACACACCTCTCATACTTGATTAAAGCCAGCTGTTTTTCCCTCATTACTGTGAATCCCCTGGCTTCCTGAGAAGCTATCTCGCAGTTCACACACACACCCTCTTTGCCAGACACGCAACATCTACAGAAGGTTCTGGTCTTCGGGCCACAGGACAAGCACACAGACAGACAGTAATGAAAACACCAAAGGCCGAGCTAATTAAATCAACAACCCTGGCAACAACGCATGGTTGTAGCACGCCTCGGCTGCGCATCGCATGGATGCTGCGGAAAGATGTGAGTGGGCCATGGAGCACACTGTTCACGATAAACGCATTACTTTTAGGTCCTCGCTATTCCCTCGAAGAAGCGCACGAGTTCTCCAACAAACTGTGCTGCAACTCTAAATCCCAGAAATGAGAACGTGTATGAGATGGGATTACATGGATAATGCCAGCATATGGAGCCAGGTCGAGCAGGATCTCCACTCAAAAAGGATTAGACTCCACCACATTCCCACCACATGAAATTCCGGTTCCCCAAGCACAGATTTGTCCATATTAAACACGGGTGTCTGCTGGATCATTTGAAATCAAGTCAAGTTGGTTATTTGATTAAAAAAGTTTCACAACACTCAGCGGGAAATGAGAAAACGAGAAATTATGCGGGTTTTATTCACTCCAATGCATGTAAATAGGCCCCCATACTTCACATAGCCTAGAAATGAATGCAGAGCGCGCCATCTTTGCACACACAGACGTCAAGTTCCCTGTGCTCATTGTTGTAGACAGGCAGCACTGGTTGAATGACCATCTGCACGAACGCAGATATTGTGTAATTCGCCCATCACTTTAGAACAGCTGGGTAAAATATTGCACTATTTTTTCTAGCACAGTGCACGGCCACTGAGCAATTAAACGTAAAAGGTGGGTTGTACTGCTACCTGACAGAGGCAACTGGCAAATGTGTACATTTGCAAATATGAACACTAAACACAGCCAATACTGCAGGCCTAGGTTACAATCATCTACAGGTCCCCACTCAAAACCAAAAAGATAGCACATCACTTATCACTTCAAACAATGCGGTTTATCGTGCCTGAGACACAGGGCCATAGTCAGGGTCAGGTTTTGTGTGAGGTCTGTGTGTGTCGAAGCTCATCTACTGCGTTTCTATGCAATTTAAAAACTCAAATGCTATTTGGAGAACAGTAAAAACTAAAACACAAGCTAAGATTACCCCATCCATTATCAGGTTCGTTGCTGTAGGTTCATTCACCTCAGTCGATCTACAAATACATAGCCTATTAGCTATACAATTAGTTACATTTACATTTACATTTAAGTCATTTAGCAGACGCTCTTATCCAGAGCGACTTACAAATTGGTGCATTCACCTTATGATATCCAGTGGAACAACCACTTTACAATAGTGCATCTAACTCTTTTAAGGGGGGGGGGGGGGTTAGAAGGATTACTTTATCCTATCCTAGGTATTCCTTAAAGAGGTGGGGTTTCAGGTGTCTCCGGAAGGTGGTGATTGACTCCGCTGACCTGGCGTCGTGAGGGAGTTTGTTCCACCATTGGGGTGCCAGAGCAGCGAACAGTTTTGACTGGGCTGAGCGGGAACTGTACTTCCTCAGAGGTAGGGAGGCGAGCAGGCCAGAGGTGGATGAACGCAGTGCCCTTGTTTGGGTGTAGGGCCTGATCAGAGCCTGAAGGTACGGAGGTGCCGTTCCCCTCACAGCTCCGTAGGCAAGCACCATGGTCTTGTAGCGGATGCGAGCTTCAACTGGAAGCCAGTTGCTAGTTGCTACACATCCACTTACATTAACTCAGCACCGTGATTAAAAACTATAATTAATATGTACGGAGGGATCACTTAGCAGATAGGGCATTTTATTAACAAAGGGTAAGCAAATACATTTGCTTTACAACACTTTTTGTTGCAGTTTTACAGCTAATTTCGTGCAATTATACACATTGTATGTGTCAATTGGAGCTGCTGCGGCCAACACTAAGAAGGTTGAACACTCGTATACATTCACATCCATTACCAATGCGAGCAGTGCAAATAACACATATTATTTCATTAGCAATGCAATTTTAGCTGTAGCCTGGCTCTCAAAAAGTACATGAATGGAGACATTTCTGCAGGTGATAATTAACCTATATGTATGCCTCGATCACACTGACAATATTTTTGCGCAAAATGGTATGCAGCATCATATGGTTATGTGTGCAACAAAAGTTCAACATTCGCCTTCTGCTCCCATTTCTGTCAAGCCGTCTACTCATACAGTTCGCATCGATAAAGCCAACGTATGCACCACACAGAACGCACAGCAACTTCCTCTGCAATGCAATGCTGCAAGGAAACTCAGAATTCCATATCGAAATGAAAGCACTTCTGGTGTACCAAAACGCCAATCCCTGTCGATGTGTTCGAGGGGTTATGCACCTCAAATAAAACGCTCTGCGACGCAATGCTGCAAGGCAAACGCAGGCGTCCCAAAATGCAAAGCTCTGTCGGTGTGATCGAGTCATCAGAGACAGTAGCAACCGCACGCCTCCTGTAAATTCAGAACATCTGCACTAATACCATAAAACATATGCAGACACCAAATCGTAGTATAATGTGAATTTATGTTGTGTATTATAAGCTCAACTTGTGCGCGTTACATTTTTCCCAGGGTAACTATTTACAAGGCGCACGTCTCTCCATGCATAATTTATGCATATGCATGGTTTCAACCTCTTGGGATCATGAAGGCAAAGCTGTGGGTGTTTATTAAACATATAACCACAGAAACGAATACATTTTAAGTCATTGCACTTTAAAGCCTGACACTTTTACAGAGAGGCTATACGAGTAGCTTATGTTGTCAGCTCTCCACATCGATTTAGAGGGCTAATTTAGACCAAACTGTGGCCCATAATTACTTTACAGAGGCCCTTAAGTTAAAGAGAGAAGAAATACACTTATAGATAATAATGTCTTTAACTTGGTACGTTGAAGAGAGAAACAACATTGAAGCAGCAAAAGGCACTCTCACCTCTTTTATCCTGAACTTTCACAGTAATCTCCACGAGAGGATCCGTCTCGCGGTCCAGGCGCCGTGTAATTACTATATCTCCGCTGTCCCGACTCACCGTGACGGGCGAGCTGTCCGCACCGGGATCCATCAACTCAAAACTGGCAGCCTGAAACCTCACTGGGTACAAGTTCACTACAACAGAACCGATACTGGCATCCTCGGATACATTTATTACAACCGGTTCGTCCGACGCTAGCAGGGACCTCGACTTCCGAGGTTGTCTGCTATTCGGTTTGCCATGGGATGGCGGTGGAACCGCTGGCCATTGCCGGGGATTAATCTCTATTTCAATACTCTGACTGGTCCGTGAGGGCCAGCCGTGGTCCATCGCAAACACGTTAAACTTTATGGGGGCGGTAAGACCCAATATAGAGTCCACCAGCAGTACATCTCCTGTTTTTGGAACGACGTAGAAACTGCAATTTTTGGGAAGAGCAAAGTAAATGAGTTCAGCGTTTTTCCCGTGGTCTGTATCCTCCGCGGTCACTTTATACACCACAGACCGCAGAGCAGTGGCGTCGTCCAGATGAATTTTTATATCAGCATTAGGGAATGTTGGCTCGTGGTCATTAGTGTCCAAAACGTCCACTTTCACAGATGCAACTTCTGCGACCACAAGGTCAGTGGCGGCGCAGCTTTGGCAGCACAGACCCAGGCTGAGCAGGTACTCGGAGCGCTCCTCTCTGTCCAGGACGATCGAGGTTTTCAGAAGTATGTGTCCGCGTTTGTGGTGGGCAAATACCCGGAAATCTTCACTTCCGTCTCCCAAGAGTTTCAGATTCATGCCGGAGTTGGAGCACCATCTCTGCGCGTCAAACCGCTTCACAGGGATGCTGAGACCGTTTACTTTGGATCCCGGCTCTGAGTTCTCGAATACATGTCCATGAAAGAACGGTATCCTTTCCTCTGTCTTATTCCCAAGTACAGATGTCACGAAATAGCATATTAAAATAGTCCAAATCATGACTGTTGTCAGTTGTACCACACTGAGTGGTGTTATGCTGTCACTCTAGGGCCCTTAATCATTTCGAAAAACATGTATTTTAAGTCCTCTAAAACTTCGGATGAATTATTATCTAAAACATAGAATTCACAAAAATGCTGTTCATTGTCGTGGTTTGATTCATTGCTCTAGCTCTAGCCGCAGAACTTTCGCTGTCTTCTCTGTCTCCACTCCAGCAGCAGTCTGCGTGCCCAGCTCTCCGGATAATGCAGCTCAAGTGCGCGCCTCCGCTCAGTGTTTCTGACAGCACTAGCAGCATCTGGTACTGGACAGCGCCGTGCTCGAGGGGGCGTGGCCTACAGTGACTCCCCAGGGAAGGCCACGTCACATTATTCATGTCCATCAGTTTTTCATTCCAACCCATACAGTAAGTCTTCTTTCTGATTTCCACTGCGTGTCCAATAGCAATGGCATGATAGGCTACTGTATGTTTTTAACTATCACTTTCACTCAGTAACCTAGATATGTCATTGATAATTGAGGAATATATACTGACAAATATTACAGTTTTTCTCAATCGCTTTGGCTCAATTATTGAATGAGAAATATATTTTTTTCAAAAACAATAAGTTCAAACCTCTGAACAATTAGTTTCTTGTTCACACCAGATTTGAATGTCTTATTCGTTTTTAGCAAATTGCACGTGTTTTGACACGTGTGCAAAACAGTAAGTACACTTGTCTACAATTTGCACAACAACTACATGCACATGGCTTGCTGATCAAAACTGCTGAGTTGATTCTCAGTGAAACTGTCATACTCTTCACAACTTCTAAACATTGTTTCATCGTGTGAGCCGTCGCATGCAAAATGATCCATTCAATAATCAAATTCAGTCAGACGTAGATGTATATTCCATAAATATCTATGACATGGAATGTTTGTGATGTCTGTGTCTGCTAAATTGGCAAACTACCTGCCAGGTGACATAGTAATGAAATAGGAATCACAATCTTACCAATCAACCAATCAAGTTTGGAAGCATATATATGGAGCTTTCCCACAGAACAATCACTAGCATTTATGAACATGGAGGAACATCACAACCCTGAACAGCAGCAACATGTTGTGGAAGAGAAATACACTGCTCAAAAAAATAAAGGGAACACTTAAACAACACAATGTAACTCCAAGTCAATCACACTTCTGTGAAATCAAACTGTCCACTTAGGAAGCAACACTGATTGACAATAAATTTCACATGCTGTTGTGCAAATGGAATAGACAAAAGGTGGAAATTATAGGCAATTAGCAAGACACCCCCCAAAAAGGAGTGATTCTGCAGGTGGTGACCACAGACCACTTCTCAGTTCCCATGCTTCCTGGCTGATGTTTTGGTCACTTTTGAATGCTGGCGGTGCTCTCACTCTAGTGGTAGCATGAGACGGAGTCTACAACCCACACAAGTGGCTCAGGTAGTGCAGTTCATCCAGGATGGCACATCAATGCGAACTGTGGCAAAAAGGTTTGCTGTGTCTGTCAGCGTAGTGTCCAGAGCATGCAGGCGCTACCAGGAGACAGGCCAGTACATCAGGAGACGTGGAGGAGGCCGTAGGAGGGCAACAACCCAGCAGCAGGACCGCTACTCCGCTGGAGTACAGCCTAATGTAAAACAGGTCCACAGTGTCATCAATTGTGCAAACATTCTGTACTCGTTATTTACTTTTGTTACAGCATTTCATTCACAACAATAGAGCAACTATTGTAAAGGTAAATGCAAGTCTGTAAATCACAATGTACCGTAACATATGTATGAGGAATACACAGTAATACAGTAAAACAGCACATTTTGAATACGATATACTATCTGTAACATGATCTATTTGTGAATTCTACATGTCATATATAGGACTGCACAACGACCTCATGCTGGTGGCAGAGCAGCTCTACATGTCATATATAGGACTGTACAACGACCTCATGCTGGTGGCAGAGCAGCTCTACGTGGCATATATAGGACTGTACAACGACCTCATGCTGGTGACAGAGCAGCTCTACATGTCATATATAGGACTGTACAACACAGAGCAGCTCTACATGTCATATATAGGACTGTACAACGACCTCATGCTGGTGACAGAGCAGCTCTACATGTCATATATAGGACTGTACAACGACCTCATGCTGGTGGCAGAGCAGCTCTACGTGGCATATATAGGACTGTACAACGACCTCATGCTGGTGGCAGAGCAGCTCTACGTGTCATATATAGGACTGTACAACGACCTCATGCTGGTGACAGAGCAGCTCTACATGTCATATATAGGACTGTACAACGACCTCATGCTGGTGGCAGAGCAGCTCTACGTGTCATATATAGGACTGTACAACGACCTCATGCTGGTGACAGAGCAGCTCTACATGTCATATATAGGACTGTACAACGACCTCATGCTGGTGACAGAGCAGCTCTACATGTCATATATAGGACTGTACAACACAGAGCAGCTCTACATGTCATATATAGCACTGTATAACGACCTCATGCTGGTGGCAGAGCAGCTCTACATGTCATATATAGGACTGTACAACGACCTCATGCTGGTGGCAGAGCAGCTCTACATGTCATATATAGGACTGTACAACGACCTCATGCTGGTGACAGAGCAGGTCTACATGTCATATATAGGACTGCACAACGACCTCATGCTGGTGACAGAGCAGCTCTACATGTCATATATAGGACTGTACAACGACCTCATGCTGGTGACAGAGCAGCTCTACATGTCATATATAGGAATGTACAACGACCTCATGCTGGTGGCAGAGCAGCTCTACATGTCATATATAGGACTGTACAACGACCTCATGCTGGTAGCAGAGCAGCTCTACATGTCATATATAGGACTACATAACGACCTCATGCTGGTGACAGAGCAGCTCTACATGTCATATTTAGGACTGTACAACGACCTCATGCTGGTGGCAGAGCAGCTCTACATGTCATATATAGGACTGTACAACGACCTCATGCTGGTGACAGAGCAGCTCTACATGTCATATATAGGACTGTACAACGACCTCATGCTGGTGGCAGAGCAGCTCTACATGTCATATATAGGACTGTACAACGACCTCATGCTGGTGACAGAGCAGCTCTACATGTCATATTTAGGACTGTACAACGACCTCAAGCTGGTGACAGAGCAGCTCTACATGTCATATATAGGACTGTACAACGACCTCATGCTGGTGACAGAGCAGCTCTACATGTCATATATAGGACTGTACAACGACCTCATGCTGGTGACAGAGCAGCTCTACATGTCATATATAGGTCTGGTGGCAGAGCATCTCTACATGTCATATTTAGGACTGGTGACAGAGCAGCTCTACATGTCATATATAAGACTGGTGGCAGAGCATCTCTACATGTCATATTTAGGACTGTACAACGACCTCATGCTGGTGGCAGAGCAGCTCTACATGTCATATATAGGACTGTACAACGACCTCATGCTGGTGGCAGAGCAGCTCTACATGTCATATTTAGGACTGTACAACGACCTCATGCTGGTGACAGAGCAGCTCTACATGTCATATTTAGGACTGTACAACGACCTCATGCTGGTGACAGAGCAGCTCTACATGTCATATATAGGACTGTACAACGACCTCATGCTGGTGACAGAGCAGCTCTACATGTCATATATAGGACTGTACAACGACCTCATGCTGGTGACAGAGCAGCTCTACATGTCATATATAGGACTGGTGGCAGAGCATCTCTACATGTCATATTTAGGACTGGTGACAGAGCAGCTCTACATGTCATATATAAGACTGGTGGCAGAGCATCTCTACATGTCATATTTAGGACTGTACAACGACCTCATGCTGGTGGCAGAGCAGCTCTACATGTCATATATAGGACTGTACAACGACCTCATGCTGGTGGCAGAGCAGCTCTACATGTCATATATAGGACTGTACAACGACCTCATGCTGGTGGCAGAGCAGCTCTACATGTCATATATAGGACTACATAACGACCTCATGCTGGTGACAGAGCAGCTCTACATGTCATATTTAGGACTGTACAACGACCTCATGCTGGTGGCAGAGCAGCTCTACATGTCATATATAGGACTGTACAACGACCTCATGCTGGTGACAGAGCAGCTCTACATGTCATATATAGGACTGTACAACGACCTCATGCTGGTGGCAGAGCAGCTCTACATGTCATATATAGGACTGTACAACGACCTCATGCTGGTGACAGAGCAGCTCTACATGTCATATTTAGGACTGTACAACGACCTCAAGCTGGTGACAGAGCAGCTCTACATGTCATATATAGGACTGTACAACGACCTCATGCTGGTGACAGAGCAGCTCTACATGTCATATATAGGACTGTACAACGACCTCATGCTGGTGACAGAGCAGCTCTACATGTCATATATAGGTCTGGTGGCAGAGCATCTCTACATGTCATATTTAGGACTGGTGACAGAGCAGCTCTACATGTCATATATAAGACTGGTGGCAGAGCATCTCTACATGTCATATTTAGGACTGTACAACGACCTCATGCTGGTGGCAGAGCAGCTCTACATGTCATATATAGGACTGTACAACGACCTCATGCTGGTGGCAGAGCAGCTCTACATGTCATATTTAGGACTGTACAACGACCTCATGCTGGTGACAGAGCAGCTCTACATGTCATATTTAGGACTGTACAACGACCTCATGCTGGTGACAGAGCAGCTCTACATGTCATATATAGGACTGTACAACGACCTCATGCTGGTGACAGAGCAGCTCTACATGTCATATATAGGACTGTACAACGACCTCATGCTGGTGACAGAGCAGCTCTACATGTCATATATAGGACTGGTGGCAGAGCATCTCTACATGTCATATTTAGGACTGGTGACAGAGCAGCTCTACATGTCATATATAAGACTGGTGGCAGAGCATCTCTACATGTCATATTTAGGACTGTACAACGACCTCATGCTGGTGGCAGAGCAGCTCTACATGTCATATATAGGACTGTACAACGACCTCATGCTGGTGGCAGAGCAGCTCTACATGTCATATATAGGACTGTACAACGACCTCATGCTGGTGGCAGAGCAGCTCTACATGTCATATATAGGACTGGTGGCAGAGCATCTCTACATGTCATATTTAGGACTGGTGACAGAGCAGCTCTACATGTCATATTTAGGACTGTACAACGACCTCATGCTGGTGACAGAGCATCTCTACATGTCATATTTAGGACTGTACAACGACCTCATGCTGGTGACAGAGCAGCTCTACATGTCATATATAGGACTGTACAACGACCTCATGCTGGTGACAGAGCAGGTCTACATGTCATATATAGGACTGTACAACGACCTCATGCTGGTGGCAGAGCAGCTCTACATGTCATATATAGGACTGCACAACGACCTCATGCTGGTGGCAGAGCAGCTCTACATGTCATATATAGGACTGTACAACGACCTCATGCTGGTGGCAGAGCAGCTCTAGATGTCATATATAGGACTGTACAACGACCTCATGCTGGTGACAGAGCAGCTCTACATGTCATATATAGGACTGTACAACGACCTCATGCTGGTGACAGAGCATCTCTACATATCATATTTAGGACTGTACAACGACCTCATGCTGGTGACAGAGCAGCTCTACATGTCATATATAGGACTGTACAACGACCTCATGCTGGTGACAGAGCAGCTCTACATGTCATATATAGGACTGCACAACGACCTCATGCTGGTGACAGAGCAGCTCTACATGTCATATATAGGACTGTACAACGACCTCATGCTGGTGACAGAGCAGCTCTACATGTCATATATAGGAATGTAGAACGACCTCATGCTGGTGGCAGAGCAGCTCTACATGTCATATATAGGACTGTACAACGACCTCATGCTGGTAGCAGAGCAGCTCTACATGTCATATATAGGACTGTACAACGACCTCATGCTGGTGACAGAGCAGCTCTACATGTCATATATAGGACTGTACAACGACCTCATGCTGGTGGCAGAGCAGCTCTACATGTCATATATAGGACTGCACAACGACCTCATGCTGGTGACAGAGCAGCTCTACATGTCATATATAGGACTGTACAACGACCTCATGCTGGTGGCAGAGCAGCTCTACATGTCATATATAGGACTGTACAACGACCTCATGCTGGTGGCAGAGCAGCTCTACATGTCATATTTAGGACTTTACAACGACCTCATGCTGGTGACAGAGCATCTCTACATGTCATATTTAGGACTGTACAACGACCTCATGCTGGTGACAGAGCAGCTCTACATGTCATATATAGGACTGTACAACGACCTCATGCTGGTGACAGAGCAGCTCTACATGTCATATATAGGACTGCACAACGACCTCATGCTGGTGACAGAGCAGCTCTACATGTCATATATAGGACTGTACAACGACCTCATGCTGGTGGCAGAGCAGCTCTACATGTCATATATAGGACTGTACAACGACCTCATGCTGGTGACAGAGCATCTCTACATGTCATATATAGGACTGGTGGCAGAGCAGCTCTACATGTCATATATAGGACTGTACAACGACCTCATGCTGGTGACAGAGCAGCTCTACATGTCATATATAGGACTGTACAACGACCTCATGCTGGTGACAGAGCAGCTCTACGTGTCATATATAGGACTGTACAACGACCTCATGCTGGTGGCAGAGCAGCTCTACATGTCATATATAGGACTGTACAACGACCTCATGCTGGTGACAGAGCAGCTCTACATGTCATATATAGGACTGTACAACGACCTCATGCTGGTGGCAGAGCAGCTCTACATGTCATATATAGGACTGCACAACGACCTCATGCTGGTGACAGAGCAGGTCTACATGTCATATATAGGACTGCACAACGACCTCATGCTGGTGACAGAGCAGGTCTACATGTCATATATAGGACTGCACAACGACCTCATGCTGGTGGCAGAGCAGCTCTACATGTCATATATAGGACTGTACAACGACCTCATGCTGGTGACAGAGCAGCTCTACATGTCATATATAGGAATGTAGAACGACCTCATGCTGGTGGCAGAGCAGCTCTACATGTCATATATAGGACTACATAACGACCTCATGCTGGTGGCAGAGCATCTCTACATGTCATATTTAGGACTGTACAACGACCTCATGCTGGTAGCAGAGCAGCTCTACATGTCATATATAGGACTGTACAACGACCTCATGCTGGTGACAGAGCAGCTCTACATGTCATATATAGGACTACATAACGACCTCATGCTGGTGACAGAGCAGCTCTACATGTCATATTTAGGACTGTACAACGACCTCATGCTGGTGGCAGAGCAGCTCTACATGTCATATATAGGACTGTACAACGACCTCATGCTGGTGACAGAGCAGCTCTACATGTCATATATAGGACTGGTGGCAGAGCATCTCTACATGTCATATTTAGGACTGTACAACGACCTCATGCTGGTGGCAGAGCAGCTCTACATGTCATATTTAGGACTGTACAACGACCTCATGCTGGTGACAGAGCAGCTCTACATGTCATATATAGGACTGTACAACGACCTCATGCTGGTGGCAGAGCAGCTCTACAAGTCATATATAGGACTGCACAACGACCTCATGCTGGTGACAGAGCAGCTCTACATGTCATATATAGGACTGTACAACGACCTCATGCTGGTGACAGAGCAGCTCTACATGTCATATATAGGACTGTACAACGACCTCATGCTGGTGGCAGAGCAGCTCTACAAGTCATATATAGGACTGCACAACGACCTCATGCTGGTGACAGAGCAGCTCTACATGTCATATATAGGACTGTACAACGACCTCATGCTGGTGACAGAGCAGCTCCACATGTCATATATAGGACTGTACAACGACCTCATGCTGGTGACAGAGCAGCTCTACATGTCATATATAGGACTGTACAACGACCTCATGCTGGTGGCAGAGCAGCTCTACATGTCATATATAGGACTGTACAACGACCTCATGCTGGTGACAGAGCAGCTCTACATGTCATTATATAGGACTGTACAACGACCTCATGCTGGTGGCAGAGCAGCTCTACATGTCATATATAGGACTGTACAACGACCTCATGCTGGTGACAGAGCATCTCTACATGTCATATATAGGACTGGTGGCAGAGCATCTCTACATGTCATATATAGGACTGTACAACGACCTCATGCTGGTGACAGAGCAGCTCTACATGTCATATATAGGACTGTACAACGACCTCATGCTGGTGACAGAGCAGCTCTACATGTCATATATAGGACTGTACAACGACCTCATGCTGGTGACAGAGCAGCTCTACATGTCATATATAGGACTGTACAACGACCTCATGCTGGTGACAGAGCAGCTCTACATGTCATATATAGGACTGTACAACGACCTCATGCTGGTGGCAGAGCAGCTCTACATGTCATATATAGGACTGCACAACGACCTCATGCTGGTGGCAGAGCAGCAGAATTCAGCCATCAGCAAGAACAAGAAATTTGCAACATGGTCATAGCTAACAATTCCATCAGGCTAAGAGAGATCCAAAGTGCAATCATAAATGGCAACAATATCTTCGCAAACATCAGTTCTGTCAGCATTTCCACCATAGACAGAGTTTGGGGGAAAAAAATCGAATGAGTATGAAACAACTCTACAAGGTTCCATTTGAGAGGAATAGTGACAGAGTGAAGGAGCTGTGGAACCAGTATGTCCAGGTAAACCATTGGTGTGCACATGGTATATTGTACAGGGAGTTTTACTGTACTTCAATAATGCCTGTGTATATACTTCTTGAAGTTGCAGATACCCATAAGAACAGAAAACAGTTCTACTCTACTAAACTGTCTGATTCTAGAATAGGCTATGTAAAACTGACTTTACATTTTGTTTCTGTGTTACTATATAGAGAATGATGGAGCTGGAAGGAGGGACATGAAAGGACCCACATTCTTGTTTCTGTGGACGAGGCTGGGATCAATCTGGCCAAAGGCAGGAGACATGGCCGTAATCTCATTGGACACCAAGACACAATTGACACCAGGCAAACTTGGGGGCAATTTTACAATGTGTGCTGCCATTTCTGAGAATGGTGTGAGAATGGTGTGGGCCCTATAACACCCAACTTCTCCTGGCCTTCCTAAATACACTTTACAGAGACATAATAGCAGAACACCAAAGAGGTTTAGTTAGACCACACTTTATGTAATTATGTAATTGTGTGGGATAATGTTAGCTTCCACCGAACCAACATTGTTAAGGAATGGTTTGCTGCGCATGAAAGGATAACAATGGAGTTCCTTCCACCATCCTCCCCATTCCTGAATCCGATAGAAGAGGGTTTTTTCAGCACAGAGGTGGAAAGTATCTGACTATCAGGCACAAGATCAGATGTCTCTGTTAGATGTCATGAATGCTGCTTGTGAGGACATCACAGGCGATCATTGCAGGGGATGGTTGCGCCACGCAAGGAGACCCCCCGTGCATCGCAAGGGAAAACATCAGATGTGATGTTGACGAATCTCTGGCCAGACCAACGAGAGCGACAGGATGTCCACCACGACGGGAACTTGTAGTGTTACATACTGTGAGGAGGTACAATTGAATGTTTTTTACAGAACTACCACAGGTCTTTTCATTTACCTACTGAAATCGGTATCTAAAAAAGCTCTGTGTGATACACACATTCTTGTATAGTACAGTAAGCAGTCAGTGTCAACAGAAATGTACAACAGAACTGACATTTGAATATAACAACCATTTCCTGGGTTGACTGCCATGGTGATAAAACATCTAACCATTCTGACCAGTACGACTCACACGATTCATTTTGGTGGCATTGGCCAATTTACTGACACAATAACTGTTTTGAAAAATGTATTACATTTCTTGGATGAGTTACTACATTTTGCAGATATGCAATAGACTTGTGATGTCCCATAAAACAGTTGTGACAATTGCACTTACAGTTTAGAGAATGTTAAGACTGTTTCAAAAAATGAGCCAGAGAATTGAGAAACTGTAAAACTGAATCACTCTTTCTAGTAAAGAAAGATGATTTATACATGTTTAGAGTAACATATATTTTATCCAGTTTACTGAACATTAAATATTTTATCCTTGCCATAAAAAATTATATAAAACATGCTCACACACACTGGCAGTACAGATAATAGGCCTAGATTCATTTGTAAGACTAGATTTGTTCACCCAAGATCACCCAAGCCACTCAGTTAAATTCAGTCAAACAAGAGGGAAAAAAACCTTGATAGAATCTCTTTTTTTTTATCTCTGTCGTGCTTCAGCAGGGATGCTCACCAACTCGTTCAGAAAATGTGCAATTTAACAAAACATAGGTTATTGTGTCCTTTATATATTCCTAACTAAAGGAAAACCATGTGTACCTTTAAACAATCTATGATTTCACCGTCCTTGAGACCAGAAGTTACATTTAGCCCCGAACCTAGACAAACTTAGTACTGGCAGTTGACTGGGAAGTGTTGTATTAATTAAGTTCAGGAAAATTGTATACACGTTCATGCTACAGTAACACATTGAAATGAGCATATTCCTATCACAAACGTGAAACGTCCTTCTTTATACACATGCAATCGGTTCTAAGGGAACACCTTCCATGCGGTTTGGGTATCGCAGGTACATGTTCTGGTCTAGTGATTCCCTCTGGTTCGGACTTACAGCCTCAAGCTGTTGAATTGCCACACACAGAGCTTTCGAACTTCTATTGATGGCTCCCCTTTCCTCTCTAACATGTAGCCAGAGGCGATCGCTCTCTGGTGTTCCACAACCAAATTTCAATTAAAGGTTTATCTGACTTTACCAGCGCGCTGGAATAATATTAACCATCCCAAGATCCACGCCATGCTAAACAATGAGCGTGTCAAACTGGAGTGTGAGAGAGAGTGGCAATATCGGAGGAGGCCAAGGGATGGAGGAGGAGAATACATAGCTCATTATTCTGATATCTATTCTAATACCACCTACCTCAGGAGAGTGTCAGCGAGAGAGCTTGATAGGCTGATAGAAAAAACAGGGAGAAACACTTGCAATGCAGCGCTGAAGAAATACCAATTTCACTTCATCCCAAACACAATCTAGGATCCAGGGGGTTGTAAATTGGCTCTGTGTTACTAGAATGTTTCAGTTTCCCGGGAAAGAGCCACCAAGGCTTGAAGCCCCAGAGGACTGGCTAGCCCACAGCTTCCATCCAGTTAAACAAACACAGCCCGTAGATATCTAGTTAGGTATTAATGTCATGCAGCCCCTCTCTCCTCAGCTCTAACATGCAACCACAGAGGTGAGAAGGAATCAGATATGATATCGCTACCTAAGTGGAGGAGAGCCTAGACTCGGCTATACCCCATACTGCATGTGGACACAGAATAGACCGCCAACTTAAACTTAAACATAGCTGAGGAGATCAATTCGCATGCAGAAAATAGGTATTTGTACATAAGCATTGCCAGTCTCATTCCTGTCTCATCTTCTTGTGAGTGTTATCCAGGCAGAAAAGCACTCAGCCAGGATGAACCACACCTGTTCCTGAATATTTCTGGAGGAATTCACTGACACATAACACAGACAGACAGACAGACAAGACAGATGGACACACGTGTCCACATGCATACGCAAGTATACACCAACACATTTTCCTAAATATTTCACTCCAGGGCAATTGTCACGTTCTGACCATAGTTCTTTTGTGTTTTCTTTGTTTTAGTGTTGGTCAGGACGTGAGCTGAGTGGGCATTCTATGTTGTGTGTCTAGTTTTCACGTTTCTATGTTTGGCCTGATATGGTTCTCAATCAGAGGCAGGTGTTAGTCATTGTCTCTGATTGGGAACCAAATTTAGGTAGCCTGTTTTGTGTTGGGTTTTGTGGGTGGTTGTCTTCTGTCTTTGTGTCTATGCACCAGATAGGACTGTTTCGGTTTTTCACATTTGTTGTTTTTGTATTTTGTAGTGTTCACGTTATTTGTCGTTATTAAACATGATGAACACTAACCACGCTGCGCTTTAGTCCTCTCCTTCGTCCACAGAAGAAAGCCGTTACAGCAATGGTATTTTTCTGCCACTACAAAGATAATCAAACAGTTCATGTAGCTTATCCCCAAATAGCTAGGCACTCATAATGTCCTAGAAATGGTTGTCAGTCTCATATAAGAACTGAGGTGGGAATGTAATAGAATGTAGATTGCACAATAAAAGTTGCCTGTGTAACAATGGTACTGGCGGATAATTCCTTTAACCACTGCTTTTGGAGGGAAAAGTCTGTTAGGTGTCAGAGGGTGCATAGTTAGGCTTGGCAAGCGCACATGCTGAGTAGACTGCAGCTGTTTTAAAGCCAGTTCACTGAACCCCATTACAACTGGATCAGTCTCTCTCTATCTCTCTCCCTCCCTGTTTCCTCTGGTTCCAACTGGGTCAAGGACAAGTAAGCAATAGAAGATTTAAAGACTAAAAAGCATCCGTCAAACTGCTACCAAGTCAGAAAGTCTATAAACGCTCCCATGAAGTTCATATCATTGTGACTGTCATTGTAAGTAGTATCAGTTGGTGGATGAAAGTGTACGTTTTGGAGCTGTTTTAGCCAATTGAATGTACGTTTTTCAGGGACAATCACTGCAGCAACTTTACTGTTCGGGCTAAATTACTCCATTTGCCAATTACTAATAACTTGGCACAACACATCAAGGTTTTTTTTTCTTCATTTAATAATATAATTTTAGACAATACATTTGTTAGCACATTATCCATGACATTCACAATGCTGTTACATTTATGGTGAAAGCTCATAAACATTTATTGAAATGTGAGATGAATTTGCCCTTGGCTTCGACCGTTTTACAATATACCATATGGCTTTGAGATATAAAACCTAATGATCAGGGCTGTCATATTTGCATTTCCAGAAAGTAGGGGTTATTACTTCTGCACAACTCCACTTACAGTGCATAATTAGTCCGGCGTTGCCGTCGATGACAGCCAGACCCCAGCAGCGTGGTGGAGTATTTCCTGTTAATGAGCCTCGTCACTGTACGCTTTACCCTGTCTCTGCTCTCTAGCGCACTACAGACACACCGGCGAGGAACCCGGAATAATCAGCACATAAACACTCTCATTACATCAGATAATATTATAAGCCCAGGCTCCTTTAAACGTCCTCTATGGTCTCCAACAGAGAAATGACAGAGAAATAAACAAATAAAACGGCAAGGTCAAATAAGCGGGAAATGTATTTTTCCTTTCTCTAATAAAACCATCTCCCGGCGTAATATTCCTTTCAAAGTGCCCTGATTTAATTTGCAGAAGTTTTCATTTCTTTCTGCATGACTTCATGTTCACATTTTCATACCTTTCCTAGAGAGAATCCGGTGATAAGGTGGAGATGAGCATCCTGTCCCTGGTGTAAGTCTATCCCCAAGGATAGTAGGCCTGACCAGTGGGGATTTTAGCATAAAAATCTTGCTGGGGAAATCTACCCAGTTTTGTTTTAGATGTATGCCAGCAAAGCAACTACACAACACAACACTAAACCATACATTAATTGCACTATAACGGTGACAAGCGGTGCCCACAAACTGTTAGGTCCTACATAAAGCTGTCCCAACAGCAGAGCTTTCTTTTCAGCACCATGGAGTGAATCCTTAACACCTGGCTATCAGCGGAGCCTTGTCTGGCAGCGAAACAGTTAATTCTACTGCCCTTTAAAAAATATATAGCTGATATGGCTGACTTGCGTAGTCAATGTAACTATTTGTTCAGCACTTTTGAAATGTACAGTGACAGAATTCAGAACATGGGCTGTTCTTACAGTATTCTCCCTGTACACCAAGTCAGAACCGTAGGATAAATAAAGGGGGCATATGAGCAGACAATGAAAACTCTTAAAATATTAAATGATGACATTTCTCTAAAACAGGCTATAGGCTAAATGTGCACCACCAAGTCAGAACAGTAGGCTATGTTATGAGGGGGAAAGGGACCAAATTATTAGGGTGAGGCACATGGGCTAATAACAGCTTACTACACAACACACACTTAGTATTACTTTCTTCGCGGCGGTTCTTCTTGTCGGCAAATTTTTTGTCATCAAACTCTGTCATTCTCTGGATGGTGCTTTCAAGACAACTGGGAACTCAAAAAAAAACAAGATTGAATCATGACGTCAGTGATCTTCAGGGTGGAGCCAAAGAAAGTGGCCCGAGTTCCCGACTTGGAATTCGGAGTTGGATAACCGTTCAAAACATATCTTCACAGTCGGAGCAAATTTTCCAGTTCCCAGCTGTCTTGAACTCACTGAAGCCTGAGATTTCCCAGTTCCGAGTTTCCAGTTGTTTTGAATGCGGCAGAAGTCATGCTGGATTGACAGCATTGCCAATGTATTCTACCTTTTCCAGCCCATGGTGTCGCATGTGAATGTTTATCATTTTAAGCTTGGAAAAGAGACCCCTAAACCCAGACTTGGATCACACAACCTGAATAGTAGGCTAGTGTTTGCTTTGCAATGCTTGCAGTTAGCCACTGATTCCTTCCAGACCACTCATTGTTAAATTTGCGATTTCCAACTTGTTGTGTAATGTTTATTATCACAACTCAGGATATGACCCAGATGCAGACACCGGAGGAGGATAGTACAGTTCTCAGATGATTTATTAGAAACACGGGGCAAAGGGCAGGTCGAGAGCAGGCAGAGGGGCTAAGGATCTTGGAGAGGGGGAAAGGGACGATATAATGGGAGGACTGTTTGCAGGACTCTACCCAGAGGGGCAGATGCTGAGTGGACAGCCATATCCTCTGCCCGAGAGGATAACAGATAGTCGGTGTCCGGTGGCGGTCCGCCTGTCGTCGATACATGGAGGTGGTCTTGAGAAGAGTAGACTGGGCTCTCTTCCAGGTACGGCGACAGCGGCAGACGCTGATCTCTTCCTCTTGCTCCGGGAAGAGGTGGAGCTGATATCCCAGGGAGTACTCAAACGGTGAGAGACCAGTGGCTGAGCAAGGGAGGGTGTTGCGGGTGTACTCTACCCACACAAGATGCTGGCTCCAGGCAGCATGATTGGTGGAGACCAGGCAGCGAAGAGTTGTCTCCAAGTCCTGATTGGCTTGCTCCGACTGGTCTTTAGACTGGGGGTGGAACCCAGAGGACAGGCTGGCCGACGACCCAATGAGTGTGCAGAATGCCTTTCAGAACTGGGACGAGACATGAGGACCCCGGTCGGAAACCATGTCCACCGGAAGTCTATGTATCCGTAAGACGTGCTGCACCATGAGCTGGGTCGTCTCCTTGGCTAAGGGTAGCTTGGGGAGAGCGATGAAGTGGGTGGCTTTGAATAACCGTGTTTTCATCAGACGGTGGGAGACCAGTGACAAAGTCCAGGGATATATGTGACCAAGAATGGTGAGGGAGGGGAAGTGGTTGAAGGAGGCCAGCTGGAGCTTGCCGAGGAGTTTTATTCTGGGCACACACGGTGCAGGCAGCAACGAACGCAAAGATGTCAGGAACCAAGGTGGGCCACCAAAAACATTGTCGTACAAAGGCCAGGGTCCAACGAGAGTCAGGATGGTAGGCCAGTCGAGAGGAATGAGACAATTCCAGAACCAAGGAACATGCAGAGTCTGGGACAACCCCCTCCCCCCCCCCCCCCCCCCCCCCACACACCCTGGGGTCCGGCTGGGAACGCTGTGCCTCATGGACCCGGTTCTCTATACCTCAGAGGAGTGCAGCCGCGAGCAATAGGTAGGGAGGATGGTCTCGGGGTTAGCAATGGGGCAAGAGAGGCGTGACAGCGCATCTGGCTTCACATTCTTGGACCCCGGGCGGTAGGAGATGGTGAAGTTAAACCGGGTAAATAGCAGGGCACATTGAGCTTGCCTAGAGTTTGGCGGTGTGGAGATATTCCAGGCTCTTGTGATCTGTCCATACTATGAATGGGCATTTCGCCCCCTCTAACCAGTGCCTCCACTCCTCCAACGCCATCCGTCCCCTTTCTGCGGGGTTGAGACGATGGGAGAGGAAAGAGCAAGTTGCAGCTTTTGGTCTTGGGCCGAACGCTGGGAAAGGACAGCCCTCACTCCGACGTCCGAGGCATCGACCTCCTCGATGAACTGCCGGGACAGATCTGGATAGATTAGGATGGGGGCGGTAGTGAATTTGTGTTTGAGGTCCAAGAACTCCTGGTCTGTAGCTGGAGACCACGTAAATGGGACCTTGGGAGAGGTGAGTGCTGACAGGGGGGACGCCCGGGTGCTGCAGCCCTGGATGAACCTGCTGTAGAAATGAGCAAACCCGAGGAAGCATTGCAGCTGGGTGGCGGCCAATCCACCGTCGCTCTCACCTTTCAGGATCCACCTGGATGTTGCCTGCAGCTAAGATGTACCCCAGGAAGGAGATGGTGGAGCGATGTAATTCGTATTTTTCCGCTTTAACCTACAACCGGTTCTCCAGAAGACGCTGGAGGACTTGTCTGGCAAGGAGAACATGTTCTTGAGCCGAGTGGGAAAACACGAGGATGTCATCAAGGTAGACGAATACGAACCGGTTCAACATGTCCTGGAGAACGTCGTTTACCAGGGCCTGGAACACAGCATGAGCGTTTGTCAGTCCGAACGGCATCACCAGGTATTTGTTGTGCCCACTAGCCGTGTTAAAGGCGGTCTTCCACTCATCCCCTTCCCGGATCCATTCCAGATGGTAGGAGGCCCAACTTGGAGAAGATGATGGCACCCTGGAGAGGCTCGAAAGCCAAGGCGATGAGTGGAAGCGGTAACGTTTTTTAATAGGGCGTTGGGCCACCACGAGTCAGAACAGCTTCAATGCACCTTGGCATAGATTATACAAGTGTCTGGAACTCTATTGGAGGTATGCGACACCGTTCTTCCACGAGAAAATCCATAATTCAGTGTTTTCTTGATAGTGGTGGAAAATGCTGTATAAAGCCCTGCTGAAGAATCTCCCACAAGTGTTCAGTTGGGTTAAGATCTGGTGACTGAGATGTATGGTTTACATAGTTTTCATATTCATCAAACCATTCAGTGAACACTCGTACCCTGCGGATGGGGGCATTGTCATTCTATGGGGGCATAGCCATGGTAGACAAAGTAATGGCTAAAATAATGGTTTGCCCAGCATTTTTATACATTACCCTAAGCATGATAGGATGTTAATTGTTTAACTCAGGAACCACACCTATGTGGAACCACCTGCATTCAATATACTTACAAGTGTTTCCATTATTTTGGTAGTTACCTGTATCTACTACTTGGATAGTTCCGTCTGAGCTACTGGCTTAAAACCTGTTTGGGATAGGGGGCAGCATTTTCACATTCGGATGAAAAGCATGCCCAGAGTAAACTGCCTGCTACTCAGGCCCAGAAGCGAAAATATGCATATCATTAGTAGATTTGGATATAAAACACTCTTAGGTTTCTAAAACTGTTTGAATGATGTCTGTGAGTATAACAGAAATCATATGGCAGGCAAAAACCTGAGAAAAATCTAACCAGGAAGTGGGAAATCTGAGGTTTGTAGTTGTTCAACTCATTGCCTTTCCAAGATACAGTGTAAATGGGGTCATATTGCACTTCCTAAGGCTGCCACTAGATGTCAACAGTCTTTAGAACCTTGTTTCAGGCTTCTACTGTGAAGGGCGAGCGAATAAGAGCTGTTTGACTAAGGGGTCTGGCTGAAGGCCATGAGCTAAATCATGCGCACGGCCGTGAGAGCGAGATGCGTTCCTTTTCATTTCTAAAGACAAAGGAATTGTCCGGTTGAAACATTACTGAAGATTTATGAAAAAAACATCCTAAAGATTGATTCTATACATCGTTTGACATGTTTCTACGAACTGTAATATAAAACTTTTTGGACTTTTCGTCTGAACTTTCGTCTGGACTTGCCCGCGCAGCTTGAATTTGGATTTTTGAACTAAACGCGCGAACAAAAAGGAGGCATTTGGACATAAAAGATGGACTTTATCGAACAAAACAAACATTTATTGTGGAACTGGGATTCCTGGGAGTGCATTCTGATGAAGATCATCAAAGGTAAGTGAATATTTATAACGCTATTTCTGACTTTTACTGACTCCACAACATGGCGGGTATCTGTATGGCTTGCTCAGTTTCTGAGCACTGTACTCAGATTATTGCATGGTGTGCTTTTTCCGTAAAGCTTTTTTGAAATCTGACACAGCGGTTGCATTAAGGAGAAGTATATCTTTAATTCTGTGCATAAAACTTGTATCCAAAGTTTTTGATGAGTATTTCTGTAAATTGATGTGGCTCTCTGCAAATTCGCCGGATGTTTTCGAGGCACAATATTACTGAACATAACGCGCCAATGTAAACTGAGATTTTTGATATTAATATGACTTTATCGAACAAGACATACATGTATTGTGTAACATGAAGTCCTATGAGTGCCATCTGATGAAGATCATCAAAGGTTAGTGATTAATTTTATGTCTATTTCTGCTTTTTGTGACTCCTCTCTTTGGCTGGAAAATGGCTGTATGTTTTTTCTGACTAGGCTCTGACCTAACATAATCAAATGGTGTGCTTTCGCTGTAAAGCCTTTTTGAAAATCAGACACGATGGGTAGATTAACAAGGAATTAAGATTTCATTTGGTGTATTGCACTTGTGAATGTATGAAAGTTAAATATTTCAAAAAAATATTTTTGAATTTCGCGCTCTGCCTTTTCAGCGGATGTTGTCGAGGGGTTCCTAGCCTTAAATTAATCCTATTCTTTAACTTACATTTTTGGTGGAGATGGAGACGTGAATTTTCTTAACGTGTCAACAAGATGTGTCTTCTGCTTGGGTAGTTCCATCAGTGCCACTGAGTCTGGCTTTAATTCCAGTTTGTATAGAAATGAACAATTTATATGTTGGATTCACGTCTCCATTTCAACCAAAAATCTAAATGAAAGATTAGGACTAAATCAAATCAAAGCCCTGTTAAACCTACCCTTTGGAATGACTTTGATAGAAACAGTGACTCAATCAGTGAATCTAAGTGGAGATTTCTCAGTAATCTATTTTATGATAGCACATTGGTAATAATCAGAAACAAATATCAAAACTAAAATCGGGCTTGCCATAGTTAAAATTCTGGATGGGAGACCAAAGGCATAGCTGGAGCTAGATCAACTCTCCAGTAGGAGGTGCTGCCCAGCCTATAGTATTTTTCTGAGAAAGGATATTTCCATGAAGATCTGACGTTGTTTCAAACAGGGTTGGGGAGTAACGGATTACATTTAATCCGTTAAATGTAAGGGATTACAAAAAAACTGTAACTGTAATCCGTGACTTTACCAGTAAAAATGTTGTAATCCGATTACAGACACTTTTTAAAAACTTGATGATTACTTAGAGGACTAATTTAAAAATAAATATAATTTAGAAAGGATGTTTGCGAAAAAATAAAACTTTAATATTTCCCTGTTCTCTCAATGACTTTCAAATCAGCGTTGAAAAAAGGCACAAATTGAAGTTTGTTCCACCTGAGCGAATCTTACCACAGTTCAGAGGGAACTATGATGACACACCAAATGTGTTGGAGAGTCGCGGGAAAAGAGCAGGAATAAGCTTTATTAGACTACAGTCCAAGCTATGTCTTCTACAGGGGCGACTGCTGTCGGCATCCAAAGATTATCCAACTTGAATAAACTCTTGGCGGTAAGGATGACAGCAGTGGTGTAGTCTACGGTGATACGGATATCACTTATTATTGACATCTACATAGCGCATTGATGTGAATCACACTGCTGATCTCTCATTAAGCTATTTGCGCATTATGGATTGTGGTTGTTGTGGACGGCTGTTCATAAATCTAAATGTGTATTTGAACCCAAAAATGGTTGAATTGAAGAAGTTTAAGCTGCCTATCAATCATTGTTTTTGAAACCAGTGGACAGCCAGTGAAAAAATGTGCTCTTGCAACAGCTGCATAGTATGGATCCCAGCCTATGGATTAAAAGTGGGGCTTTTATTGCTCAATTTAATTCATGCTGATAAAAACCATAGGCCTAATGGACACGTGCTCAAACTTGCACACTTAAATGCCTCTTGAGCTTTGTTCGACTGTCACACTCCATGAGAACCCAAAATATACGTTTTTTGTCTCCAATGATTGTAAACATTGTAAATGTAAAAAACACTGTATAGCCTCATAACATGGTCAAAACAATAATTGTGATATCATGGATGGTCAGTCCTTGCATCCATAGGTCTGTCTATTAATCTGAGAGTGGTTTCCTTTCTCCAGGCCCATCCCTCAGCTTTTACCAAAACAGTAGCGGGCGGCCATTTTGTTATTCTTTCATCTGTGGATTTTCTCTTTAAACAGCTTCATATTATCAAGATATCAAAGTGTCAGAAACAAAAAGGTAATCTATATGCCTATAGCAAATGCAGCAGCATTTCAGTAGTGCTCCAAGCATTTATTTTTCTATTCGAATCAATGAGCCCAATCAGGCCTCCATGACAACAAAATCATAAACAACAGAGTAGGGCTAGCTAACAAGTCTTTCGTTTTGGGATCATGCTCAGGTAAAACAATTTGGCTAATCTATACTTCCATATTTTCAAGTAGTATTCTTGAAGATCAAGGGGTGTAACATTTATTGGAATGACTGGAATTCTGATATATCTTACATTAAAAACCAAAGTCAAATTTAATTGTATTATTATATGTAGTAGAAAGCGATGGGTTAGAAGAAGCCTACGTAACCAACCCATAAAGTAAAATTTAACATCCATATACGGCCAGCTATGTAAACTTTAACATTGATTTATCCTGCAATAGATCTCTTTCAATTGGTAACATACATTTTTGTCTTCTTCTAATGCCTCTTAAGGGGAAAGTCATCTAAAAGTAACTGAATGTAATCCAAAAATGACCTTACTGATTACAATTTGGGACAGGTAACTAGTAACTGTAACAGAATACATTTCGAAAGTAACCTACCCAACCCTGGTTTCAAAGGTACACATTCAACATGTTTTATACAAGGATTGTCTGTGTTGAAAATTGGTCACCATGATGACATATTCCTGTGGTTGAAATTTCAATGTATTTTCCACATCACAATACATTGACAAATTACGTTGAAACAACATTGATTTAACCAGTACGCCCAGTGGGATGAGTCCTCTTTCAGCTAGTCCCAACTACTGGACCCCACTCTACACACATAGCTAGCCGAACACAATGCAGGAAGGCTTACGTGTGCTCCCAGTTCAAGGTCAGTGGCAGCTGAGCAGTCAGGCTTGGTGTTTACGCTCCTAGATGAAGGGCTCTGTGCCACCTGCTTTGAGACTCTCTGAATGGTGCCAGACCAATGCATGATTTGGTCTGGCACCATTCATGGTGACAAAGTCAGTCTAATCCACATTCCTGTCTATGCAGAGAGCACACAATGGTAAACACACATCATGTGTGCTACTGTTTTTGCCTAGACCTTTATGTTGGATTACACACAAATGTAAAATATTCCACTAATGCATACGTGTCTCAGGATGTGATGGTATGGTACAGGGAATCAGATTACTAATTGAAAAGAAGTGAGGATGATTCTCCTAAGAATTGTTAAAGCCTCCAACCTCTGAGAGGAGATTTGACTGGAGAGGCAGGGAATATGGGCAGACATTCAGGGAGTAACAAAGAAGATGAGGAACAGAGAAGTCATTGCGATTGAAGTATTTGTGGTCTCCAGGGGTGCAACTTTTGTTTTAGAAGTGGGGGGACATAACCTGGCAGGGGCTCTGGGTGCCCTCCCTCAATTGTTGGGCATATGTCAGCTCATTTCTACACAATCTAATATGACCCTTTTCTTGTCATTTTGGGGTCAGTTTTATTGTAAATAAGAAAATAATATATACAGGGCCTAAAATGAACACCCGCCACCTCCCAAATGCGGGTAGATTTTGGCATTGGTGGGTAAGATGTCTATTTCACTAGCCACGTTGGCGGGAGGTCAGGCCTCCACAGTGCAGACATTTCACTCGCATTTGTGAATTAAAGTTTGATCATATTTATAGTAAAATAAATGCTGCAGTAGCTGTTTCAAAGTATTTCTACCGTTTTGTTTCAAAGCTGGTAAATTAATTGCACAAAGTCAAAGAACTATGAATCATAAAAGACATAAAAGTTGGTCTAATTTACTTGAAAATAAAGTCTACTGAAGTGAAACTTTGTCCTTGTGTTTCTTGGCTATTTACATAGTTTTTTCACAAGCTAGGTTGTTTTTCAATGTTTCAATGTCAACTGCTAGGGAAGAGAAGACAATGCTGCTACTGCTCAGACTCTCAATCTCACAGGCACAAACATGACTCCAGTCGCGTTACCACGGTAACCTCCCACCCTTCACCTTTCATACGTGAGTTCCAAATATCTCTAACGGTCACCCCAGCGTGGGCCGTTTTATGCGAGTGTTGTCAGAATGCACTGTTCCAAAATGTGATTGCTACGCAACAGGAAAGTTAACATGTGCTGCCTGCTAATTATCTATAGGCAATGTTTCAACATCAATTTCAAATGATTTTCTAACAAGTTGTATTTCCTAATAACAGTTTGAATTGAGGTGTGTTCCACCTCATTAATTCACATAGAAGCAGCCCATTTCAGTGTTGCGCACAAGTTATGTTTGAGGCTTTACTGAGCCAGAGAAACTCCCCTCTTCGAACATCAAGTATGCAGACATTGGTCTTGCACAAACTGGCACATTTCCTGGCTGGCTCTTGCTTTGCCTCCATTGTTGTTTTCCTTACAAACAATAACTTTGGACATGTGTGCGTTCCTATCAAAGTAAGTTAATCATTTTCTGTATATCGTGTTGTCGTTTATACTGTAGCATGATGTATGTATGTATGGAGCATAATATATTTACAGTTTTATTCACAATTTCAAGTATTGGTGACAAGTAATGCCTTCCGATTACTGCATAGATGGTAATGGACACCTACTGTATGATGTGTGTAAAATACTTTTTTGAAGGTTGTACTAATTATAATGAGCTAATGCTAAGATATTTGCCAGCTATTTCTGGTGCCATGTTTGATGACATTACACAATGCATTCTGGGTGTCACGTACAGTTGAAGTCGGAAGTACTACATACACCTTAGCCAAATACATTTAAACTTTGAACCTACTAAGAATTTCCTGTCATTGGACAGTTCGGATCACCACTTTTTTTAAAGAATGTGAAATGTCAGAATAATAGTAGAGAGAATGATTTATTTCAGCTTTTATTTCTTTCATCACATTCCCAGAGGGTCAGAAGTTTACATACACTCAATTAGTATTTGGTAGCATTTCTTTTAAATTCTTTAACTTGGGTCAAACGTTTCGGGTAGCCTTCCACAAGCTTCCCACAATAAGTTGGGTGAATTTTGGCCCATTCCTCCTGACAGAGCTGGTGTAACTGAGTCAGGTTTGTAGGCCTCCTTGCTCGCACATGCTTTTTCAGTTCTGCCCACACATTTTCTAAAGGATTGAGGTCAGGGCTTTGTGATGGCCACTCCAATACCTTGATTTTGATGTCCTTAAGCCATTTTGCCACAACTTTGGAAGTATTCTTGGGGACATTGTCCATTTTTAAGACCCATTTGCGACCAAGCTTTAACTTCCTGACTGATGTCTTGCGATGTTGCTTCAATATATCCACATAAGTATTCGGCCTCATGATGCCATCTATTTTGTGAAGTGCACCAGTCCCTCCTGCAGTCCCTCCTCAATGGTCATTATGGCCAAACAGTTATATTTTTGTTTCATCAGACCAGAGGACATTTCTCCAAAAAGTGCGATCTTTGTCCCTATGTGCAGCAAACCGTAGTCTGGGTTTTTTATGGCGGTTTTGGAGCAGTGGCTTCTTCCTTGCTGAGCAGTCTTTCAGTTTATGTGGATATAGGACTTGTTTTGGTGTGGATATAGATACTTTTGTACCGGTTTGCTCCAGCATCTTCACAAGGTCCTTTGCTGTTGTTCTGGGATTGATTTGCACTTTTCGCACCAAAGTACATTAATCTCTAGGAGACAGAACGCATCTCCTTCCTGAGCGGTATGACGGCTGCGTAGTCCCATGGTGTTTATACTTGCGTACTATTGTTTGTACAGATGAACGTGGTACCTTGAGGTGTTTGGAAATTGCTCCCAAGGATGAACCAGACTTGTGGAGGTCTACAATTTTTGTTTCTGAGGTCTTGGCTGATTTCTTTTGATTTTCCCATGTTCTCAAGCAAAGAGGCACTGCGTTTGAAGGTAGGCCTTGAAATACATGCACAGGTACACCTCCAATTGACTCAAATTAGGTCAACTAGCCTATCAGAAGCTCCTAAAGCCATGACATAGTTTTCTGGAATTTTCCAAGCTGTTTAAAGACACAATCAACTTAGTGTATGTAATTTCTGACCCACTGGAATTGTGATACAGTGAATTATCAGTGAAATAATAACTGTAAGCAATTGTTGGAAAAATTACTTGTGTCATGCACAAAGTATATGTCCTAACTGACTTGCCAAAACTATAGTTTGTTAACAAGTCATTTGTGGAGTGATTGAAAAACAAGTTTTAATGACTCCAACCGAAGTGTTTGTAAATCTGTCAGACCAAAGATGCTGTAATGAGGTGAAAGAATGGTTCACTCATCTTTCGAGTAAACTTCCGGAAGTGAATAAAGGGAAGTAAATGATCGGAGATGGCACAGGCCCTTCAACATGCATACTGCAAACAGACCCAACTCATCTTGTCTCCTCTTATTATCTTTGTTTGATGCAAAAAACAAACATGGCGCCGTACACAAACTACCCATTGTCAGATTATTTTTGATTTCTAGAAAGTGTTTCACTCAATTATTTCGATCAATGTTGAGCTCACCCATGATGCGATGACATATTTCCTCAGTTAGCGCTAGGACTAATGTAGATTACATTTTCTGATTTGGATGATCGTGTATGTTGTTTCTACTTTTGTAAATGTCTGAACATTACATACAAAAATAAACTGGTCACATTCAGGAAATAACTTGGTAAGGACTGTGTATGTGCAAAATGTTTGACAAAACAGTGTGGCTAGCTCAAATGCTGACTGTTGCGTCAATCGAAACTGGACATTATAAATAAGTGTTCTAATCAAACCGGTTTGAGCATTAGCTGCAGGGACCACTGTAAAATGATTACACCCGTTTGTTGGTACATGTGAAAAGGTTAAAGGAGCAGGTGAATATTTTTGTCTCTTCTGTGATATTTTGGTAAAAATAAATGAAATGAAACAATATACCATATTATTTCTTACTAGTAATACATGTATTGTTTTAGAAACATTACAAAGCATGCTAATCCATTTTTGGGGGGTTTTGTTTGTTGTAATTTTAGCAGGGAAATTTTATTTTGGCTGGTAAAAAATCAGAGTGGCTTGTAGATTTTAAGATCTACCTGCCACAGTGGCTGGTGGACCAAAAAGTTAATTTTATGCACAGAATATGTTTATAAATACTTCTACATGAATGTGCTACCATGATTATGGATAATCCTGAATGAATCATGAATAATAATGAGTGAGAAATTCATAGATGCACAAATATCATACCCCCCCAAAAAGCTAAACTCCACTGTTATTGTACTGGTGAGAGGTTAGTTAATCTTGGGGGTATGATATTTGTGAGTCTAACTTTCTCACTCATATTATTAGAAACATATTAAATAAATGATCCAATACGTTATTCCCCATTAATTTATATTGGGCACAAAATAATTTGAAACAGTCAATGCACCCAACAAATTTGTAGAGTCACAAACATGATGTAGTACATTTTTGTCATTTAACAGATGCTCTTACCCAGAGCAACTTACAGAAGTGAGGGCATACATTTTCTGTACTTTTTCATACTCGGGGTGACAGGGTAGCCTAGTGGTTAGAGTGTAGAACTAGTAACCAAAAGGTTGTGAGTTCAAATCCCTGAGCTGACAAGGTACAAGTCCCACTGTTAATCCCACTGTTCCTAAACCATCATTGAAAATAAGAATTTGTTCTTAACTGACTTGCCTAGTTAATAAAAATATATTTTTTTAAATACTGGTCCCCAGTGGGAATCAACCCTCAACCCTGGCTTTGCAAGTGCCATGCTCTAACAACTGAGCCACACGGGACTATGTAGTCATTGCATGCTATGAATGTGGGACCAAATACTTACCTTTTTACAATTCAATACACTTACAAGTGAATCCCAATCTGCCTAAAACGGGGGGACTATGTACAAAAAGTTCTGTCATATTGGGCCTCCCGAGTGGCGCAGTGGTCTAAGGCTGTGCCACCAGAGATTCTGGGTTCGAGTCCAGGCTCTGTCGCAGCCGGACGTGACCGGGAGGCCCATGGGGCGGCGTACAATGGGCCCAGTGTCGTCCGGGTTAGGGAGGGTTTGGCCGGCAGGGATGTCCTTGTCTCATCGTACACTAGCGACTCCTGTGGCAGGCCGGGAGCAGTGCACGCTGACCAGGTCGCCAGGTGTACGGTGTTTCCTCCGACACATTGGTGCAGCTGGCTTCTGGGTTGGATGGGCATTGTGTCAAGAAGCAGTGTGTCAAGGTGGTGTTTCGGAGGACGCATGACTCTTGACATTCACCTCCCCCGAGTCCGTACGGGAGTTGCAGCGATGAGACAAGGCTGTAACTATTGGATCCCACGAAATTGGGGAGAAAAAGGGGTAAAAAAAAAAGTTATGTCATTTCAAAACGTTTCACCCGATATAGATGAAAATACCCTCTGCTGACAGTCTGCACTTTAACTTCATCGTCATTGTTTTATTTCAAGTATAGATCCAAAAGAAAAAATGCTTCACTGTCCCAATAATTACGGAGTGCACTGTAGTTCATATCATAGGCCAAATAGTACTGTAGAGCTCTTGCACACAATATAGCTGGATCTAGCGATACACCATTTAATATTTCTGCCATCCATTGTGACATTGTGGGAGGATAACCAACCTTCCAATTAATGGAGATACATTTCTTAGCCGATATAAATGCTAGGTTACACTGACAACAGTCTCCAAGCAAACAAAAACATGGAGAATGGAGAATCTGTAGACATGCTGAGATAAAAGAACATACAGTACTCTTTGCTAGAATTCAGCCAGCCTTCAGAAGAGCATAACATATTGAAATATGTCCCCTTTTGTGTTTTACACCTCCAGCAGAAGAACTACATTTCTGAATACATGCTATTCAGTTTCACTGGCATATTATCATGTTTCAGGTAAGACCCAGATGCAGACAACGTCGAAGTATTAACAGTTTATTAATCGAACAGGGGCAGGCAAAAGACAGGTCCAGGGCAGGCAGAGGTCAGTAATCCAGAAAGGTGGGGCAAAAGTACAGGACAGCAGGCAGGTTCAGGGAAGGCAGAATGGTCGACACCAGGAAAACTAGGAAACAGGAACAATCTAGAGACAGTAGCAGAGGGGAAAACGCTAGTAGGCTTGACGAAACAAAACGAACTGGCAACAGACAAACAGAGAACACAGGTATAAATACACAGGGGATAATGGGGAAGATGGGCGACACCTGGAGAAGGGTGGAGACAATCACAAAGACAGGTGAAACAGATTAGGGTGTGACAATATAGTATGTTGAATGGATGGTCGTAAACTGCAGTAATTTATGTCTGAGATGATATGAACATGACTGGACATTCAAACATATCTGTATCCATTCATCATCAATAATGGCGTCTCCCAGGTCTTCTTCACATTTTTGTTTTACATGTTTTGTGTTATTGGTAAAAACCTATCAACCCTTGATACAGTTTAGAAATCAACTTTAGAGGTATGTCAGACTACATTAAAATAATTTCAATCTTTGAAGCTTCTGTCTTGTCCAGTGTTTGCTGCACAGAGAGAATAAAGTGTTGCATCTGTAAAAAGTTTACCTCAGTGCCGTTACGTACTGGTCCTTCCTGGTTGCCTGACCCTGCTGAGACCCCTATCACCATCGGATCCTGCTCAGATGAGGCATGACAAAGAATTACCTTGGTGTACATTTATACATTATATTATCCAAGAAAAGAATCAAAGGTTAAATTATTGAAATTACCATTATTCCAGGACTGTAGCCTACCTATCAACTCAAGATGTATCCATTCATGGATTGTTATAATATACTGCAAAATTCACCTGAACTCTGCAGACTGGTCTTCCCCGGTTGTCTGACCCCACTGGGACATCTGACACCATCTGATCCTGCTAAGACATGATGAGTATAGTGTTGTGTACTGACTGTGCACCATGACAGTGCACCATGACAGTGAAGCCTGTAGAGCTGTTTATGCTATGTCAGTGTTAAAAGTAAGGAATAAGCTAGGGAAACTGACAGATCAATAACATTACATTGACTATAATGACTGTGCTTGGTGAAAAAATAATATCTAACATTTGCCAACTTCTGGTTAGCTTTAATGGTACATCAACTGGACAAAAACAAGTCAAGTTAATTAAATTCTGTTGAAATGGTACAAAAACAAAGGCTACTTAACATTTACATGCACAAAACAGCTGTTAGATACTGCTAACTGACAGATAGTTGGAGGCTAGAGCTGAACTGGCTGTGGTAGCTAACTAGTTCATTCACTTAAGACAGAACTTCAGTTGAACGGGAAATGTGAATTATTCTGTGCATTATAAATTGGACATCTTTGTATGGGTTGATACAAATTTCATAAGGGGAAATTAAGTAACATTTCAAAGTGGAAATTACAAACTTCAGAAACATTTTTAAACCTCAAACCCAGAACAAGTTTTACATTCCCTGTATTGCAGGAAAGTTATCCTGCAACAGGGTGACCAAATTAAGATACTACACCTGTAGATATAACTATCACTGCAGGTGCTGGGCAATTCCACGATAACAGAGTGATGCAGTTGTCTTGGATGCGCATAGGACACGTTTCACGTTTAGCGATAGCAATGTATAGACATCCTCTCAATGCTTGGTGTGAGTGGATAATTATAGAGCAAATTATCCTGCAAACCCTCTTTGAAAAAAATCCTGACTTGTTTGACAAACGGTGCAGACTCTAGGCTGCGACAATGTAGTCTCAAACATACAGTATGTTTATAACATTTAACCCTTTTAATATTGTGTGGTAATCTGTTGTGCTAGATTTCTGAGTGTGATTTTGTTGAATATTTTGTGTTCCTATGCGTTTTGTGCATGTGACTAAGTCCATCTGATTTGTGAAGGTGTGTGTGGATTATGAGTTTTGTCCCACCCCTCTGCTCGCCAGAGGCTGTCTGGTTGGGTGGCTTTTTTTCTTGATAGGCTACACAGGACGGTCTAGGTAAATGATAGGATTTTTCTGTTTACATTTGTTATAATGATGATTGACTCTTTTGCCTTACACATCAAAGATGACTTTTCCAACTGATTCGATTTCAGAATGTAACTTTTTATGACTCAATCTATTGTTATTACTTATTACTCTAGCACTTTAGCTAAATACTAACAATATGGAAAGCTGATTCCTTGGACAATCAATCAAATGTATTTATAAAGTCCTTCTTACATCAGCTGATGTCACAAAGTGCTGTACAGAAACCCAGCCTAAAACCCCAAACAATGCAGGTGTAGAAGCACGGTGGCTAGGAAAAACTCCTTAGAAAGGCCAGAACCTAGGACGAAACCTAGAGAGGAACCAGGCTATGAGGGGTGGCCAGTCCTCTTCTGTGCCGGGTGGAGATTATAACAGAACATGGCCAAGACGTTCAAATGTTCATAGATGACCAGCAAGGTCAAATAATAATAATCACAGTGGTTGTAGAGGGTGCAACAGGTCAGCACCTCAAGAGTAAATGTCATTTGGCTTTTCATAGCCTATCATTCAGAGTATCTCTACCGCTCCTGCTGTCTCTAGAGAGTTGAAAACAGCATGTCTGGTGAACAAGTCAAGGTTCCATAGCCGCAGGTAGAACAATTGAAACTGGAGCAGCAGCACGACCAGGTGGACTAGGGACAGTAAGGAGTCATCAGGCCAGGTAGTCCTGAGGCATGGTCCTAGGGCTCAGGTCGTGAGTGTGAGTGTGAGTGTGAGAGTGAGTGTGAGAGAGAGAGAATACTTAAATTCACACAGGACACCGGATAGACAGGAGAAATACTCTAGATATAACAGACTGCTCCAAGCCCCCCGACTCATAAACTATTGCTGCATAAATACTGGAGGCTGAGACAGGAGGGGTCTTTGCTTTTTGGCTCGAAGCCACTTTTATGTGCAGGATAATTGGGAATCACTTCTGCCTGGCTTGTTTTCCATACCAAACTCAGTTCTCAATGTAAAACATGAGGATTTTAAATGGGAGATTATTATTCTCCCCTTTTGCACCGACTTTGATAGAAGTCCTCCAACTCATTCACTTCGTCCCATATGTAGGCCTATGTTTGTCAATGTTATATGTTCCATGTATGTTATATGTTCAGTCTCATTTTGTTAAAAACTTGTTTTATTATTGGCACATCCACCTCTTCGGAGAACAAAAAGTCGGAGAACAAAACAGTTTTTTTTACAGCTTTTTCTTTTTGTTACATTTAAATTCTAAACATATTTTACATAAATGGCACTTTTTTTACACAGTAGTTAGATAGAAAAATAAAGTTTAAAGTTTGAGGTGCACTGCCAGAGCCCTGCAAAATGACTTCCAGCAGGCCACAAATGTGCATGTGTCAGCACATGGTCTCACAAGGGGTCTGAAGGATCTCATCTCGGTACCTAATGGCAGTCAGTCTACCTCTGGCGAGCACATGGAGGGCTGTACGGCCCCACAAAGAAATGCCACCCCACACCATGACTGACCCATCTCCAAACCGGTCATGCTGGAGGATGTTGCAGGCAGCAGAACGTTCTCCACGGCGTCTCCAGACTCTGTCACGCCTGTCACATGTGCTCATGTGCTCAGTGTGAATCTGCTTTCATCTGTGAAGAGCACAGGGCTGGCGAATTTGCCAATCTTGGTGTTCTCTGGCAAATGCCAAACGTCCTGCACGGTGTTGGGCAGTAAGCACAACCCCCACCTGTGGACGTCGGGCCCTCATACCACCCTCATGGAGTCTGTTTCTGACCGTTTGAGCAGACACATGCACATTTGTGGCCTGCTGGAGGTCATTTTGCAGGGCGCTGGCAGTGCACTTCCTTGCACAAAGGCGGAGGTAGCGGTCCTGCTGCTGGGTTGTTGCCCTCCTACGGCCTCCTCCACGTCTCCTGATGTACTGGCCTGTCTCCTGGTAGCGCCTGCATGCTCTGGACACTACGCTGACAGACACAGCAAACCTTTTTGCCACAGTTCGCATTGATGTGCCATCCCGGATGAACTGCACTACCTGAGCCACTTGTGTGGGTTGTAGACTCCGTCTCATGCTACCACTAGAGTGAGAGCACCGCCAGCATTCAAAAGTGACCAAAACATCAGCCAGGAAGCATAGGAACTGAGAAGTGGTCTGTGGTCACCACCTGTAGAATCACTCCTGTTTTGGGGGGTGTCTTGCTAAATGCCTATAATTTCCACCTTTTGTCTATTCCATTTGCACAACAGCATGTGAAATTTATTGTCAATCAGTGTTGCTTCCTAAGTGGACAGTTTGATTTCACAGAAGTGTGATTGACTTGGAGTTACATTGTGTTGTTTAAGTGTTCCCTTTATTTTTTTGAGCAGTGTATATAGTGTTTTCAGTCATAGCTACTGTATTCTACTGTAGATCATGGACTTTTTGACTTACTTGTTGAATGTTTCTGTCCTGTCTTGAGAATAACCAAACGTTTTGCTCAAGAATTATACTGACAAGCTTACTAACGTACAACTAACATCTTGTTTTAGGTTATGCCAAAACTATTTCAACCCTTGTGAGGTGGCCACATTACATTACTTTATTGTCATACAAAATGGGTGGGGGGGGGGGTCTTAGATTGGGTTTACAATCTACTGAATTGTTCAAAAAGTAGGTGAGCTTTGGATCTCATTCCCAGGTTTATTTAGGATTTTGCTATCATCCTCATCTGATAGGTGACTTGCTTATTTGTGTTGCATACGACAGCTCTCCAGAGACAGAGCAGCAGCTTATTTAGTCACATACCACTTAATCCATGTTTAAAGACGCAGTCAAATCTTTACTTCCTGATTGGGTCTAAAGACATTTCAACACATTTACTTTGCAGACCATCTGCCGGTTTAGAAAGCACTTCGAAATCGCAATTCCTCTTTTGACCTGTCGGCGGGAAAAATATGGAGATAATTTAGCAAACAAATACATTTGTTTTTAAAATTATAATATTGATTGTTTTCTCACAAAACAGATACGTGTCACTACCTTTCGTGTTGTAATGTAGCTGTTTCAAATTGTTTTATTACGTTCTGTTTCTATTGATCTAAACTCAAGAATTGATCTCGGGTGATTGGTTTTCAGAATTAGTTTAACATATTTTCAAGTCGAAGGGGAGGGGGAAGCTTTTTCAATTTGAACTGTCTCTCTTTCTCAGATAAAATACAACTCAACTCTTCTGATAGTGTAACCTTAATTATGGATTCCATGGCCTTCCATTACATTTTATATCCATTTGATTCATACTTGAACCGATTGAACTGATGCAATCTCTCTGCACTTAATCAATAATTTAATTCTTGAGCTTGGTTGGAGGAATGTGGACCTAGGGACATTTGCATATCCAAAGCGCATCGTCAACGCTCCCCCGGAAGACACTCCTGATGCCATGGGCCCAAGGACTAGGGGTTGGGTTCCATAAGCTGGACTGAAGACTCAAGAATGAACTCTCATGTGGTGCGCGTCGTTTCTTCTTGTATTGGACACTGCCTGTTCATGTACGTTATGTACAGCTTCTGTCCAGGGGGGATTTGTACAGTCGTGGCCAAAAGTTTTGAGAATGACACAGATATTAATTTTCACATAGTCTGCTGCCTCAATGTCTTTAGATATTTTTGTCAGATGTTACTATGGAATACTGAAGTAAGCATTTCATAAGTGTCAAAGGCTTTTATTGACAAATACATGAAGTTGATGCAAAGAGTCAATATTTGCAGTGTTGACCCTTCTTTTTCAAGACCTCTGCAATCTGCCCTGGCATGCTGTCAATTAACTTCTGGGCCACATCCTGACTGATGGCAGCCCATTCTTGCATAATCAACGCTTGGAGTTTGTCAGAATTTGTGGGTTTTTGTTTGTCCACCCACTTCTTGAGGATTGACCACAAGTACTCAATGGGATTAAGGTCTGGGGAGTTTCCTGGCCATGGACCCAAAATATCGATGTTTTGCTCCCTGAGCCACTTAGTTATCACTTTTGCCTTAAGGAAAGGTGCTCCATCATGCTGGAAAAGACATTGTTCGTCACCAAACTGTTCCTGGATGGTTGGGAGTAGTTGCTCTCGGAGGAAGTGTTGGTACCATTCTTAATTCATGGCTGTGTTCTTAGGCAAAATTGTGAGTGATCCCACTCCCTTGGCTGAGAAGCAACCCCACACATGAATGGTCTCAGGATGCTTTACTGTTGGCATGACACAGGACTGATGGTAGTGCTCACCTTGTCTTCTCCGGACAAGCTTTTTTCCGGATACCTCAAACAATCGGAAAGGGGATTCATCAGAGAAAATGACTTTACCCCAGTCCTCAGCAGTCCAATCCCTGTACCTTTTGCAGAATATCAGTCTGTCCCTGATGTTTTTCCTGGAGAGATGTGGCTTCTTTGCTGCCCTTCTTGACACCAGGCCATCCTCCAAAAGTCTTCGCCTCACTGTGCGTGCAGAGGCACTCACACCTTCCTGGTGCCATTCCTGAGCAAGCTCTGTACTGGTGGTGCCCCGATCCCACAGCTGAATCAGCTTTAGGAGACGGTCGTGGCGCTTGCTGGATTTTCTTGGGCGCCCTGAAGCCTTCTACACAACAATTGAACCACTCTCCTTGAAGTTCTTGATGATCTGATAAATGGTTGATTTAGGTGCAATCTTACTGACAGCAATATTCTTGCCTGTGAAGCCCTTTTTGTGCAAAGCAATGATGACGGCACGTGTTTCCTTGCAGGTAACCATGGATGACAGAGGAAGAACAATGATTCCAAGCACCACCCTCCTTTTGAAGCTTCCAGTCTGTTATTCGAACTCAATCAGTATGACAGAGTGATCTTCAGCCTTGTCCTCGTCAACACTCACACCTGTGTTAACGAGAAAATCACTGACATGATGTCAGCTGGTCCTTTTGTGGCAGGGCTGAAATGCAGTGGAAATGTTTTTGGGGGATTCAGTTAATTTGCATGGCAAAGAGGGACTTTGCAATTAATTGCAATTCAGCTGATCACTCTTCATAACATTCTGGAGTATATGCAAATTGCCATCATACAAACTGAGGCAGCAGACTTTGTGAAAATTAATATTTGTGTCATTCTCAAAACTTTTGGCCACGACTGTAGATTCAGATATAATTTATTTGCTCTGTCACCTCCGGCCGCCTGGAAAATGGCTCAACAAAACACAAAAGACAATGCCCAAGGACCCGTCAGCCCTTCCCCTCCTCTGACGGGCCAAAATGTATCTCTCTCTTTACATTACAGAAGTGTGTTAATAAGAACACCATGTCTGGTATCTATCTGAAACTTGTCCTCTGGGAATAACTTTGACGCCATCTATTTGGTTGCATGATCTCTGTGCTTATTTGTAGTTGTTCAGAGTGACAACACTGAATTCAATTGACCCATCAGGAATGGTGTCTTATCTACTGCTCCCAGGCCACCCCTCAGGTCACCACATGTAGATGTGACCCCCTTCCTATAGGATGTTTGCTGGTTCAATCTGATATCTTATTTTTATTACCTTTGGTTTGGTTTGTGGATTGGTCAACAATTGATTTGGAATACAAAAAAATCTGATCCGTCGTTTATTATTAAATATACTCCCTGTACTTGCTTCCCGATTCTTAGCGTACACGTTACAATAAGGTTGTATGGAAATGTTTATTTTGTGAGCTACCCAGGCCCATGGACTGAGTAGGTTGGTTTAGTTCATGCTTTTGTGATAGAATTAAAAGTGCCTTAATAAGAACTAAATAATACAGAATCATAACGTGTACCAGAAATGCTATTCATGTATCTACATTTTGATTATACAATCTGTGTCCTCTATTGATGTTTGTTCTGAGTTTGATTGGTTATACCTAGGAATTCCTATAGGGGCACACTGGCTTCCCAGCTCACTCATTGCAAGTGACTTGAAGATTTCTGATAGATTTATTTCTATATATTTCTATATATCCCTCTTTCAGGGGTATAACACTTTGGAGGCTCAGCTGAGATGATCTAAGACCGTCTCCACGTTATAGAAAGACCCTCGACTGACATTAATCGTCAAAACCAACTGCAGGCAGACGACGGAGTGTGACAGATGGCTAAAGTGGATGTTCGACAGACACTGGAAAAGGAGTGTGTGCAAACTGAGGTCAGAGTGAACATCAAGGAGCAGCAAGGTCCATTCAGTAAAAGAGAACCTTCATTAAAAGCGTTAAAATGGAACCGGCGTTAGAGGATATGCAAATAGAAGTGAAAGGAGCATAGTATGAACTGAAGTAAGGGACTTTTTCAAATATCAGGACCAAATCAAGAGAATCTAATTGGTAAAATGCGCATGACCCTTGTTTCACATGTTATAAAATGTCTTGAACGGGAAGTAATAGACCTAGAGGATGATGGTGCGTCTGAACTGTTGAACCTTAAAGACATGATAAATGAGATACAGGAGGCTGGTGATGTTCTCAACAGACAAAGCAAATAAAAAGGAAGAACAAAAAACTACAAACAGAGCAATTAAGGCTTTCAGTAAAACAAAAAGGAGATGCAGGAGCTTGTTAACAAAAATGGAATCGACACTGACACAAACCAGGCCCCGCACCCTCCTCAAAACACAGTGCAAATGCAGGGTCATGCCACAGTATGGCATAAAGAATTCAAGATTTCCAGTCAAATAGGTGAACCAGGCCAAAAAGACAGACTCACGTTCTCCAGTCTAGCTCACCAAATTGAAACGGACTGAAAAAAGGGATAGAAATAGTGGATGCAGTGGTCAGGAGATATGACACCAGGGCTGCTATTGCGAAGCTATCTGTAAGGGAAGTCAGAGTTGACTCTACCCACCGAGGAGAATACTGCGGTCTCAATACCAAGAGAAGGGTGAAACAGAACTGTATAGCCAACTCACATCAGAAGTACAGAGCAGCAAAGAGACCCCACAAAACAACGTTCCTTAGATCTGAGACAGAAAATCCTGTTTGCCTCACAGGAAGCAGAATCTGGTCATGAGTATGACCCAGCTTTGGTCCAGAGCATGTTCATGCATACTGTCCTGACTGGTCTGCAAAATGACAACATAATAACGTATATGCAGTCATATCTCCTAGACACAAAAACTACAGATGAGCTGCTTCTATAGAAACTGAACACTGTCCTACAATCTAAGCTAGATGCCCTCAATATCAGACAAATTATCAAGGAACCTACCAGGTACAACCACAAATCCGTAAACAGACACCCTCATAGATATCATCCTGACCAACTTTCCCTCTAAATACGCCCCTGCTGTTTTCAACCAGGATCTCAGTGATCACTGCCTCATTGCCTGCGTCCGTTATGGGTCCGCGGTCAAACGACCACCCCTCATCACTGTCAAACGCTCCCCATCTGCGATCAGGCCTTTCTAATCGAATTGGCCTGGGTATCCTGGAAGGATATTGACCTCATCCCGTCAGTAGAGGATGCCTGGTTGTTCTTCAAAAGTGCCTTCCTCACCATCTTAAATTAGCATGCCCCGTTCAAAAATGTAGAACTTAGAACAGATATAACCCTTGGTTCACTCCAGACTTGACTGCCCTTGACCAGCACAAAAACATCCTGTGGCACACTGCACTAGCTTCGAATCGTCCCTGTGGTATGCAACTTTTCAGGGAAGTCAGGAACCAATATACATTGTCAGTTAAGAAAGCAAAGGCTAGCTTTTTCAAACATAAATTTGCATTCCGCAGCACAAATTACAAAAAAGTTTTAGGACACTATAAAGTCTGTGGAGAATAAGAGCACCTCCTCTCAGCTGCCCACTGCACTGAGGCTAAGAAACACTGTCACCACCGATAAATCCACAATAATCGAGAATTTCAATAAGCATTTCTCTACGGCTGGCCACGCTTTCCACCCGGCTAACAGCTCTGCACCCCCCCGCAGCAAATGGCCCAAGCTCCCCACCCGCCTTCCTTCTCCTTCACCCAAATCCAGACAGCTGATGTTCTGAAAGAGCTGCAGAATCTGGATCCCTACAAATCAGCCGGGCTAGACAATCTGGACCCTCTCTTCCTAAAATGATCCGCCGCCAATGTCGCAACCCCTATTACTAGTCTGTTCAACTTCTCTTTTGTATCTGAGATTTCTAAAGATTGGAAAGCGGTCGCGGTCATCCCCCTCTTCAAAGGGGGAGACACTCTAGACCCAAACTGTTACAGACCTATATCTATCCTACCCTGCCTTTCTAAAGTCTTCGAAAGTCAAGTTAACAAACAGATCACCGACAATTTCAAATCGCACCATACCTTCTCCGCTATGCACTCTGGTTTCCGAGCTGGTCATTCGTGCACCTCAGCCACGCTCAAGGTCCTAAACGATATCATTACCGCCATAGATAAAAAAACAATACTGTGCGGCCGTATTTATTGACCTGGCAAAGGCTTTTAACTCTGTCAATCACCACATTCTTATCGGCAGACTCAACAACCTTGGTTTCTTAAATGACTGCCTCGCCTGGTTCACCAACTACTTCTCAGACAGAGTTCAGTGTGTCAAATCGGAGGGCCTGTTGTCCAGACCTCTGGCAGTCTCTATGGGGGTGCCAGAGGGTTCAGTTCTCGGGCCGACTCTTATCTCTGTATACATCAATGATGTCGCTCTTGCTGCTGGTGATTCTCTGATCCACCTCTACGCAGACGACACCATTCTGTATACTTCTGGCCCTTCTTTGGACACTGTGTTAACTAACCTCCATACGAGCTTCAATGCCATACAACTCTCCTTCCGTGGCCGCCAACTGCTCTTAAATGCAAGTAAAACTAAATGCATGCTCTTCAACCGATCGCTGCCCGCACCGGCCCGCCTGTCCAGCATCACTACTCTGGATTGTTCTGACATAGAATATGTGAACAACTACAAATACCTAGGTGTCTGGTTAGACTGTAAACTCTCCTTCCAGACTCACATTAAGCATCTCCAATCCAAAATTAAATCTAGAATAGGCTTCCTATTTCTCATCAAAGCCTCCTTCAATTATGCTGCTAAACATACCCTCGTAAAACTGACTCTCCTACCGACCCTTGACTTCGGCGATGTCATTTATAAAATAGTCTCCAACACTCTACTTGGATGCAGTCTATCACAGTGCCATCCATTTTTGTCACCAAAGCCCCATATACTACCCACCACTGCGACCTGTATGCTCTCGTTGGCTGGCCCTTGCTTCATATTCGTTGCCAAACCCACTGGCTCCAGGTCATCTATAAGTCTTTGCTAGGTAAAGCCCCGCCTTATCTCAGCTCACTGGTCACCATAGCAGCACCCACCCGTAGCACGTGCTGCAGCACGTATATTTCACTGGTCACCCCCAAAGCCAATTCCTGTTCTCTGCTGCCAATGACTGGAACAAATTGCAAAAAATCACTGAAGCTGGAGACTCATCTCCCTCACTAACTTTAAGCATCAGCTTTCAGAGCAGCTCACAGATCATAGATCATGCACCTGTACATAGCCCATCTGTAAATAGCCCATCCAACTACCTCATCCCGATATTGTTATTATTTTTTGTTGTTGTTGCTCCTTTGCACCCCAGTATCTCTACTTGCACATTCATCTTCTGCACATCTATCACTCCAGTGTTTAATTGCTAAATTGTAATTACTTCGCCACTATGGCCTATCTATTGTCTTACCTCCCTAATCTTACTGTCACGCCCTGGCCAGAGAGGTTTTTATTCTCTATTTTGGTTAGGCCAGGGTGTGACTAGGGTGGGCATTCTAGTTTCTTTATTTCTATGTTTTCTTTTTCTTTGTGTTTGGCCGGGTGTGGTTCTCAATCAGAGGCAGCTGTCTATCATTGTCTTAGGTAGCTCTTTTTTCCACCTGTGTTTTGTGGGAAGTTGACTTTGTTTAGGGCACTTTGCCTTTGAGCTTTACGGTTTGTTTTGGTAGTGTTTATTGTTTTGTTTGGCGTCATTTTGATTCAATAAAGAAAATGTACGCTTACCACGCTGCACCTTGGTCCTCATCTTTCAACAGCCGTGACACTTACCTCATTTGCACACACTGTAAATAGATTCTTTCCTATTGTGTTATTGACTGTAAGTGTGTTTATTACATGTGTAACTCTGTGTTCTTTGTGTCGCACTGCTTTGCTTTATCTTGGCCAGGTCGCAGTTGTAATTGAGAACTTGTTCTCAACTGGTCTACCTGGTTAAATAAAGGTTAAATAAAAAAATCTATTAAAAAAGAAGACAAATTACTGATGTAGAACCTGCAAAACACGCAGTTGACCCTGAACAGGACACACCTGTGGACAACCCAATGCATCTGCCAGAAGAGACTCAGAACGAAGTAGAACAGACAATGAACTTACCTGTGGACTTACCCGTGGACAAAGAAGTTCCAGCTCCTCTGTCACCAACTCAAAGTGACTGCAACAGTGAAGTAGAGCAAAAGTCTCAGTTGCCTAGGAGAGAAAAGTTCTTCACGTATGTCAACCTTGGAACTCCAGCCTGTTACAACGCAGGACCAACAAACAATGTCCTGTACCAGTATCAACCTTTGCACTATGAAAATACACAAGCAGTGGCCTCATGGACATCTCCTGTTCAACCATACCAGTACCAGCAGTATATCTATGGAATCTAAAAAAAAAAGGTACTGGCCAATACATAAATAGACTGTTTAGTGTGCAAAGAATATGAAAGTGCTCATGGACTTATAATAGAGCAGAGTAAAGAAACAAAGAGGCTCATGGACTTATGATACATTTGAGCACTAACTCAGAGATAAAATAGTGTCTGTTGCTATGGGAGAGAAAAAAGAGCCATGCAAAACATAAGAATGTCTAAAGAGCCATATATAAGACAAAATAACGTCAAATGAGCCATATAAGGTAGAATACGTACAAAAGAACCATACAAACAATGTCAACTCAAAGAATGTCAAAAGAGTTCCTGAATGTAACATATTCAGGTTATCAGGACGATAACTCATTTTGAAGGGAAGTGTGTGATAGAATTAAGGCACTTTTAATTCTAACAAAATAATAATACAGAAACATAATGTGTACCAGTAAGTAGTATGCTATTCATTTATCTAAATGTTGAAAATACGATCTGTGTGCTCTATATGTCTGATCTGAGTTTGACTGGTTACACCTACGAATTCCTATAGGAGCGCACGGGCTTCCCAGCTCACTCATTACAAGTGACTTAAAGCTGAAGCGACATCTCCATGTGATTTATTTCTATATTTCCTCCTTTCAGGGGTATAACACTTTGTCTTGTAACTTAACCATAGGATCTACTGTATATGCGTAGAATTATGCTTAGTTAATGTCAGTATTGCCTTGGAACTTAAGCTTTACGCCTTGTATGTGAATCTATTAATTTTACAAAGTTATTAAATAATACTCGCTTTGATATTCGCTTCTCATGACCATTCCTTGATCTTAGTCACTTAAACGCATAATATTTGGTTGCTCATAGTTTTACTCTAACGTTAGATGGAGTTAGATAAACATTTGAATAGGCTATGTGTATAGTCAAATATTACCACACTCTCTGTGTAACAGTATTGCTTCCGTCTCTCTCCTCACCCCTACCTAGGCTTGAACCAGGGAACCTCTGCACACATCAACAACAGTCACCCACGAAGCATCCTTACCCATCGCTCCACAAGGGGAACTACTACTTCAGGTCTCAGAGTGAGTGATGTCACCGATTGAAACGCTATTAGCGCGCACCACCGCTAACTAGCTAGCCATTATTTCACATTGGTTACATCTGCTCATACCTAGTCCCACAACTGTTTACCTGAGATGTGTAGCATTCATAGCCCAAGATAGACACACTACTGATGCTCAGACTAGAGTCATTACTATAAGGCATGACTGTGGTGATGCTCTGACTGGGCTTGTTACCAGCACAGCTGGACCCTTCCTGTCATGTGACCCTGGGTGGGCTTGTTCTATGGATTGATTCCATGCGATCAATTATTTAACCATGATTAGAGATGTGTGGGAAAATAAGGTTATATAATGTGTACATGAATAAACTTTGCAAATATTGTACACACAATCATTCAAACCATCATTAAACAGAGAGAGGTAGCGATAGAGAGAGATATAGTGGGGGAGGAGGGAGAGATGAAGGGAGACAGCAGGTTTGGGCTTCAGTAATACATGACTGTGCAGTTTTACAGCCATTGTGACAGTGACAATGGCCCAGTGAGCAGTGGACTGAATCATCTCTCTCCTCTGTGTCTGTCTGCCTGTTGCTGTGTCTCAGACTGGCCCTGAACTGAACACACGCAGACACACAAGAAGCATTCTTTATAGTCTGCCTGTCTTTTCTTTTCTCAACCCCGAGGGGGAAAGTACAAGCCCCATCTTCCTCCCCCAATGCATGATGGGTTCTTATTTCTATGTCCACTATAGCCACCCAAATCTTACCCCATCCAACCACCTCCCTCGCCCCTGTTCAGTCCAGACAAGCTGACTTTCAGAGAGGGATTATCTTCTAATCTCTTTGTTGAGGGAAACAGGGGAGAAAGGGGAAAAAGGTTCTCTTGTTAACCCAGAGAAAAGCAGCCGTGGCAGAAGTAGACAGGACTTTTACCGAATTAGCTTTTTAAAGCAGAGGGAGGGAGAGGACTGCAGGCTCCAGTGAAGAGAGAAACAGTTTGATATCTGCGTCTGGGGCTCTTTTTTACTTAGCAATCATCATCATCATATGTAAGGCTGTCAGCAGTGAGCAAACACCCAGTGGCTGGGCGCTGTGGGCAAGGACACACACACAAACGCACCCGCACACACTCACATGCATACGTGCACATGCACGCCTGTGAAGGCTCTTCAGAGGAGGAAGGGGTGGACCATCCTACTCAGTGAATTTCAAACAAAGAAATATTGTGAAACATTTAAAGATGAAACTATTCTAAATATATTCACGTCACCAAATAACTGATTAAAAAAAACACTGTTTTGCAATCAAGGTCTACAGTAGCCTCAACAGTACTATGGTATTTGGACCATTCTGCCTACCCCTGAGCCTGTCTGCTGTTCTGTACCTTTCAAACTCTGCTATGGGTTATTGACCTCTGCCTGTCCATGACCCGTCGTTTGTCTGCCCCTTGTTTTTGTAATTAACTTTTATTACTTTGAACTGTCTGCATCTGGGTCTTCTCCTGAGCCGTGATATGGCTAGCTAATGCAGCTCATTTAGCCTACTCAACAACCTGACTCAAACAGAGAGGAATGCTATTTATGTGAGCTAGCTGTCTAAGGCTATCCAACACAGCAACTCTTCCAAGTCAAGGTAAGTTTGGTGTTTTATTAATTTATTGCCACCGTTTATTGGATTATATTAATCAAGTTCCACCGTGGGTAGTAGTATTATTCCTCTCTTGTCCTGGCTGATGCTTTTATCCAGGGTCACTTAACGTATCGTCTTAACGTAACGTATCGTCTTAACGCATAACGTATCGTCTTATGTAATATCTAACCCAGTCTTTCACTTGACAGAATGAAGATGCGGCTCTGCTTTGAATGGCATTAAAAGTTCTTCTGTCATTCAGACAGTAAATCAGAGCCACAGCCATAACACTGTACTGTTGCTGCACAAACTGCACCTGGATTGGAAATCACACAAAGACAACTGACTCCACGCCATCAGATGACAATGAGGTCTTCTTTTCTGTTCTTATTTTGTCTGTTATGGAAAAAAATGCAGATGAGCTGAGAGTGAGACATAATCTCTTTCCCGCTTTCATTATCCCCCATTTAGATTCTGCATATTCATATTCACACCTGGGAGGGAGGGAGTGTGAGAAGAGGGGGAGTAGTGTTTATAGCAGTCTGCACCAGTCCCATGTAAACACTCTTCAGAACACTGAGTCACAGAGCCTAGTTGTCTCTCCAAACTCTCACTGTGCATTGAGAAGAGGGACACTCCTGGATAATGAACTACTTACTGTAGGCTGGGGCTGGCTGTGGCCATATGTGAGATGTCATATAACTCATGAATAATGTGGAACCCTCCAAGCTACAAAACCAATGTTGTGTTGATAGACTAGTTACGTAATCAGAAATGATTATTTTGCTGCATGGAACATCTTACACAGTAACAGGAACATTTGTCAGACAACGAAACTGTGAAACTATGTATTTACTCCCATATTAGCTACTGACACTCCTGTCACTCCCCTTCAAATAAGTCAAAGTTATAGGTGCAGAGGAGTTGGGTTATTGTAGAACTAGTGGTTACACTCATTATCCTCCAGGCAGATACAGGTAGGCTCCAGTGGAAGGTTAGAAACTGACCTGCAGGAATAGCATTTTGGAGCTGAGGAGATGAGGAGCAGGTGCTAATGAGAACACAGGCCTCAGTATAACCTTGACCTAGAGAGCGGAGTTATCCTGAACATTGTGGACGTTGCCATTTATGTGTATGAATAATCTAGTAATTTATTGTTTGTCTAGAAAATGAGAAAATGTATCTTGCAAGGCTGCAATGTAAAAGAGTTCCAGATGAGTAGGAGGCTGTGGTTAAGACGATGTTTTTATATTGGTATTATAATTTACTGTCCATTGAATGTAAAAGTAATGTGTTCTCTTTACAATCAATAAATGGCTAACATAAGGATGCTCTCTTAGTTACTGTATGTGCAAATAACTAGGTGCGCATCAACAATACTTTGATAGCGACTGTTGACAGGCATTCAACTAAACCAATGTTAAATAAAGCGTTATCCCTGTCTGTGTATTGCTGAACAACCTTGCAGCTGACATCGATGTGTATAAACCTCCATTCACTAAATCACCATTCACAAACCTATATAATGAAAACAAGAAACAGAAGAAACCACACAATAGACCATCGTTTTTGCCAGGTGTATAATATCAACTGTATAATGATATTTGTGCTTACAAAAGCAAGTCGTGCAGATTTCCATTCAGATTTCCAGCACCATGTTTAATACCAATCTAAATTGCACACGATACACAGCAATCAATTTCTATACAGTGAACTGAATTCCATTGTGAAACATGAGCTCACTCATCTGACTGCATCATTCCGTTCACATTTCACAGTATTTGTGTGTCGTGAAGCTTATCATTCTGTTCATGACTTGCTGCGGTTTAGACGTGTTTTTACTAGTCTTATACAGTATGTGTTGTGTCGACAGAGGTCATTGTAATGCAGGGCTTGGTCTTGGCTCCTAGCTTGTTTATTTGTTCTTCGTGGTATTGCATCTCCATGTCAAAGAGCACTGTTTTCATGTAATTACACTCCCAGCTCCCATGACACAAGGCTAGACGTCAACCCTGATTAGAAGCTCCACGGCTCGCTCTCATTCTGCTGAAATTGCACTCACACTACAATCCATTTATGACACCACCAGATCTTAGCAGTCAGCCAGGAGATGGGGATGGTGGCACTCCAGGACTAATATCAAAGCTGTCCCCTCAGAAAACCTCATTGTCACATCTTCTATGCATTAGGGTAGTTACCTGAACCTTGACCCAGAAGAGCTTAGGAGGTGACCTCTGTGTTGTTTTGGGAAGCTGAGGGCCAGCTCTGCCCCACCTTTTCAAGAAAGGAAGAGAGAAAAGTAAACCACTCAACAGCTGCAATAACAACAGTAAGCCCCACTCTGATTAGAATATGAGAGTGAGCACACACTGCCTGCACACAAAGAGTCAGAGTAGTTGTTGTTGTTACATGTGTGTAAGCTCTAGCTTCCTTGTCCTTAAACAGGCATTGCTCATATGTGATTCTAGTAATAATATGGAAAAATGTATCAAATCAAACGTTATTTGTCACATGCGCCGAATACAACAGTGAAATGCTTACTTACAAGCCCTTAACCAACAAGGCAGTTTTCAGAAAAATACCTACAAAAACAAGAAATAAAGGAACAAATAATTAAAGAGCAGCAGTAAAATTACAATAACGAGGCTATATACAGATGGTACCGGTACAGGGTCAACGTGCTTGGGCACAGGTTAGTCGAGGTAATTCAGGTAATAAACTAAGCAAAAAAGAAAAGTCCCTTTTTCAGGACCCTGTCTTTTAAAGATAATTTGTAAAAATACAAATATCTTCACAGATCTTCATTGTAAAGGGTTTAACACTGTTTCCCATGCTTGTTCAATGAACCATAAACAATTAATTAACATGCACCTGTGGAACGGTCATTAAGACACTAACAGCTTACAGACGGTAGGCAATTAAGGTCACAGTTATGAAAACTTAGGACATTAATGAGGTCTTTCTAGTGACTCTGAAAAACAACAAAAGAAAGATAACCAGGGTCCCTGCTCATCTGCGTGAACGTGCCTTAAGCATGCTGCAAGGAGGCATGAGGACTGCAGATGTGGCCAGGGCAATAAATTGCAATGTCCGTACTGTGACATGCCTAAGACAGCGCTACAGGGAGACAGGACGAACAGCTGATCGTCCTCGCAGTGGCAGACCACGTGTAACAACACCTGCGCAGGATCGGTACATCCGAACATCACACCTGCGGGACAGGTACAGGATGGCAACAACAACTGCTCGAGTTACACCAGGAACGCACAATCCCTCCATCAGTGCTCAGACTGCCCGCAATAGGCTGAGAGAGGCTGGACTGAGGGCTTGTAGAACTGTTGTAATGCAGGTCCTCACAAGACATCACCGGCAACAACATCGCCTATTGATACAAACCCACCGTTGCTGGACCAGACAGGACTGGCAAACAGTGCTCTTCTCTGACGAGACGCGGTTTTGTCTCACCAGGGGTGATGGTCGGATTTGCATTCATCGTCGAAGGAATGAGCATAACACCCAGGCCTGTACTGGAGCGGGATCGATTTGGAGGTGGAAGGTCCATCATGGTCTGGGGCATGTGTCACAGCATCATCGGACTGAGCTTGTTGTCATTGCAGACAATCTCAACGTTGTGCGTTACAGGGAAGACATCCTCCTCCCTCATATGTTACCCTTCCTGCAGGCTCATCCTGACATGAACCTCCAGCATGACAATGCCACCCGCCATACTGCTCGTTCTGTGCGTGATTTCCTGTAAGACAGAAATGTCACTGTTCTGCCATTGCCAGCGAAGAGCCCAGATCTCAATCCCATTGAGCACGTCTGGGACCTGATGGATCGGAGGGTGAGGGCTAGGGCCATTCCCCCCAGAAATGTCCAGGATCTTGCAAGTGCCTTGGCGGAAAAGTAGGGTAACATCTCACAGCAAGAACTGGCAAATCTGGTGCAGTCCATGAGGAGGAGATGCACTGCAGTACTTAATGCAGCTGGTGGCCACACCAGATACTGACTGTTACTTTGGATATTGATCCCCTCCTTTGTTCAGGGACACATTATTCCATTTCTGTTAGTCACATGTCTGTGGAACTTGTTCAGTTTATGCCTCAGTTGTTGAATCTTATGTTCATACAAATATTTACACATGTTAAGTTTGCTGAAAATAAACGCAGTTGACAGTGTGAGGACAATTATTTTTTTGCTGAGTTTATATACATGTGGGTAGAGTTATTAAAGTGACTTATGCATAGATAATAACAGAGAGTAGCAGCAGCGTAAAGGGGGGGGGGGGGGTGACAATGCAAGTAGTGTGGGTAGCCATTTGATTAGATTTTCAGTAGTCTCATGGATTGGGGGTAGAATCTGTTTAGAATCTTTTTGGACCTAGACTTGGCACTCCTGTACCGCTTGCCATGCGGTAGCAGAGAGAACAGTCTATGACTAGGGTGGCTCGAGTCGTTTACAATTGTTAGTGCCTTCTTCTGATGAAGCCTGGTGTAGAGGTCATGGATGGCAGGAAGCTTAGCCCAATTGATGTACTGGGCCTTACGCACTACCCTCTGTAGTGCCTTGCGGTCGGAGCCTGAGCAGTTGCCATACCAGAAAGTGATGCAACCAGTAGCGATGCTCTCGATGGTGCAGCTGTAGAACCTTTTGAGGATCTGCGGACCCACACCAAATATTTTCAGTCTCCTGAGGGGAAATAGGTTTTGTCGTCACAACTGTCTTGTTATTCTTGGACTATTTTAGTTTATTGGTGCTCTCAACCTGCTCCACTAAAGCCCCGTTAACGAGAATGGGGGTGTGCTCGGTCCTCCTTTTCCTGTAGTCCACAATCTTCTCTTTAGTCTTGATCACGTTGAGGGAGAGGTTGTTGTCCTGGCACCACACGGCCAGGTCTCTGACCTCCTCCGTATATGCTGTCTCATCGTTGTCGGTGATCAGGCCTACCACTGTTGTGTCATCTGCAAACTTAATGATGGTGTTGGAGTCGTGCCTGACCATGCAGTCATGAGTGAACAGGGAGTACAGGAGAGGACTGAGAAGGCATCCCTGAGGGGCCCCCATGTTACATGTCAGCGTGGTGAATGTGTTGTTACCTACCCTTACCACTTGGCCCGTCAGGAAGTCCAAGAGCCAGTTGCAGAGGGAGGTGTTTAGTCCCAGGGTCCTTAGCTTAGTGCTGAGCTTTGAGGGCACTATGTTGTTGAACGCTGAGCTGTAGTCAATTAATATCATTCTCACATAGGTGTTCCTTTTGTCCAGGTGTGAAAAGGCAGTGTGGAGTGCAATAGACATTGCATCATCTGGTGATCTATTGGGGCGGTATGCAAATTGGAGTGGGTCTCAGGTTTCTGGGATAATGGTGTTGATGTGAGCCATGACCAGCCTTTCAAAGCACTGGTTACAGACATGAGTTCTACTGGCCGGTAGTCATTTAGGCAGGTTACCTTAGTGTTCTTGGGCACAGGGATTATGGTAGTCTGCTTGAAACATGTTGATATTACAGTCTCAGACAGGGAGAGGTTTAAAATGTCAGTGAAGACAATTGCCAGTTGGTCAGCGCATGCTCTGAGTACACGTCCTGGTAATCCGTCTGGCCCTGCGGCCTTGTGAATCTTGACTTGTTTAAAGGTCTTACTCACATCAGCTGCGGAGAGCTTGATCACACAGTCATCCGGAACAGCTGGTGCTCTCATGCATGTTCCAGTGATACTTGCCTCGAAGCGAGCATAAAAGTAATTTAGCTCGTCTGGTAGGCTTATGTCACTGGGCAGCTCTCTCCTGTGCTTGCCTTTGTAGTCTGTAATAGTTTGCAAGCCCTGCCACATCCGACAAGCATCGGAGCCGATGTGGTACGATTCGATCTTAGTCCTGTATTGACGCTTTGCCTGTTTGATGGTTCGTCAGAAGGCATTGCGGTATTTCTTATAAGGTTCTGGGTTAGACTCCCGCTCCTTGAAAGCAGCAGCTCTACCCTTTAGCTCAGTGCGGATGTTGCCTGTAATTCATGGCTTCTGGTTGGGATATGTACGTACAGTCACTGTGGGGACAACATCATTGATGTACTTATTGATGAAGTCAGTGACTGATGTGATGTACTCAATGCCATCGGAAGAATCCCAAAACATATTCCAGGCTGTGCTAGCAAAACAGTCCTGTAGCTTAGCATCTGGTTCATCTGATCACTTTGTTATTGACCGAGTCACCGGTGCTTCCTGCTTTAATTTTGACTTGTAAGCAGAAATCAAGAGGATAGAATTATGGTGAGATTTGCCAAATGGAGGGCGAGGGAGAGCTTTGTAAGCGTCTCTGTGTGTGGAGTAAAGGTGGTCTAGAATTGTTTTCCCTCTGGTTGCAGATTTAACATGCTGATAGAAATTAGGTCAAACAGATTTAAGTTTCCCTGAATTAAAGTCCACTAGGAGCGCCGCCTCTGGATGAGCATTTTTGTGTTTGCTTATGGTGGTATACAGCTCAGTCTAGGTGCCAGCATCAGATGAAAACTCTAGGTAGATAGTGTGGTCTACAGCTTATCATGAGGCGAGCAAAACCTTGAGAATTCCTTAGATATCGTGCATCAGCTGTTGTTTACAAATATACATAGACGGCCACCCTTTGCCTTACGAGAGGCTGCTGTTTTATCCTGCCGATGCAGTGTAAAACCCCCCAGCTCTATGTTCTTCATGTCGTCGTTCAGCCACGACTCGGTGAAACATAAGATATTACAGTTTTTAATGTCCCGTTGGTAGGATATACGTGCTTTTAGCTCGTCCAATTTATTTTCCAGCAATTGTACGTTGGCCAGTAGAATGGATGGCAAGGGCAGATTAGCCACTCGTCGGCGGATTTTCACAAGGCATCTCTTTCCGCAATATCTTTTCCGTCTCTATTCTCCTGTGAATGACGGGGATGAGGGCCTGTTTGGGTGTCTGGAGTAAATCCCTCTCGACCGACTCATTCACCTCTTAAAGGGAAATTCTTTGTCCAGTTCAAGAAGCGTAATCGCTGTTCTGATTTCCAGAAGCTCTTTTTGGTCATAAGAGACGGTAGCAGCAACATTATGTACAAAATAAGTTACAAAAAATGCGAATAAACAAAGAAAATAGCCCGGTTGGTTAACAGCGCATGAAACGGCAGCCATCCTCTCCAGCGCCATTGTTATTATCATGTCTCCTCTCCCCGAGAATATATATTGGAACACACAATGTACAGTATATACAGTATAACTGCACTGTATGTAGGCTATCCTACAGTATATGCAAACAAAACCTCAGGAATAACAACATGCTGTTTCTCATCACACATACACATTCTAATTGTCCGTTTACCTCTTGTCAGAGCATTAAGACGATTTCAACCCTTTCTACTCATCGTGCAATGTTATGTTTGTCGTGAGCTCTCAGTCCCACAATTATTAATGTCATCTGCCCTAAAGTTTAAATTTTTATTTACTTTGTAAAATCCATGAAATTGACTAAAATGGTTGGTTACGTGATCACTAATTTTGGCAGTCATCTTGATCAGTCAAACCATTGGTTGCAGGCGCTCTATTTTATGTGTTAACTCATACACCATATACATTATATTTAGCTGTCTGGTCACGCGACCAGAACTTTACCAATAAACCCACTAGAAGAAAATCATTGAAAAAATGAAGCCCTCCCATCTTTCTCTAGTTATATCTTCCACTATCACTCTCTTTAACACTCATCTCTATTTCTTTCATCTCTGCCACACACGCTTGGCTATCTCTCTTTCTCATGTCTTTCTCCTCCACTCCGTTTGCCTCCCTGACCCACTCTCTCCATCAGGTCATCGATCTGTTCCCTCTCTCCTTCTCTCTCTCCTCCTGCACTCTCTCCTGAGGAAAGGTATCTGCCGTCGGCCCCTGCAGACCTTCCCTGTCGGGCAAACAGCCAGCCGTACTGAAGCCGCTGTGCTGCTTCCAACCAGGTGGCACACACAGATAAAGAGGAGCTGAGCTTTGATTCTCCTGAAGGCATCCACAGCCATATCCAATCTCTATGTTAATCAAACGTAGATGCACAACACAAGACAGCTGAGAGAGCTTGATAAACCCATCCTCCACTCCTCTCCTCCCTCCTGCTCCACACAGCCCAGACAGACTCAGGCTCTGTGAACGCTATCCAGAGGCACCCACTTACAGACAGACATGGGCCTTAAGATGTAAAAGAAAAATAGGTAAAAGTAATGTGGAATAACACTATTTTCTCCATCCATCCACCGTTTGTCATTTAAATGCAGTCTATCATGTGCAGCATTGTAGTGCTTTCAGACACAGTACATTTGAGGCTGCCGCTGTGTTTCGGATTAATTTGTGTGAAGGTTTTTAAGCAGCTCTGCCGCTTCAAAGTTGAGCTAAATTGGCTCTATATCAAAAACATGATATTTCAATTCACAGTCAAGTTTGAAAACTCTCGAGAGAAACGTATTGCCAGACGTGTTATGTGTGCTCATCTGTTGCTTCCTGTTACTTGTAGCGCATAAAACCAAGTTCAGTTTCACAATTAAGGCATCAAATATGTTTCTTGCTACAATCATGAAGACGTCGCTACCTTTGGGGATGTCAATGGTTTTATTCTGAGGCATAGTCCCACTGGGGAATTTGATCAGCATAACAATGTTAGTCTGACTAAATGAGAGGTTAAATCAAAAGTTAATACGTTGGCCAGAGTCCCAAATAATCATGTTTTGGGGGGGATTAAAGTGGAAGGCAGTACTTTGGGTTGTAATGATGTAGGAAATCTCCCTGTTGGGCTGAGAAAGACACATAGTAGCTGGGATGATAAATATAATCATGGCATGTGAGCTGTGGTAGCCTACACGAGGAAGCAGAAACACAGGCCATCTCTGTCTGCCATCTGCGTGTGTCCTCAGCTGTGCATCCATGAGAGCAGTGGGATAGGTCCCTGTCACAGTCTAGGTGTTTATCTAAATGGTGTTAATTTATGTAGCTAAACAGATAGATAATGGAAAGTACATTTGCGCTGGAATTGTGTAAATGTAAATGCTAAGAACACAGGGCCTAATCATCACAGGAGGGATGTAAAGGTAAATTACTAGGAGGGAAAGATTATCTATACCTTATGTTCTGGGTCAGTTTGAAGTCATTCAAATACTTAACGTAATCTTTCCATCATGAGCCTACGTTCCTAAGTATGGATCTCAAACTTATTATTATTATTTTTATTTATTTATATTACACCCGGTATCTTAATAGTGAAATAGTGAAATCCCTAATGTTCTGGGTCAATTTGACCTACGATTTGACCGCTGCAATTTGACTTTGGACGACAACTTTTGAACGGTGTGTCCTAGAAACAAGCTGCTTGATGCACAGGACTGGTACAACCTTGCTGATCACATATACAGTAAAGTGAAGTCGGAAGTTTACGTACACTTAGGTTGGAGTCATTAAAATTCGTTTTTCAACCACTCCACAAATGACTTGTTAACAAACTATAGTTTTGGCAAGTCGGTTAGGACATCTACTTTGCGCATGACACAAGTAATTTTTCCAACAATTGTTTACAGACAGATTATTTCACTGAATCACAATTCCAGTGGGTCAGAAGTTTACATACACTAAGTTGACTGATTCCAGAAAATGATGTCAGGGCTATAGAATCTTCTGATAGGCTAATTGACATCATTTGAGTCAATTGGAGGTGTACGTGTGGACGTATTTCAAGGGCTATCTTCAAACTCAGTGCCTCTTTGCTTGAGAACATGGGAAAATCAAAAGAAATCAGCCAAGACCTCAGAAACAAAAATTGTAGACCTCCACAAGTCTGGGTTCATCTTTGGGAGCAATTTCCAAACACTTGAAGGTACCACAATCATCTGTACAAACAATAGTACGCAAGTATAAACATCATAGGACCACGCAGCCGTCATACCGCTCAGGAAGGAGACGTGTTCTGTCTCCTAGAGATGAACGTACTTTGGTGCGAAAAGTGCAAATCAATCCCAGAACAACAGCAAAGGACCTTGTGAAGATGCCGGAGGAAACAGGTACAAAAGTATCTATATCCACAGTAAAACGAGTCCTATATTGACATAACCTGAAAGGCCGCTCAGCAAGGAAGAAGCCACTGCTTCAAAACCGCCATATAAAAGCCAGACTATGGTTTGCAACTGCACATGGGGACAAAGATTGTAGTTTTTGGAGAAATGTCCTCTGGTCTGATGAAACAAAAATAGAACTGTTTGGCCATAATGATCATCGTTATGTTTGGAGGAAACAGGGGGAGGCTTGCAAGCCGAAGAACACCATCCCAACCGTGAAGCACGTGGGTGGCAGCATCATGTTGTGGGGGTGCTTTGCTGCAGGAGGGACTGGTGCACTTCACAAAATAGATAGCATCATGAGGCAGAAAAATTATGTGGATATATTGAAGCAACATCTCAAGACATCAGTCAGGAAGTTAAAGCTTGGTTGCAGACGGGTCTTCCAAACAGACAATGATCCCAAGTATACTTCCAATGTTGTGGCAAAATGGCTTAAGGACAACAAAGTCAAGGTATTGGAGTGGCCACCAAGCCCTGACCTCAATCCTATAGAAAAAGTGTGGGCAGAACTGAAAATGCATGTGCGAGCAAGGAGGCATACAAACCTGACTCCGTTACATCAGCTCTCTCAGGAGGAATGGGCCAAAATTCACCCAACTTATTGTGGGAAGCTTGTGGAAGGCTACCCGAAACATTTGACCCAAGTTAAACAATTTAAAGGCAATGCTACCAAATACTAAATGTGGTTATGTAATCGTCTGACTGGGAATGTGATGAAAGAAATAAAAGCTGAAAATATTCATTCTCTCTACTATTATTCTGACATTTCACATTCTTAAAATAAAGTGGTGATCCTAACTGACCTAAGACAGGGAATTTTTACTAGGATTAAATGTCAGGAATTGTGAAAAACTGAGTTTAAATGTATTTGGCTAAGGTGTATGTAAACTTCCCACTTCAACTGTACAGTGCCTTCAGAAAGTATTCACTCCCCTTGACTTTTTCCACATGTTGTTGTGTTACAACCTGAATTAAAAACGGATTAACATGATGCAGCCACCACCATGTTTGAAAATATGAAGAGTGGTACTAAGTGATGTGTTGTGTTGGATTTGCCTCAAACATAACACTTTGTATTCAGGACATAAAGTACATTTATTTGCTACATTTTTTGCAGTTCTACTTTAGTGCCTAATGGCTAACGGGATGCATGGTTTGTAATATTTATATTCTGTACATGCTTCCTTCTTTTCACTCTGTCATTTACATTAGTATTGTGGACTATCTACAATGCTGATGATCCATCCTCAGTTTTCTCTTATTACAGCCACTAAACTGTTTTAAGGTCACCATTGGCCTCATGGTGAAATCCCTTAGTTTCTTCCTCTCCGGACACTGAGTTCGGAAGGACACCTGCATCTTTGTAGTGACTGGGTGTATTGATACACCATCCAAAGTGTAATTGATTACTTCACCATGCTCAAAGGGATATTCAATGTCTGCTTTTTAAATTTTCTTTACCCATCTAGCAATAGGTGCCCTTCTTTGCGAGGCATAGAAAACCACCCTGGTCTTTGTGGTTTAATCTATGTTTGAAATTCACTGTTCGACAGATCATTGTATGTGTGGCGTACAGAGATGAGATACTCATTAAAAAAACATTTTAAACACTGTTATTTCAGTCCATGCAACTTATGTGACTTGTTAAGCACATTGTTACTACTGAACATATGTAGGCTTGCCTTAACAAATACTTATTGACTCATTTTTTATGAATTTGTACACATTTCTACAAACATAAATCCACATTGACATTATGGAGTATTGTGTCTCGGCCAGTGACAGAAAATCTCAATTTAAGGGTATACTTGTAATTGGAAAGGACTAGGCAGTTTTTGGGGATTCAAATGAATGGAATGCAGCTAAGCACAGGCAAATCCTGAAGGAAACTATGGTTCAGTCTGCTTTCCAACAGACACTGGTAGACAAATTCACCTTTCAGCAGGATAATAACCTACAACACAAGGCCAAATATACACTGGAGTTGTTTACCAAGATGATATTGAATTTTCCTGAGTGGCAAGGTTAAAGTTGTGACTTAAATCGTCTAGAAAAACTATGGCAAGACTTGAAAATGGTAATGATCAACAACCAACTTGACAGAGCTTGAAGAATTAAATAAGAATATTGTACAATCCAGGTGTGCAAAGCTCTAAGACACTTACCCAGAAGAATTCACAGCTGTAATCGCTGCCAAAGGTGGTTCTAACACTCCATGGTGTGAATATTTATGTAAATGACATATGTTCGATTCGAAATACAGAAATAAGGGAAAGGTTAAGTGTAGGATCCCGAGTGGCGCAGCGGTCTAAGGCACTACATCTCAGTGCTTGAGGCATCACTACAGACACCCTGGTTTGATTCCAGGCTCTATCACAACTGGCTGTGATTGGGAGTCCCATAGGTTGGCACACAATTGGCCCAGCGTCGTCCGGGTTTGGCCGGTGTAGGCCGTCATTGTAAATAAGAATTTGTTCTTAACTGACTTGCCCAGTTAAATAAAGGTTAACAAAAAAAAAATATATATATATATATTAAAATGTGGGATGTTGTGTTTTCGTTTGTGTGGACCTGTGACAGTGAGAGAGCAGGACAGAGCGGGCGTCCTCCTGCGAGGGAGAGGCCCACCTGCTGAGGAAGACAAACCGCATCAGCCAAAACACCCCCCTTTCTCCCCCTCCACAGATCCTACCTGTCCCGTGGTCTACCCCCCGTCTCCAAGGCATCATGGCAGAGAGTAGATACTAAAGGAGAGGAGATGTCTCCTCCATTGTTTACAGGTTGATTAAAGCTTGAAGGCCCTTTGAGGAAAATGTGTGATTATTTCCAACTCCTAAACAATTCTAAAATATTTATTACGAATAAAAAAAATTCATGCAAATATTTCTAGGTACTATTAATTTTCTCTTCTTGAATCCAGTGGACCCTCTCTACTCAACATGAGACAATCTATAGAAATATAATATTTTTTAGTATTGAACACTTGCGAGCAATATAGAGTTGGCTGGGCCAACAGTGCATTGATGACGTCCCTGCACTTCACAGGAATGTTAGCCAAGCGCAAAGAGAGAGTGTTGTTGCGGCAGGGGACCTATGCTAATGCTTCCCTGATGTACATGTCAAAGTACACTACATGTACAGTATGTGGACACCTGCTCGTCTAACATCTTATTAAAATTATCATGGGCATTAATATGGAGTTGGTCCCCCCTTTGCTGCCATAACAGCCTCCACTCTTCTGGGAAGGCTTTCCACTAGATGTTGGAACATTGCTGCGGGGACATGCTTCCATTCAGCCACAAGAGCATTAGTGAGGTCGGCACAGATGTTGGGCGATTAGGCCTGGCTTGCAGGCCAAAGTTGTTCGATGGGGTTGAGGTCAGGGCTCTGTGCAGGCCAGTCAAGTTCTTCCACACCAATCTCTGCAAATCATTATCTGCATGGACCTGGCTTTGTGCACGGGCGCAGTGTCATGCTGAAACAGAAAAGGGCCTTCCCCAAACTGTTGCCACATGGTTGGAAGCACACAATTGTCTAGAAATCCTTGTATGTTGTAACGTTAAGATTTCCCTTCCCTGGAACTAAGGGGCCTAGTCCGAACTATGAAAAACAGACCCAGACAATTAGCGTTCTCCTGGCATCCACCAAACCGAGATTCGTCCGTCGGACTACCAGATGGTGAAGCGTGATTCATCACTCCAAAAAATGTGTTTCCACTGCTCCAGAATCCAATGGCGATGAGCTTTACACCATTCTGTGAGCTTGTGTGGCCTCCCCCTTTGTGGCTGCTCCGTTGTTACTCCTATAACAGCACTTACAGTTAACCGGGGCAAAGCTAGCAGGTCAGAAATATGTCAAATTGACTTGTTGGAAAGGTGGCATCCTATGACAGTGCCACGTTGAAAGTACTTTCTACTGTCAGTGTTTGTCTATGGAGATTGCATGGTTGTGTGCTCAATTTTATACACCTGTCAGCAATGGGTGTGGCTGAAATATCCAAATCAACTCATTTCAAAGTGTCCACATACTTTTGTATATATTGTGTATCTTGTGTAACACAAGCATATGGATATAGGGATATTGTAACGGCTTTCGTTGGTGGAAGGAGAGGAGGACCAACATGCAGCGTGGTACGTATCCATAATATATTTTAATGAGAATGAATATAAAATACAAAAGAACAAGAGAATAAATGAAAACCGAAACAGTACCGTATGGTACTAACACAGGAAACAATCACCCACAAAACACAATCTAAAACAGGCTACCTAAATATGGCTCCCAATCAGAGACAACGACTGACACCTGCCTCTGATTGAGAACCATACTAGTCCAAACACATAGAAATATAAATACAGAACAAAACATAGAAAAACAACATAGAATGCCTACCCCAACTCACGCCTTGACCAAACTAAAATAAAGACATAAAAAAGGAACTAAGGTCAGAACGTGACAGATATGTATACAGTACATGTAAATATAAATAGATGTACATATAGGTTAAACGCAAGCAGACAAGGCAGCCAAAGAGTACAAACAAACTATTATTAATAAAACATTGCTGTTTCTCCTTTTTATCCTCTCCTTCTCTCTCACGCTGGCTAACTCGCTCTCTCTCTCGACATAACAAATAGGCCTGGGGCAACTGACAACCTCGAAAACAAGAACTTCACTGACGTGCTGCCAGTGTGTTTGTGTGTCTGTCTGTGTGTGTCTCTGTGTGTGTCTGTGTGTTCCCTTGATTCATTATTGAGGGTCTCACTGGAGAGGCAGCAACAGCTTTTGGGTGCTGGGCAGACAGGGTAACAGGGCAAGGGTCAGAGAAAACTCAGAGCAACACGTGCATGTTGTGAGTACTAGATTGGCCTGTCTCTCTTTCTTTCCGTAGGTACCAAGGGAATAGTTGGAGGATATACGAAGTGCCATCAGGGGAGAAGAGTCAGACTAAGGGGCTGTAGCGAAGGTCGGATACAGGGACAGATGTTGGTAGTGAGAGGGGTTAATGCCAAATTAATTGCTCTCTCCACCAGTCTTGAACTGCTCAGCTTTTTCAGCAATTGGATTTCTATTATCCTTCTTTTTGGCCTCTTCCCTCTTCCCTCCGTTGTAGTTGATGTAGTGGAACAGAGGATCATCTAATCTGAGGAACTCTCTCCACCACTCCACTTCCATTCACCCCACTACGCTTCTTCTTAGTGGGTCCCCCCTCCCCCCCTCTCTCTCGCTCTTTGCTGCAGCCTGCCGGACAGGCTTCTTTGATCTCTTGCCCAACTCAACACTCTACTCTGAGATTCGATCCAGGCAAATTTCCCCTATTCTCTTTCCTTCTGTGTCGAGCATAAAGGGCCATTTTCCCCAACTCCTCGACTGGAGAGAGATTAATAATCTGAAGAGCGCAGCTTTGAGTCCGATAAACTGGAACCACACAATTGGATATCAAAGAAAGTACAACAAATAGGTTGTTGGAACAAAATGAAGGAATTCATGTTTGAATGAGGTACAGAGCTCCCCTTCAACAAATAACAATTGACTATCTCTACAATCAAACCTCTACAACATATTTTGGGTTTCAGCAGAGAAAACAAGGGAGAAAATTGAATTTAATAAGCGTCTATGAATGTAAAGATAACCACACTTTATTATAGGATATTTTGAATAGTGATCAGTTGTAGGAGCAATTCTAAGGTGACTAATCACTTTCACGAGTGGTCGTTGTGAAAGTGATTGTAGAAAACAAGTAGGTTATACCATACAGCTAGCATACAGCTAGCACACAACTGCACTAGAGGGAAGAGAGTAGCTCAAACCAAATTACATATCTCATTTCAAGCGAGATGAAATTAAGGTTAAGCTTTATTTTCAGCTTTGTAGAACTTCACTTAAAGCCTTAAGTCTCAGAAGTTCATTTCAATTACGAGGCTGAGAATTTCCCCCTTCTTTCCCTCTCTCTCTATGTCGCTCATTCTCTCCCCGGCCCTTGCAAGGACATAATTCTGTGAGTGATTATCTGCATTAAAGGATTATAGACTTTTCACAATTCCAATCTCTTGCCATTGTTTTAAAGAGGTGTACTAATGTACCTAACACAATCAATCACCCACCATGATCAATGATGATAATAGAACCAGAAGAGACGTCGTCACCCACAACACGTGAGCTGAGATAGATGGAGAGCTGAGACTTCAATCAGATCAGCTTTCGCCGACATTCGCATAGCGGTTGTTTTTGGCGGCGTCGGAGGTGGAACTGCATTAGAGTCCCAAGCGGCTCCTGGCATTACAGCTAAAGCGGACATTGCCATTGGCTGCACGGAGTGGCATTAGGATAAATCCCATGCAGCCTTGTTACAAGTACGAACACTGGAATGTGAGATGTCATCTGCACCTCAAATAAGGATGATAGAAATTATCATTATTTTGTTTAATGATTTTCAACACGAGTGGGATGGGTGTAGCTTCATGACAATGATCAAGAGTAGCTGCTCACCAATTTGACAGCTCCATCACAGTTACACCTCCGACACAGCCTAAACATCAGCTATGCGGGTGTCGGCAATCAACGGTAAATGCTCGATCTGATTGAATCTAGGCATGTGTGTGGTGAACAGCGCTTTCCCCTGTTGATATGGGAACAGGTGAAGAAAACACATTGATTTCTCAACAGCCTGTTATGGGGATATTTGTAGTTGCCAACCACCTCTTTAACTGTCTCTTCTTGATAAACATATAGAAAAAGTGATTTCACCTTAAATTCCTAAAATAAGAACTTTCAATGGTTCATTTTTTTCAACTTGATGTTTATTTTGGAAATAACAGAGCTCTACCAGGCGGTTGAGAAGTCAAAAGAAGGTCAAAACAGCAATGCCTCATTTGTCATGTCTACTCCTGCTCCTCCCCTCCGGCGTTCGATGTTGCCGGTATACTAACCACCGGTCCTGGGATCCATCATTACGCACACCAGGCATCAATGATTACACGCACCTGCACGTCATCATGAAGCACACCTGGACTCCATTACATGACTTATTACCTCCCCTATATCTGACACTTCCTTACGTTCCTTCCCCAGTCAGTATTGATCCTGTGTTTAGGCAAAGACGCTACTGTTATGTTGTCTCGGTCCATGTTTGTTGTTTTATTAAACATTTCACCTGCTTCTCTACCCATAGCGTCTTTGTTACAGAATACTGACTCAAACAATGGAAGCAGCAAGAGAACAATGTCTGCCAAAACGGTCGACAAGCAGGGATACCTTCTACGTCAACACCAGGACCAGCTGGCACAACTAGGGACGGCTATGGAGAGGTGGTTCGCAGTGTGCAACATCTCAAACATACCTGGGAGGTGTTGCCGTCAACTAGCGGAGGATACTCTACAACCAGTCGAACCAGCACAACAGCCCATTTCAGCAACCCACTCAGGTCAGCGATGCCCGCTTGTCACTCTCGGATAAATATGACGGCACCTCATCTAAATTCCGTAGCTTCCTTACTTCAGTGCTCCCTCTACTTTACACACCAGAGGAGAACTCCCACCACTGAGGTCGAAGGTTGCCACGTTTATTTCTCTGCTGACTAGGTAGGTGTTGGAGTGGGCCACGGCCATCTGGGAAGAGGCGCTAGATTCATGAGGGGTTCATGGCTCTGTTAAAATGCATCTTTGATCATCCCCCGGAGGGCAGAGGGGGGTGAGCGTATACTCCAATTACGGCAGGGGGACCAGACGGCTGCCGAGTACGTGCTCACCTTCCGGACAGTAGCAGCATCTAGTGGATGGAACGAGCCGGCGATTCATACGCTATTCAGAAGAGGTCTGCATGAGGAGGTCCAGACAGAACTGGCCTTTCGCAAAAACAAGCTCCCCTTGGATGCACTCATTGCGATGGCTATCCGTCTGGATACCTACTTCGGGAGCGTTGGTACTCTCATCGCTTCTCTCCCTCCCTCAGTGAACACTCTGGATTAGAGCCTGAACCCATGGAGGTAGGGTGTCACACGCCTCCCAAAGACAGGGAGGGACTCAGATGGTGACAGCTGGGGCTCTGTCTGTTTTGTGGTCAAGGAGGGCATCAGCTCCAGCGGTGTCCAGCACTTCCTAATCGGGGATCCACAAGAGCAGAGGGATGGTTACGTGATCTTCCACGTCATGGGGCAGGAGTGAGTATTCCATCTTCATCACTCTGCTAAACAGTTTTGTGTCCATCACACTAGTTGACTGTCTTTCATGTACTGTGTCTACAGCGTTAGTGGATTCCGGTGCCGTAGGGAACTTTATTATCCAGACCCTTGCCTCCTCTCTTAACATCTCATACCCTCTCTCCTCTCCTTTCAAGCCCTCAATAGTTGGCCACTAGGATCCGGAACCATTAACACACATCACCCAACCACTCACCCTCACTGGAGTCCATTCATCAGGAGAACATCCCCTTCATTACCAGTTCACAAGTTCATCCTCAGCCTCCCTTGGCTTCAACGCCATAACCCCACCATCATGTTTGAGGATGACAATCAGACTGGTCACCCGAATCCCGGAGGACCTGCTTCCCCATCCCCTGTGGTTCCACGTCGGTTGAGAGTCCTGTGGTTGCCCTTCAGCCTAACATTCCGGAGGTATACCAGGACCTGCGGGAGGTATTGTCCAAGACCCGCGGCACCTGCCTTCCTCCTCATCGCCCCTGTGACTGCCATCGACCTGCTTGCAAGTTCAGCACCTCCATGCAGACCCATCTACCCTCTGTTGGTTGGCTGAGACCCAGGTCATGGAGGATTACATGCAAGTGGCACTCCAAGGTTTCATCTGCACGTCCACTTCTCCTGAGTCAGTTGGTTTCTTCTTCGTGGCCAAGAAGGATGGAGGGTTACGTCCATGCATTGATTACAGAGGACTCAATGAAATCCCCACAAAGTATCGGTACCTTTCCCCGTTGGTGCTGGCAGCCATCGAACAGCTCCGCGGGGCCCAGTTCATTACCAAACTGGACCTGCGGAGTGCTAACAATCTGCATCCGGGAGAGGGATGAGTGGAAGACTGCGTTTAGCAGTACTGGGTGATGCCTTTTGGCTTAGTCAATGTTACAGGCACGTGTTAACGAGCTGTTCATGTGCATGCTCGTACACCAGGTGGTCAAGTATATCGATGACATCCTGGTCTACTCTGCTACCATAGAGGATCACATCACTCACGTTCGAGCAGTCCTGGAACGCCTTCTGGCATCCCACAGGGAATGAGGATGGACGACAAGGTAGATGCAGTCATGTCATGGCCAGTCCCAACCAACATAAAGGGATTACAACATTTTTGGGGGTTTTCCAACTTCTACAGCCGTTTCATCAGGAACTTCAGGTACGTCGCCACTCCTCTCTCCTTAAGGGTGGTCCCCATAGGCTGGTGTGGAGCCCAGCAGCCGACGAGGCCTTCTGTCTACTCAAGGGACGTTTCACCACCGGCACATTGCTCAAACACCCAGATCCCACGATATCCTTTGTGGTGGAGGTGGATGCTTCAGAGATGGGGGCAGTTATGTCTCAACGACAGGGTAATCCACAGAAATTGTACCCATGTGCATATTACTCTAAGATACTGTACCCTGCAGAGAGGAATTACGACATCAGGGATCGTGAACTCCTGTCGGTGAAGTTAGCATTAGATGAGTGGAGACACTGGCTGGAGGGCGCCAAGGAACCATTCGTTATCCTCACTGACCATCAGAACCTGGAGTACATGCGGATAGTGAGGAGGCTGAATCCATGCCAAGCAAGGTGGGCCCTTCAAAAGGTTTGACTTCACGCTGACCTATCGCCCAGGTTCAAAGAACACCAAAGCCGATGTTCCATCTCTACGATTCGGGAGAGGGTCTTATCTAGAATGCACCTGTAATCCCATCCTCCCGAGTCATAGCCGCTGTGGTCTGGGATGTAGATGTGGACATCCGCCAGGCTCTGGAGAGGGAGCCTGCACCCACAAACTGCCCTCCCGAATGCATCTACATTCCTATGGGGATAAAGGACCGGCTACTGACCTGGGCACACACAGCTGTCGTCGCTGGACATCCAGGTATTTCTCGCACTACCCAAACCATACAGGTGGCCCACCTTGGCACAGGATGCCACTTGCTACGTCATTTCCTGTTCCGTATGTGCCTAAACCAACCCCCCCCCCCCCCCCCCCCCCCGGAACGTTCCAAGCAGAGAAACTCTTTCCCGTATCTCAGCGTTCCTGGTCCCATCTATCCATCGACTTTTATTGATCTACGACCATTTTGGTGGTTGTAGATAGATTTTCAAAATCCTGTTTAATCCCTCTTTCTGGTCTCTCTACTGCTCTCCAGGTTGCTGAGGCACTATTCCAGCAGGTCTTCCGGTATTATGGCCTTCGGAGGACATCATCTCCGACCATGGTCCCCAGTTCACATCATGGAGAGCCTTCATGAAGACGCTCGGTCACGGTCAGCCTCACTTCCGGATACCGGCCTCAGTTCAACGGGGAGGTGGAAAGGATGAACCAGGAGCTGGAGGTTCCTGAGGAGTCACTGTCAGGAACGGCAGGGAGTGGGCTCGACTACTTCCATGGGCAGAGTATGCCCAGAACTCCCTCCACTGTGTTGACCCCGTTCCAGTGTGTTCTGTGTTTTCAGCTGGCCCTGGCAATGTGAACCCCAGGCCAGACCAAAGCTCCTGTGGTTAATGAGGGGTTCCGTTGCGCAGAAGTGTGAAGCTATGCTCATGTGAGACTCCAGCGCGCCGTCCACCATCAAAAGGAGCATACAGACCGCCACCGCAGTGCGACCCCTGTTCCACCATGGAAATCATGTCTGGCATTCTACCAGGAACCCCCCACTCCGCCTACCCTGCAAAAAACTGAGCTCCCGGTTTGTGGAGCCGATCAAGGTTCTCCGGAGGCTCAACGAGGTGACGTATAGGTTACAGCTTCCCAGTGACTACCGTATCTCACCTTCTTTTCATGTCTCCCTTCTCAAGCCAGTGGTTCCTGTTCCCCTAGCTGATGCTGTCCCCCACAACACCCCTCCACCCCCGGACATCGAGGGGAGCCTATGCTTTCAGATCCCTACTGTTCTTGCGACGTCATGGGGTCGGCTGCAGTACCTGGTGGACTAGGAGGGATAGTACTGCCAAGTCTACTCCCGCTCCTCCCCAACCGCCGTTCGACGTCACCATTATACTAACCACCGGTCCTGGTATCCATCATTACGCACACCTGCACGTCATCATGAGGCACACCTGGACTCCATTACATTGCTTATTATCTCCCCTATAGCTGACATTCCCTTAGGTTCCTTCCCCAGTCAGTATTGATTTTGTGTTTAGGCAAAGATGCTACTGTTATGTTGTCTCGTTCCATGTTTGTTTTTTAAACATTTCACCTGCTTCTCGAGCATCTTTGTTACATCATAAGAATGGCAATTTGCATAGCATTTTTACTAATTTCAACAATGTTACTAAAATTACTTTAGGTTTGCTTCAATGGCTTTTATAGGTAGGTAAGCCTTGTTAAGTAAGGACTGTCTATTTTGAACAAATTGTGCAGTTATTTTATTACATTAAAAATGTCTGAATACTGAATAATTGACCCCATGGATCATGAACTGTGGTATGTATGTTGCCTAAAGTGTCTTGTCAACAATTTGATCATATAAGTGTATATTTAAGTACCCTATTCTTAGGTCACCATACTTTGACTAACATGTCAACTGCCTGGTTGAGCCCTTTTTTTGAAAATTCTTGCTTTTTAGCCTTTGTACATTTGAAATATTTTGTTCAGATTCTTACTCAAGGTCTCTAATAGGAATGGTGCAATATTCATCCCTCACCGTCTGAATTCCTGCATTTTATTCCATATCTTTGACAGTTTTTTTTTTCTTACAGCCCTCTTAGTTTGCAGCAACCCAAAAGGATACAAATGAGGCAGGAGAGTTGGGAGTTGACCAAGTGCAAGCGAATATTGTTTTTAGTATCCATTGTCAAAACATGCTCTACCAGCTGGTTGAACATGGGGTTAAAGGGTTAAAGAACCTGCATAAACTACACACATCCTGTTCAGTGATTCACTGCAACTAAAGAAATATTAGTCAAGGTCGGTTCTCTCTATTTTCTAGTGTGTGTTTTTGAATACCTCCATACTCCTTTTGGAAAATGTTTCTGACATCTAGGATACAAAGGGTCAAAAGGTCCTCTGAGAAACTATCCATATACATGACCATAAAAATGACTAGTCGTCTTCTGGAAAATACACTAGTGTCTAAAGATCCTCAAAGAGAAACTATCCATAAGCATAACATGGCCAGAAACCCAAGAAGATTACACAAGTGCCTGCTTTGTAAATATTATGTAGGGCTGAATAATACTTAATCAACATTTAATAAATCTGACCATCTGACTCAATTTAATATTATAGTAAAACTATGTGCAATCAAATATGAGTTTAGCTGACTAAGATCAAGGAATGGTAATGAAAAGCAAATGCAAAACACAAGTATTATTTAATAACTTTGTAAAATGAACGGTTCATATACAAGGCTTCGCGTACAGCTGAAGTTACAAAGCATTACCAAGCAATCAAACCATACCAAGTTAAAGTTACCTGATCACCCAGGCCCAATCTCCACAGGATGTTACAGCATCTAAAGGCTTGTGTGGGGGATAAGACCAATGCAAATAAGGAATAATTCCTAAGAAGACAAAGGGATCCTTGCATGTCAGAGTTCACGCTGTACAGATAGAAGTTACCACAGAGAACATACATGTATATTCAGTACCAGTCAAAAGTTTTTACTATTTGTTACATTGTAGAATAATAGTGAAGACATCAAAACTATGCAATAACACGTATGGACTCATGTAATAACCAAAAAAGTGTTAAAAAAAAATCAAAATATATTTATAGTCTTCAAAGTAGCCACCTTTTGCACACTCTTGGCATTCTCTCAACCAGCTTTCTTTCATTTATCAAACTATGCAAGTCAGTTAAGAACAAATTCTTATTTACAATGACTGCCTAGGAACAGTGGGTTACCTGCCATGTTCAGGGGCAGAACGACAGATTTTTACCTTGTCAGCTCAGGGATTCGATCTGGCAACCTTTCGGTTACTGGCCCAACGCTCTAACCACTAGGCTACGTGCCACTTCAACTTCATGATGGAGTCACCTGCAATGCATTTCAATTAAAAGGTGTGCCTTGTTAAAAGTTAATTTGTGGAATTTCTTTCCTTAATGCATTGGAGCCAAACATTGTGTTGTGACAAGGAAGGGGGGATACAGAAGATAACCCTATTTGGTAAAAGACCAAGTCCATATTATGGTAAGAACAGCTCATATAAGCAAAGAGAAATGACAGTCCATCACTACTTTAAGACATGAAGGTCAGTCAATGTGGAACATTTCAAGAACTTTGAAAGTTTCTTCAAGCGCAGTTGCAAAAATCATCAAGCGCTATGATGAAACTGGCTCTCATGAGGACCGACACAGAAAAGGAAGACCCAGAGTTACCTCAGAGCATAAGTTCATTAGAGTTACCAGCCTCAGAAATTGCAGCCCAAATAAATACTTCACAGAGTTCAAGTAACAAACACATCAATATCAACTGTTTAGAGGAGACTGCGTGAATCGGGCCTTCATCATCAAATTGCTACCTAAAAACCACTACTAAAAGGACACCAATAAGAAGAGACTTGCTTGGGCCAAGAAACACAAGCAATGGACATTAGACCGGTGGAAATCTGTCTTTTGGTCTGATGAGTCCAAATTTGAGATTTTTGGTTCCAACTGCCACGTCTTTGTGAGACGCAGAGTAGGTGAACGGATGATCTCTGCATGTGTGGTTCCCAACGTGAAGCATGGAGGAGGTGTGGTGGTGCTTTGCTGGTGACACTGTCTGTGATTTATTTAGAATTCAAGGCACACAACCAGCATGGCTACCACAGCATTCTGCAGCAATACGCCATCCCATCTGGTTTGTGCTTAGTGGAACTATAATTTGTTTTTCAACATGAACATTACCCAACACACCTCCAGGCTGTGTAAGGACTATTTGACAAAGAAGAAGAGCGATGGAGTGCTGCATCAGATGACCTGGCCTCCACAATCACCTGACCTCAACCCAATTGAGATGGTTTGGGATGAGTGGGACCACAGAGTGAAGGAAAAGAGGCCAAGAAGTGCTCAGCAGATGTGGGAACTCCTTCAAGACTGTTGGAAAAGCATTCCAGGTGAAGCTTGTTGAGAGAATGCCAAGAGTGTGCAAAGGTGTCATCAAGGCAAAGGGTGGCTACTTTGAAGAATCTAAAATCCAATTTTGATTTGTTTAACACTTTTTTGGTTACTACATGATTCCATATGTGTTATTTCATAGTTTTGATGTCTTCACTGTTATTCTCAATGTAGAAAATAGTACAAATTGGGAAAAACCCTTGAATTAGTAGGTGTGTCCAAACTTTTGACTGGTACTGTAGATGGCATCAAAGTTCTCTTCAGAGAAAAAGTATCACTATTGCAGACATGTATGCAATAGTGCTATTCTAGCACACATTTCAGCAGTCAATTATCTGGATACTGAGAGAGAGAGAGACAGCGAGAGAGAGACAGCGAGAGAGAGACAACATTGGACAAAGTCTCTCAGAGCGTTCACAGTCAGTCCACTGACACCCCTATCAGATCTCAGCAAAATCAGTCTGTTTGAACAGAGCAATATTCAATCATCAATGCCAAAGGAACTGAATAATATGAAGAAATACTACAGGAAAGTAGTGTGGAAACCTACCAAAAAAACAATTAGGCAACAACAATTTCAATCCCTTTGAGACAACTTCCTGGACAAAATGTTTCACTGTAATAGTGAAGGTGTAAACTTGGCAGTAGAAAACCTAAACAGTATATTCGACCTATCAAACACATTTCTTTTCAAGCAGACAAACTAAGAAAAATAACAATAACAAATGGTTTGATGAATGCAAAAACCTAACAAAAAATGGAGAAACCTATCCAACCAAAAACATAAAGACCCAGAAAACCTGAACCTACAACTTTACTAAGGAGAATCACTAAAACATTGCAGAAATAAACTATGGAAAATGAAGGAACAGCATGTCAGAAATGTAATTGAAGAAACCATAGAATCTAACCACTTTGGGGAAAATTGGAAAACACTACACCAACAAAACTGGAGTCCACCTGTGGGAAATGTAATTGATTGGACATGATTTGGAAAGGCATGCACCTGTCAATATAAAGTCCCACAATTGACAGTGCATGTCAGAACAAAAACCAAGCCATGGGGTCGAAGGAATTGTCCGTAGAGCTCCGAGACAGCATTGTGTTGAGGCACAGATCTGGTGAAGGGTACCAAAACATTTCTGCAGCATTGAAGGTCCCCAAGAACACAGTGGCCTCTATGATTCTTAAATTAAATAAGTTTGGAACCACCAAGACTCTTCCTAGAACTGGCCACCCGGCCAAACTGAGCTAGCAGGGGAGAAGGACCTTGGTCAGAGAGATGAGCAAGAACTCGATGGTCACTCTGACAGAGCTCTAGAATTCCTCTGTGGAGATGGGAGAACCTTCCAGAAGGGCAACCATCTCTGAAGCACCAATCAGGCCTTTATGGTAGAGTGGCCAGACGGAAGCCACTCCTCAGTAAAAGGCACATGACAGCCAGCTTGGCGTTTGCCAAAAGGAACCTTCTTTGGTCTGATGAAACGAAGATTGAACGCTTTATCCTGAATGCCAAGCGGCAGGTCTGGAGAAAAACTGGCACCATCCAAACGGTGAAGCATGGGGGTGGCAGCATCATGCTGTGGGGATGTTTTTCAATGGCAGGGACTGGGCGACTAGTCAGGATCGAGGCAAAGATGAACAGAGCAAAGTACAGAGACATGAAAACCTGCTCCAGAGCGCTCAGGACCTCAGACTGGGGTGAAGGTTCACCTTCCAACTGGACAACAACCCTAAGCACACAGTCAAGGCAACAAACACTATTATATTAAATCCATGTACACAAACAAGTGTGCGGTTAAATTCGCAAACACACATTTCTTTCCACAGTGCATTATACACACATATATATACAATGCTCAAAAAAATAAAGGGAACGCTTAAACAACACAATGTAACTCCAAGTCAATCACACTTCTGTGAAATCAAACTGTCCACTTAGGAAGCAACACTGATTGACAATAAATTTCACATGCTGTTGTGCAAATGGAATAGACAAAAGGTGGAAATTATAGGCAATTAGCAAGACACCCCCCAAAACAGGAGTGATTCTGCAGGTGGTGACCACAGACCACTTCTCAGTTCCTATGCTTCCTGGCTGATGTTTTGGTCACTTTTGAATGCTGGCGGTGCTCTCACTCTAGTGGTAGCATGAGACGGAGTCTACAACCATAGCATCAATGCCTTCCTCTTGCAGGAACTGCTGACACACTCCAGCCACATGAGGTCTAGCATTGTCTTGCATTAGGAGAAACCCAGGGCCAACCGCACCAGCATATGGTCTCACAAGGGGTCTGAGGATCTCATCTCGGTACCTAATGGCAGTCAGGCTACCTCTGGCGAGCACAGAGAGCTGTGCGGCCCCCCAAAGAAATGCCACCCCACACCATGACTGACCCACCGCCAATCTGGTCATGCTGGAGGATGTTGCAGGCAGCAGAACGTTCTCCACGGCGTCTCCAGACTCTGTCACATGCTCAGTGTGAACCTGCTTTCATCTGTGAAGAGCACAGGGCACCAGTGGTGAATTTGCCAATCTTGGTGTTCTCTGGCAAATGCCAAACATCCTGCACGGTGTTGGTCTGTAAGCACAACACCCACCTGTGGACGTCAGGCCCTCATACCACCCTCATGGAGTCTGTTTCTGACCGTTTGAGCAGACACATGCACATTTGTGGCCTGCTGGAGGTCATTTTGCAGGGCTCTGGCAGTGCTCCTCCTGCTCCTCCTTGCACAAAGGCGGAGGTAGCGGTCTTGCTGCTGGGTTGTTGCCCTCCTACGGCCTCCTCCACGACTCCTGATGTACTGGCCTGTATCCTGGTAGCGCCTCCATGCTCTGGACACTACGCTGACAGACACAGCAAACCTTCTTGCCACAGCTCGCATTGATGTGCCATCCTGGATGAGCTGCACTACCTGAGCCACTTGTGTGGGTTGTAGACTCCGTCTCATGCTACCACTAGAGTGAAAGCACCGCCAGCATTCAAAAGTGACCAAAACATCAGCCAGGAAGCATAGGAACTGAGAAGTTGTCTGTGGTCACCACCTGCAGAACCACTCCTTTATTGGGGGTGTCTTGTTAATTGCCTCTAATTTCCACCTTTTGTCTATTCCATTTGCACAACAGCATGTGAAATGTATTGTCAATCAGTGTTGCTTCTTAAGTGGACAGTTTGATTTCACAGAAGTGTGATTGACTTGGAGTTACATTGTGTTGTTTAAGTGTTCCCTTCATTTTTTTGAGCAGTTTATATATACAGTATATATATATATATATATATATATATATATACAGTATATATATATATACATATATATATATATATACATACATATATATATACACATACATATATATATACACACACACACACACACACACACACACACACACACACACACACACACACACACATACATACATACATACATACATACATACATACATACATACATACATACAGGGGGGTACCAGTACCAAGTCAATATGCAGGGGTACATGTTAGTCAAGGTAATTTGTACATGTAAGTAGGGATAAAGTGACTATGCATAAATAATGTACATAGTCCGGGTGGCAATTTATTGGGCCTTCCTCTGACACTGCCTAGTATATAGGCCCTGGATGGCAGGAAGCTTGGCCCCAATGATGTACTGGGCCATACGCACTATCCTCTGCAGCGTCTTACGGTTGAATGCCGAGCAGTTGCCATACCAGGCGATGATGCAACCGGCCAGGATGCTCTCGATGGTGCTACTGTAGAACTTTTTGAGGATCTGGGTACCCATACCAAATCTTTTCGTTCTCCTGAGGGGGAAAGGTGTTGTCATGCCCTCTTCAGTTCTGTCATGGTATGTTTGGACCATGATAGTCAGACCTGGGCCCTGACAATAAATCTCAGTAAGACAAACATAATGGTGTTCCAAAAAAGGTCCAGTTGCCAGGACCACAAACACCATCTAGACACCGGTGCCCTAATGAACGCAAAAAACTATGCATACCTTGGCCACGGGTAACTTCCACAAAGCTGTGAACAATCTGAGAGACAAGGCAAGAACTTCCATACCATCAAAGGGAACATAAAATTCAACATACCAATTAGGACATGGCTAAAATTGCTTGAATTAGTTATAGAACCCATTTCCCTTTATGGGCCAACCAACCAAAAATTCACAAAATGGGACAAACACCAAGTTGAGACTGCATGCAGAATTTTTTTTAAACATTTAGAAAACAAAAAGATAATTACTTGACACATTGGAAAGGTATGGTATTTCACTCATATCTGTTAAGTGAAATACCACAGTGTGCAATCACAGCAGCAAGATTTGTGACCTGTTGACTCAAGAAAAGGGCAACCAGTGTAGAACAAAAACCATTGTAAATACAACCCCTATTTATGTTTATTTATTTTCCCTATTTGCACACCGTTACAACACTGTTCATTTAAAGACCTGAGCGAGAGAGCGAGTCCCACAGTGGGGGGGAAGGGCTTACTGGCCCTTAAGGCAAGGTCCCAAAGGCTAAAATGCATTAACTTATCCATTTTGTGGAATAAATGTCATGAATTTTAACCACATTCAAACGGACATAAATTCATAAATTTAAAGCTCACTACATGTAATCATACATCATTTAAAAGCCAATTTCATAGAGGATGTTACAACGTGGACTATATGTAGGATCTTACTTTGAAGAGATTGGGTCTAAATAGCCAGTTGGCAAATAGTAATTAAAATTTAAATTAATTTCCATTTCCCAAAAGTTTGACTCTTCCCACACACCAACACATTTTTCTCAGCTTCAGAATCATCTGCATTCACTAAATGTTATGTGCTTATCCTTAGATATATTATCCAGTCTTGTATAGAGGGATATGTTGATATGTTGTCACATTTTGATTATAGATAATGTGACGACCCTCCCACTCTGTCTGCCGTATTCTCTCTTTGTTCTTGTTTCCTTATTAGGATGCCGGTGGGCGGAGTTGGGAGGGTCGTCAGCTACATGGGAAACACCTGAGCCCGGTGTCTCCCAGGATAAATACACCACTTCCCCATTCATGGAAGAGACTCTCTCCATGCAGACACCTTGATAGATTTTGTTGTGTATCTTGGTGGTTTTTGGTTGTTTGCTTTGGCACCTTTCAACACCCTGTATTATCACATTCATGCATCCTAAACACTCACACTGATTACACACACACACACCAATGTATATTGTACTTAGTTACTTTATTTAAGAAATATATGTTTTGTTATTCCTTATCTCCACGTTGTCCCCTTTTGTTACGGGCTTTGAGCCGGTTCGTGACAATAACATGTTCTTTGGAAATATGCAACACAAATGCAGTTTACATACATGTCTTTAGCATTTTACAGATAGAAAGATGAAAAAAAGTGTATATCCACAATCTCTATACAAGTCAAGTCCTGGAGTGTCTTAACAAAATGGAACCAAAATATTTAGGTTGACTTCATCCAGTGACCAGAAAAATGTATTTGCAGTATATGCATATTTTAATACAATATTTCTGAAAGGTTTTAATACAAAAAAATGATTGTATTGGTGTCTATATTCCACTGGTAAAAGTTAATTGTGATATGATTAAGGGAGGGAAATGACCCCATTAGGATGTGTTGCCTGAGGCAGGGCCTACAATTACATCTAGTCTGCAACAGTCCATCGGTGTTATTTGAGCCGCCCATTGATGTTGAGAAAAATATAATACATCTGCTGAAAAATTATAGATTACAAATCTCGAGCTCTCACTGTTGTGGTAACATGTTGGATTTAGAGTCAAGTCACTCCTCATGAGGATCACAATAGCTTAGCTTAGTTAGTGAGGGAGACTGAAGGAGAGGAAGATGCACATTCAGGATTTGAGTGATCAATCTCGAAGTATTTGTGATTGCTTGGATGATAAACTGCTATGATAAATTAATGCTAGCCCTTTAACCCCCCTAAATGTTTGTTTAATCTATTGTCAAACTACATAATGTTTGATGGGATCAATAATGGGCTATAGGATATACTACTTGGCTGAGACCACCTCCGTGAGACCCCTCTCCACAGCTGTGTCTGCCTGAGACCCGGCATCGCCATGAACCCTAATCAACATTCAATACGGAGTCCTCCATCGCTCTGCCTAAGGATCTTAATTACCATGGTAACACCTCAAAAACACCCAGTGCACCTCCAGAGTGTGTGGAGAGAGACAGAGAGACGGATAGACCGACAGAGGGACAGGGACCCTGTATATACACATACGACTCTCCTGCATTATTCACAAGTCTGTTTTCTTTTTTAGACTTCCCCCTTTAGAAGAGCAGTCCACGTGCATTAGGACTGTTCCGCACCGAGAGCAGACTGGGGGCAAACGTCTCCCTCCCTGCCGCCTGCCCACCCACCACTCCTCCTCCCCCACAATCCACCACCACCAAACAGTGAATCAATACAAGAGCGTATTCAGGGATTGCAGGTCAGTTCCACTCTGAATGCACAGTGAGGGGAGGCAGGCATGAGGGGACTGTGGATTTGCAGGCTTCTAGCTAGCTGTTCTGTTACCTCTACCTGTTCTCTACCAGCGGCACGTCCAATTAATATGTCTCAGTCCGGTTTTGTTTGTAATTAACAGGCTGCTCCGTGAAGTGCCTGAGGGAGATGTCGTTTGCACCTAGCGATTGCCTATGGGCTTTAACGGACTTTGTGAGCATGTATGCCCAGGCTTATAAGAGGTGATAGAGAGTGTTTACAAGGTGGTGTAGATGCAGGTAAATGGAGACAAAGACATAGTTGGGAGGTTTCCCATGTGTTATCATCTGGAAACAGAGCAGGTTATGCAGAGAGAGAAGTTCTTTAGCTACATTTTCACCCAATAGTACAAAACCACAAACATAACCAAAGAACCAGAGTTTCCACCCTAAAGCTGCTCTGTCAAATCCTGCTGCCAAATGCACACCCCAGATCTGAATTAAAACTTATTCGGGATCGGTGTCCCTTCCACGGGACGGTTGAGCTAATGTAGGCTAATGCGATTAGCATGAGGTTGTAAGTAACAAGAAAATTTCCCAGGACATAGACATATGATATTGGCAGAAAGATTAACAAGAATTTAAGCTAACTGCATTGTCCAATTTCCAGTAGCTATTACAGTGAAATAATACCATGCTATTGTTTGAGGAGAGTACACAATTTTGAACATGAAAAGTTATTAAAACACAAATTAGGCACATTTTGGCAGTCTTGATACAATATTTTGAACAGAAATGCAATGGTTCATTGGATCAGTCTAAAACTTTGCAGATACACTGATGCCATCTAGTGGCAAAAACCTAAACTGCATCTGGGATGGACTAATAAACTCAACAAAAAAAGAAACGTCCTCACACTGTCAACTGTGTTTATTTTCAGCAAACTTAACGTGTACATATTTGTATGAACATAAGATTCAACAACCGAGACAAACTGAACAAGCTCCACAGACATGTGACTAACACAAATTGAATAATGTGTCCCTGAACAAAGGGGGGGGGTCAAAAGTAACAGTCAGTATCTGGTGTGGCCTCCAGCTGCATTAAGTCCTGCAGTGCATCTCATCCTCATGGACTGCACCAGATTTGCCAGTTCTTACTGTGAGATGTTACCCCACGCTTCCACCAAAGCATCTGCAAGTTCTCTGACATTTCTGGGGGGGGGGGGCTAGCCCTCACCCTCCGATTCAACGGGTCCCAGACGTGCTCAATGGGGTGGGACATTTCTGTCTTGCAGGAAATCATGCACAGAACGAGCAGTATGGCTGGTGGCATTGTCATGCTGGAGGGTCATGTCAAGATGAGCCTGCAGGAAGGGTACCACATGGATGAGGATGTCTTCCCTGTAATGTACAGTGTTGAGATTGCCTGCAATGACAACAAGCTCAGTCCGATGATGCTGTGACACACCGCCCCAGACCATGATGGACCCTCCACCTCCAAACCGATTCCCCTCCAGAGCACAGGCATCGGTGTTATGCTCATTCTTTTGCCGAAAAATGAAATAACAGCAGGGGGGGGAAATGTACATAATCCGGTTGGCAATTTTTGACAATTATTGGGCCTTCCTCTGACACCGCCTAGTATATAGGTCCTGGATGAGACAAAACCGCGACTCGTCAGTGAAGAGCACTTTTTGCCAATCCTGTCTGGTCCAGCGACGTTGCTGCCGGTGATGTCTGGTAAGGACCGATGAATGCAAATCCGACCATCACCCCTGGTGAGACAAAACCGCGTCTCGTCAGAGAAGAGCACTGTTTGCCAGTCCTGTCTGGTCCAGCAACGGTGGGTTTGTATCCATAGGCGATGTTGTTGCCGGTGATGTCTGGTGAGGACCTGCATTACAACAGTTCTACAAGCCCTCAGTCCAGCCTCTCTCAGCCTATTGCAGACAGTCTGAGCACTGATGGAGGGATTGTGCGTTCCTGGTGTAACTCAGGCAGTTGTTGCCATCCTGTACCTGTCCCGCAGGTGTGATGTTCGGATGTACCGATCCTGTGCAGGTGTTGTTATACGTGGTCTGCCACTGCGAGGACGATCAGCTGTCCATCCTGTCTCCCTGTAGCGCTGTCTTATGGGTGTGTCAGGGTACTGACATTGCAATTTATTGCCCTGGCCACATCTGCAGTCCTCATGCCTCCTTGCGGCATGCCTAAGGCACGTTCACGCCGATGAGCAGGGAACTGGGCATCTTTCTTTTGGTGTTTTTCAGAGTCAGTAGAAAGGCCTCTTTACTGTCCTAAGTTTTCATAACCATGACGTTAATTGCCTACCGTCTGTAAGCTGTTCGTGTCTTAACGACCGTTCCACAGGTGCATGTTCCTTAATTGTTTATGGTTCATTGAACAAGCATGGGAAACCATGTTTAAACCCTTTACAATGAAGAACTGTGAAGTTATTTGTATTTTTACAAATGATCTTTGAAAGACAGGGTCCTGAAAAATGGACATTTCTTTTTTTGCCATGTTTACATTATGCCTTTCTCTTGCATTTCAAAGAATGGTTGTTTTTCTTTGCATTAGCTTTTACCAGATCTATTGTGTTATATTCTACTACATTCCTTTCACATTTCCATAAACTTCAAAGTGTTTCCTTTCGAATGGCACCAAGAATATGCATATCCCTGCTTCAGGTCCTGCGCTACAGGCAGTTTTAAACAGCCCAGTTTCGATGGAAATGACATGCCCTGCAATAGGTGGACGAGAAAGGTTCAGTTATGAAGAAGACGACTTTCCAATGAAGAGCCCCTTTCCTATAAACCAGGGCTCATTTAGGGCATGTGAATTGGTTGGAATTGTTATTTTCTCCTACCTACCCTGTTTTACCAGATATTATTCTTTCAGCAGGTCAGAGTTACTCAACAGGTCCCTGAATCTATTGTATGTAAAAAATACAAACATTTAATGTTCTGCTTCGGAAGCATTATTCTATGAAAAAAGGTTTGGATTGACCTGAGGATCAATCAAATAAATAAATCAAACCCAGTTATGTGTCCAGCTACAGCTAGCTAACATGCAAGGATTAGGTACTTTGTATCACATCAATAACCTGTCCATATTTTCTCACTCACTTCATCAAGTAGATGCCTGAATGTTGCAACTTCTCCTCCTCTCCTCTCTTCCGTCCTCCTCTAACCCAGCCCTTTCAGCAATTTATTCTCCCTCTGTTCTTCACTTTATCACAGACAAGAGAGCAAGGTGGCTGGATTGACAGAGATGGAACCTCAGCCGAGAGAATAATCAAGGCCTATCAAATGGCCTGAGATGAAAGCGTGTGGAATAAAAATTTAATTTCGATTGGGAGCGTGGAGAAATCTGGCAGTGTCTTAACTGGGCCCTTTCATGGCAAAGGAGAAATATGGTTAAACTGAGATGTTGTAACGACCTTCTCTCATATCCCCCCCAGATACTGTCAGAGAAACGAGTTACACAGTTGAAGGCAATCAAATGAATGGTCCCAGAGAGGAAGAGAGGTTTGCCTTCCACATACCATCATTCATCTTAATGCAGTACATACATTAGCAACATCACATACAAGACCCATTCACCCGATCACATTACACACAGGAGAGTTCAAAATAACTGAAGCTTACATGGACAACAGGAGGGGGATTGGGTTATTAAAGGTCCAATGCAACCATTATTATCTCAATATCAAATACTTTCTGGGTAACTATTAAGTAAGTACTTTAATGTGATTGTTTTCAACTAAAATGGTCAAAAAGAAACAAATTTCTCAAGCAAGAATTTTGCTATGAATGTCTGGGAGTAGTCAGTGGGGAGGGGGAAACTAAAACCAGCAGTTGGCAGAGGGGGTTGGACCTCTTTCTGATTGGTCTATTAACTAATTTACCAGGGCCAAAGCTCCATCTCACCAAAACAGGCTGAAATTGCAGGGGGTCTTTTCAAACAGATCTAGGGCCGGGCGATATGGCCAAAATATATATCACAGTATTTTCAAATTTATGACAGTATTTTCTATTTTTTGCATAATAAAAGTTCTAAATATGCTTTATAAGTAGTTCATGACCCTAGGGTGGCAACACATACAAAAGCGATTTCAATGGGCTATTCTCCAATCTGATTGTTTTATACTGTTCAATTCAACTTTAAACAATTGCACCTTGTTATCATTTCCACACTGCCACGCAGGGCTGCATGAAATGGGCCAAAAATCTAGACCTAGTTAATTGGTGAACTGTTGGAATCATGGAAATAGTGTGATTATTCTAATTCTACAGTTAGAATATAGTATGGACAGGTTATTGATGTGATACAAAGTACCTAATCCTTGCATGTTAGCTAGCTGTAGCTGGACACATAACTGGGTCTGATTGATTTATTTGATTGATCCTCAGGTCAATACAAACCTTTTTTCATAGAATAATGCTTCCAAAGCAGAACATTAAATGTTTGTATTTTTTACATAAAATAGATTCAGGGAGCTGTTGAGTAACTCTGACCTGCTGAAAGAATAACCTTGAATACAGTGTTGTTTGACATGACAATGAATAAATAAGCCAGGGAGGAACCCACAACTGCGTGGCCACGCACGACTCCAACACCTTCCTCAAGTTTCCTGGCGACGCGATAGTGGTATGACTGATCACCGACGATGAGGCAGCCTATAGGGAGGAGGTCATAGACCTGGCAGTGTGGTTCCAGGTCAACAACCTCTCCATCAACGTCAGCAAGACAAAGGAGCTGATTGCGAACTACAGGAAACTGTGTGGCGAACACACCATCCACATCGATGGGGCTGTAGTGGAGTGGGTCGAGAGCTTCACGTTCCTGTGTCCACATCACTAAGGAATTAACATGGTCCACACACACCCACACAGTTGTGAAGAGAGCACGACAACGCTTCTTCCCCCCCAGAAGGCTGAAAAGAGTCGGCATGGGCCATCAGATCTTTACATTTTTTACAGCTGCAACATTGAGAGCATCTTAACTGGCTGCAACACCGCTTGGTATGGCAACCGCAAGGTGCTACAGGGGGGGGGGGGGGGGGTAAGTACGGCTTAGTACGTCGCTGGTGCCGAGCTCCCTGCCAACAAGGATCTCTATACCAAGCAGTGTCAGAGGAAGGCCCCCAAAAAAATACAGAATCCAGCCACCTACGCTATAGACTATTCTCTCTGCTACCAAATGGCAAGCGGTACCAGTGCACCAAGTCTGGAACCAACAGAAGCCATGACTGCTAAACAAGACGGCTAAATAGCTATTCAAAAGTCTACCAGTTTTGTTTTTACTGACTCTCTTGCACTGACTCTATGCATACTGACGCCACACACACTTTCACACTCACCACATATGTTGCTGCTACAGCTCATTCTAGTCGCTTTACAGTACCAGTCAAAAGTTGACACGTCTACTCATTCCAGGGTTTCTTTATTTTTAGTATTTGCTACATTATAGAATAATAGTGAAGACATCAAAACTATGAAATAACAGAAAGAATCATGTAGTAACCAAAAAAAGTGTTAAACAAATGAAAACTATTTTATATTTGAGATTCTTCAAAGTAGCCACCCTTTACCTTGATGACAGCTTTGCACACTTGTGTTCCTTGTTAAAAGTTAATTTGTGGAATTTATTACCTTCCTAATGCGTTTGAGACAATCAGTTGTGTTGTGATAAGGTAGGGTTGGTATACAGAAGATAGCCTTATTTGGTAAAAGACCAAGTACATATTACGGCAAGAACAGCTCAAAATTGCAAATAAAAACAGTCCATCATTACTTTAAGACATGAAGCTCAGTCAGTGCGGAACATCAAGAACTTTGAACGTTTCTTCAAGTGCAGGCACAAAAACCATCAAGCGCTATGATGAAACTGGCTCTCATGAGGACCGCCACAGGAAAGGAAGACCCAGAGTTACCTCTGCTGCTGAGGATAAGTTCATTAGCGGTACTAGCCTCAGAAATTGGCAATTAACTGCACCTCAGAATGCAGCCCAAATAAATGCTTAGCAGAGTTCAAGTGAGACACATCTCAAAATCAACTGTTCAGAGGAGACTGCGTGAATCAGGCCTTCATCGAATTGCTGCAAAGAAACCACTACTAAAGAAATACAATAAGAAGAAGATACTTGCTTGGGCCAAGAAACAAGCATTGGACATTAGACTGGTGGAAATCTGTCCTTTGGTCTGATGAGTCCAAATTCGAGATTTTTGGTTCCAACCACCGTTTCTTTGTGAGATGCAGAGTAGGTGAACAGATGATCTCCACATGTGTGGTTCCCACCGTGAAGCATGGAGGAGGTGTGGTGGTGCTTTGCTGGTGACACTGTCAGTGACTTATTCGCTACACTCACAATAACATCTGCTAACCATGTGTTTGTGACCAATAAAATTAGATTTAAGTGAAGAAGTTCAAAGTTCATGACTCTGTGGTCGAGAAACTGCTCTCTGAGTGACAGGGCTTGGTATGGGAAGAGGCATGCAGCAGGAGGTGAGGATGAAAGACGACTCCAGTAGCAAACGGAGTAAACAATAAAAATGGACATCACACGTGCCAGAGTTGAGTATCTCATTTAACAGTCCAAACATTGAAATACCGTTATAGAAGGTAAAGCAAAAATCCAAAACCGATCCGTGCATCAATACCGGTATACAGTAAAATAGTCTCGCCCTAAACATGTCTTACCGTAAGGGCATTATCATATTTCTTTCACAATTTTCACAGTATTATTCCAACCTCAGTGTGGATATATATAACACACAAGAAAATCTAGTTTTTACAGCACTGGGCCTTTAAGTGTTCTGTGAAAAAATGACTGTCAAAAAACAAAACAGAATTGTATTTGATTTATTATAAAGAAACTGAAAGCAGCACAATATCTTCATAAATAAAACAGAAACTGGTGCATAACCTCTCATAATGTGCAATGCTAATGAGAAATGGCTACAACACGCAGAATATCAGTACCACAGAATTTGGTTAAACACAAATGCGTCAAACGTGAGCAAAACTGGGTTCAGTCCTATTAGCGTTATCGTACCAATTTCAACAACTTAGATCATAATTGATGGTAGTGTACTGCTGTCCAAGTATCTGGAAACCTTTCATGCACTTACAGCATTAGTGGCAAAATGGGTTAATTCAGCCAGGGGTGTCTAACATCTGCAGTGTCTCTGATTTTAGAATAAACACACAGATTAGGGAGATTTTAGATAGGAAATGAATGTGCTGTCAGCAAGCTTGTGTCTGTGTGTGTGTGACGGTGGGTGGAGATGGAGGCAGGGGCTTGTGTCTGTGTGTGTGTGACGGTGGGTGGAGATGGGGGCAGGGGCTTGTGTCTGTGTGACGGTGGGTGGAGATGGGGGCAGGGGCTTGTGTGTGTAGAATTTGACTTATTGTGATTACGTGAGTACCAACCCTATCCACGTAATGCTGAATCTCGACTTTCCTCTAATCTTCACTCCTAGTTTATGCTGAGGTGGTGCATATACACATCAATCATCAAACCCAAACACACGTCTGTGATGCATAGATTAAAAAAATAAACAGCGTAAATTCATTAATTCTCAGTAGTCAGAAGGCACAACTCTGTAAATACCCAACATGAGTAGAAAGGGCTGGATCTTGAATGGTTATCCTAGAAACACAGATCCTTTAAGGCAAAGATATATGTCAGACTCTATCCAAGGAGGGCCGAGTGTCTGCGGGTTTTCGCTCCTCCCTTGTACTTGACTGATGGTCACTGATTAGTATGGAAATCCCCTCACCTGTGTAACGAATTTCCTCTTCGTCAGAGGAGGAGTAGCAAGGATCGGACCAATGTGCAGCGTGGTAAGTGTCCATAATGAGATATTTAATAAAAACAGAACACTTAAAAGTTCAAACAAACAACCGAAACAGTCCCGTATGGTGCAAACACTCACACAGGAAACAATCACCCACAAAACACAATAGAAAATAGGCTACCTAGATATGGCTCCCAATCAGAGACAACGACTGACACCTACCTCTGATTGAGAACCATACTAGGCCAAACACATAGCAATATAACAGAACAAAACATAGAATGCCCTGACCAACTAAAATAAAGACATAAAAAAGGAACTAAGGTCAGAACGTGACAACCTGGTTGTCTAGGTCAACAGACACTAGTGACTAGGCCCTCCATGGAATGAGTTTGACATCCTTGCTTTAAGGCATGTTGGAAATCTAATTTAGTCACAAAGAAACCCATCTCATGAAGACAAAGAAATAGGGCTTCTCTAAACAGAACGGAAGCTTTCACCGTTTTGTACCTCCTGCATTACATCACTCTAATCTTCTCTGTTATATGTATATAGGGGGCAGGAGGTCCAATAACAGAACTTTTACAGTTCTGTGATAAAGTGAGGATGGAGGGACTTGTGATGAGAACTCTATGCATTGTATTGGGCACAATGTCCTTTTTGTTGTTGTTGTCCACTATGTTATCTATGTGCAGATCTAAAATAACTGTCTATGTCATGAAACAACAGCTTGGTGTTAAGAGAAAATACATAGTGAGATATTAAATTTGATCAAAGTGATTCTAACTAACAAAGTCGGAAACTAATTCTTCAACCTTGGCTTTCTCTGAGAGTGCATCGCACAAGGACACAGCCAGGGGAGCCTCCCTGCAAACAACTAAAAATGTAAACCAAGAGATCATTTACAAACCATACTCAATGGAATACCTCCTATCCAAAAGCCAAATCTGACAATATAAATCAGAGGCAAGATAACAAAACAATAATCTATGTATGCGAACTTAATTAACCCAGAGAAAAGCTTTGGCTCAGTGTTTTATTCATTTGATTTCCAAAGAGAAATCTCAGACTCTTTACTCAGAGAGATTTGCACATTTCAAAAAGGATCACATTTTGAGGTTAGTCAGTTTAAATAATTGTAATTATATTTTTCCTTTTATTTATTTTTTAAAGTACCAGTCAAATGTTTGGACACACGTACACTTCACTATTATTATTTTCTACAATGTAGAAAAATAACAAAAAACCCTGGAATGAGTAGGTTTGTCCAAATTTGACTGGTACTGTACATACGAACGACAACTTACACATACAAAAAATGACTACATCTCATCTGCCCAGACCCGCATGCTTACACCCATCCCTAGCACCTGCATTATTGTTTGCCACTTGGGTCTTAAAATGTACCAATTCATTTTTCTCATTCACACATGCTATTTCAATATTCAAATTCATTGTGTCAGTAATGACGGATTGATTAACTTCCGAGATTTTAGTATAAGTCAGTCAGTTTAATTGGGGGACAAAAACTGTGGAATGTGGTGCTGAGTGTGCTGACAAATGGAAACAGATTCTAAACTTCTGATCAAGTGAACATTGAGTAAATAGACGATTTGCAATCTTCATTTCAATGTCATTCGTTGAACCGTTTCACCATGATCACTGTTTTTCTTTTAGTTTGCATGGATGTAACAGTCCTTCATGTTTACTGTTGAGGCTGGGGTAGGTGACAGGAGACTAGACTAGGAGGGAGAAGAAGAGGTATTTAGTAGGTGTTTTGTTCTCATTGTGTGCCGTCAGAAAAAAATAAACATTGGCATATCCAATTAAACCCAAGGATGAGGGGACACGGTGAGCCACTATGATAAGAAAGTCTAGACAAGGTCATCCACAGTACCTCTGCTCTGCATAGCAAGGTACAGGCATAAACACCAGTGGAGGCTGCTGACGGAAGGACGGCTCATAATAATGGTTGGAATAGAGTCAATGTAAAAGGTATCAAACACATGGTTGTGTTCGATACTATTCCATTGACTCCAATCCAGCCTTATTATGAGCCGTCCTCCCCTCAGCAGCCTCCACTGATAAAGACCCATCCCAAATACAGGGGAGAGAGTAAGAGAGATGCACACATCGTGATCTGTGATACATTGGGGTGGAGAGTTGGACTGGATGGAGGTTGAATATGGGGGATACTATGGCCAAGGAAGCAACTGGGACCTTTAGTTGGGGTCTCCAGCTCTGGGGGGCATCTGTTCTCTAATTAGCCCAATTGGGCAGACCCATGGACCATCAGCATGCTGCCGCTGTAGAACCTACCGGAGCCTGCCTGCCTTCCGTTGGAGCAGCAAACACACCCAGAGATCTCCCTCCCTCACCAGGCCCCGTCCTCCCACCCTCTTTACCGCTGCAGCCTCCAGTGAGGTTCTGATCCACCGCCGGAGGTCATCATTATGAACCCGGCTCAAACGCTGCCAGGAAGCCAGCGAGCAACCACCTTGCATGTCTATTTATCTCTCTGTACCTCTCTCTCTCGCTATCCCCTCTCTCTCTATCCCCTCAGTCTCTCTCACTGTAAACAGATTCCCTAGTTGCTGACTATGAGTGAGCATCACATCTGTGCACTGAACATCAAAGCGCACTTGTGATATGTAAATAGTGCAGAACTAAACATCAGAAGTATTGTTGAATTATTTATTCCATCCATAGGTCTCTCTGAAGATGTGTGTATGGATCAAATGGGAACATAAATAGAGCCGATAAACATTGTCATATAAATTACTATTATGATAATACACAGCCTGCTCCTTTATGCAAGTTACCACCGACACCTTTAATAACACTCTTTGAAGGAACAAAGCGGGGCATTAGTGCGCTGGACACACACACACAGTATGTCCAAGGTTTAGATGTAAGCTGGCGAGTGTTGTGGCTGATGAAGCGTGCTGAGTTAGTGTACTAGCATGGTCTTTGAGACAGACACACACTGACTCACTCTGGAAATGAGCTCTGGAATGGCCTTCAGCCCCTCAGCTCTATGCTCAAGTATAGTCCCGCTCACAGTCCCCATGGCTCCCTTTAAGATTGTACACGCACGCAGTACCTGAACTCATCATGAGGGGCAGCAGTGGCTCGCGGGTCTACGTACCCACATATGCAGTCAGGGCCCCTAGAAGGCTAGGGTCGGCTCTAAGCGAAACATTTTATTGGTCCCCCTCTTGACAGCAGAGAGAAACCACTTACATTTTAGAGTTCATTTCCTGCAATTCTACACATTTGGCCATGGGACGGAGAGAAGATTTAGCAATATAACAAATGTCAGCCAATTCTAATCATTTTGCCATAAAGTGGAGAGAAATCGTAGTAGTTTTTAAATCTGATATCTGAGTGAGTGAGAGTGACTAACAAAATCAAAGGCGCCACCCGGTCGGTAATTCGACCATGAAGGCTAAATTTAGATAGCTGGCTAGATTAATTTACCAATCTAAAAAGTGTTAGCTGACATGGGCTAATTGTGTGGCTGTCAGCAACTGACATAAGATAAAAACTGCTGATGCACAACCACATTTAGAAATTGCACCTTGTGTTTTCTACAATTCTAACTCAACAGGAAGTTGAGACTGGGACTGAGTTTCTAAAAAATAAAAACACCAAGGACCTACAACAGGATTGTATACACACACACCATAACACAGCCTGCAGGCACACACAGAGATGCCCGTGAGCACACACACAGCCACCCCCACTGTTCTCAGTGCTACACTGACTAGCTGACTGCACCTTTGTGTGACGCAATGTAAAATCAGAGAGATTAGACTGTTTAAAAAAATGCCCAAGCACTGAGGCATGCAGGAGCCAAACCTCAGAGCTTCACAAAAGCTCACACAAACATAAATACACACACGCATAACATTTTCATTCTTCGACATCTGTGTCGAATCCCCTGCCGCCAGGAGTGATGAAAGCTCTGCCTATAATAACCCAACAATCAAACAGTCTCAGATAGAATGAGGCTACAGAATGAGGTGTTGAATTCCATTTCATCTCACCTGACAGAAAACATACCACCATACCCCCCCCCCCCCCCCAATCTCTACCTCTCCCTCCATCCTTACTCCTCCCCCATTCCATACACCTGTCCTTACACATTTTGTACTGTCTCTTCTTGCATCTTTCAACCCACCCCATGCTTTGTGGTACCTTTCATATCAGTAGTTTCTCCTTGGTCTTCCTTCCCAGTCTTTCTCCTTGGATTCCCATGTCCCTCTAGTGTGCAGGCTCTGGGAATTGAGCTGCTCTTCCTGCTATTGAAAATCAAATAGCCCGAGATCACTTTTGTCAGATCGTATAGAAAGGAAAGAGGAGAATTCCGTCACCAGGGATTCCAGGGACCTACAACTGTTTCCGTTGATCATCCTGGTGGACTGGAGTCCACCTGTGGTAAATTCAATTGATTGGACATGATTTGGAAAGGCACGCACCTGTCTATATAAGGTCTCACAGTTGACAGTGCATGTCAGAGAAAAAAAACAAGCCATGAGGTCGAAGGAATTGTCCGTAGAGCTCAGAGACCGGATTGTGTCCAGGCACAGTCCTGGGGAAGGGTACCAAAAATGTCTGCAGCATTGAAGGTCTCCAAGAACAGTGGCCTCCATCATTCTTAAAATGGAAGAGGTTTGGAACCACCCAGACTCTTCCAAGAACTGGCCGCCCGGCCAAACTGAGCAATCGGGGGAGAAGGGCCTTGGTCAGGCAGGTGACAAAGAACACGATGGTCACTGACACCGCTCTAAAGTTCCTCTGTGGAGATGGGAGAACCTTCCAGAAGGACAACCATCTCTGCAGCACTCCACCAATCAGGCCTTTATGGTAGAATGGCCAGACGGAAGCCACTCCTCAGTAGAAGGCACATGAGAGCCCGTTTGGAGTTTGCCAAAACACACCTTCTTTGGTCTGATGAAACGAAGATTGAACGCTTTATCCTGAATGCCAAGCGGCAGGTCTGGAGGAAACCTGGCACCATCCATAGGGTGAAGCATGGGGGTGGCAGCATCATGCTGTGGGGATTTTTTCAGCGGCAGGGACTGGGAGACTAGTTAGGATTGAAGAAATTATTAACGGAGCAAAGTACATAGAGATCCTTGATGAAAACCTGCTCAGGAGTGCACAAGACCTCAGACTGGGCCGAAGGTTCACCTTCTAACAGGAATAGGATCCTAAGCACACAGCCAAGACAACGCAGGAGTGGCTTCGGGACAAGTCTCTGAATGTCCTTGAGTGGCCCAGCCAGAACCCGGACAAACATCACTGGAGAGACCTGAAAATAACTGTGCAGCGATGCTCCCCATCCAACCTGACAGAGCTTGAGAGGATCTGCAGAGGAGAATAGGATAAACTCCTCAAATACAGGTGTGCCAAACTTGTAGCGTCATACCCAAGAAGACTTGAGGCTGCCAAAAGGTGCTTCAATAAAGTACTGAGTAAAAGGTCTGAATACTTGGTTTTGTATTTTTGCTTTGTCATTATGGGGTATTGTGTGTAGATTTATGAGGAAAACATTGTAGAATAAGGCTGTCATGTAACAAAATGTGGAAAAGTAAAGTGGTCTGAACACTTTCCGAATGCGCTGTACACCCTTTTCATACATATTGACCCATTAGTGTAGTGGCGTCCTAACGACAATTGATAACCTTTCTATAAGGACAAAAGGCAAGACATAAAAGCAGACGCAGGAAGCAGATGGATTAATAAATATCGGAACTCAACCAAGGGGCAAAAGGTTGGTCGGTGACAGGCAGTGTCCAAAACAGTACCAGACGAAGGGCAGTCGAGGTCAAGCCAGGCAGGGGTTCAGTAACCAGATCCGACTACAAACAGTACAAGGGGATAGGCAGACTTGAAGACAGAGCGGTCAGGACAGGCAAGGGTTGCAACCAGGGGGACTAGATCCAAAAGCGACTGGGGGAAAAAAAATAGGAGCAAGGACAAACTCTGGTTGACTTGGCAAACAAGGCAAACTGGCACAGAGAGACAGGAAACACAGGGATATATACACCAGCGATAACAAGCGACACCTTGAGGGGGGGGGGGGGGGGGGGGGGGGTGGAGACAATCACAAGGACAGGTGAAACTGATCAGTGTGTAACACTTTGACAATTTAAAAAAGTGCCGCATCAGAAGCGTCTGTACCCTTTTCAGACAGTAGAATTGTGCTCCAGCATATAATATTTGGTATTACTTCCCTGACAACAATAAACGTTGCTGATTGATGTGCTGTTGTGTTTTATGGTAGGGTAGGTAGATGTGTTTTTTTCCCTACTAAATGTATTGGTAAGTCATTGTATTTAAAAGTATTTTAGTTTGGAGTGAGTGGTCTGTGCACAGACAACAGGTAGGCAGGCAGCTTGAGATCATTTGATTGACAGTTCTGGTTGATTAGTGATGGACGCTAGTCCCGCTTCAGAAGCGGTATTGCTTACAGACAAGTTAAATGCCTGTTCAGTGGCGCTTCGAAACCATCTCCAGAGTAGGTTACGTGGCGGCATTAAAAAATAAATAATACTAATTAAAAACTTAGTGTACCCTTTCAGACAAACAAATATGCCGTAGTCAGAGCGCTTTCAAGGCACCATATGTTTGAAAGGGGCAATAGACTGACCAGGTGAATCCGGGTGAAAGCTATGATCCCTTATTGATGTCTCTTGTTAAATCCACTTCAATCAGTGTAGATGAAAGGGAGTGGACAGATTAAAGGATTTTTAAGCATTGAGACATGGATTGTGTACCATTCAGAGGGTGAATGGGAAAGACAAAATATTGAAATGCCTTTGAACGGTAGTAGGTGCCAGGCGCACTGGTTTTTGTGTCAAGTATTGCCACACTGCTGGGTTTTTCCACACTTAAGTTTCCTATGTATATCAAGAATGTTCCACCACCCACAGGACATCCAGCCAACTTTACACAAATGTGGGAAGCATAGGAGTCAACATGGGCCAGAATCCCTGTGGAATGATTTGTGCACCTTGTAGAGTCCATGCCCCAATGAATTGAGACTATTCTGAGGGCAAAAGGCGGTGTAACTCAATATTAGGAAGGTGTTCCTAATGTTTTGTACACTCAGTGTAGACCCTAAAGTTAACTTACAAGACAAAGCATCAGTAGTGGTGTGTGGGTAAAATTAACGGGGAAGCCAATCCAGAAACAAAAAACTATATTACGAACTATGTGTTGTGATAATTGCGTTGTATGCTCTATGACCTGTTAGGTCTATATATCACGGTGGCAAGGCATATGAACTAAGGCGGAGACAATAAGAAGACAGTGGAAGAATAAATTCAACCACACATTTGTTTCATTACAAAACCGGAGAGCAACATCTGTCCGGTGAAGTCCACAAAACAGAGTGTAACCTACTGCATAGTCAATCAAAAGTATGGTTCCCAATTTATTTGATCTACTAAACAACTATTGATTTAGAAACCCGGAGATGCGTTTCAAATATACATTCTTAGAATGTTACTAAAGTTCTGGTGATTTTTATGGATGATTTTCTTATATAGTTCTGAAAACGGAATGTATGTTTTTAAATAAGATTCTTAGAATGTTCTCTGAACATTAATAAAGTTGTGTTTATGGAATGTTTTCTTAACATTCTCTGAATAATTTCAGAACATGAGCAAACCTGTCGGACACGTTATGCTGAAGTAATGAAATTCTAACAGAAGAATTGACACGCCCTGACCGTAGATTGCTTTGTATGTTTCTATTTTTAGTTTGGTCGGGGTGTGATGTGGGTGGGTATTCTATGTTGTAGGTCTAGGTTTTCTATTTCTATGTGTTTGGCCTGGTATGGTTCTCAGAGGCAGCTGTCTATCATTGTTTCTGATTGAGAGATACTTAGGTAGCCTGTTTTCCCACTTTTGTTTGTGGGTGGTTATTTTATGGTTTGTTTGTTGCACCGGTCAGAACTGTTCGTTGGTCGTTTTGTTCGTGTATTCATCTTGATTAAAAGTTATGGATACATACCACGCTGCACTTTGGTCCTCCTCCCGACGACAAACGTTACAAGAATGTTGTTTCTTAAATGTTCTCTGAACTATGAGAACATTCCCAATGTCAAACCAGTGGGAGAGCTTTCCTAGAACATTGCCAAAATTAAAATTAAACGTAACCATGTTTGAACTTTTACGAAACTTTGTTAAAGTAATGAAATACCAAGAAAAAAAAGTTTATTTTGTCAAGTTCCTTAAATGGGCTGAGAATGTTCCAAAACCAAGCAATTATCCTGCACCATTTCCAGAAAGTTGTGGGAAGGTTTTATGCAAAACAAGCATGGGACAACCACGCTCTCAACAAGCTCTAATAAGCATAAGATTCTCAGAACATTGTATTACTGCAGCTGGGTACTGTAGTATTTACTACAGTTTTTGGTGAGGCAGATAATACAGTAGTATTTACTGTAGTATTCTACAACATATAGTATGTACTACACGTGATCGAAGGACACTACACTGAGATATAGTATTCTATAGTAAGTACTGTACTACTCTATAGTAAACTGTACTACTTGTTCATGTGGGGCACTAGTCCTATACTGTATGATGTGGTTCATTCTGGTCTTATTGAATAAACATACATTTTTACTTTATAACATGAATCACACAGCTTCCTTAGATGAAAGCCATTGTATCTCTGCCATTTAAACTGTAACCTACGTCTCTGGTCAAAGACACATCTACCTTGTTTTGGTGAAGATTACTTGCCTTACAAGAGGATGAGCAACCAATCACACAAATAAATGAAACTGAGGAGAATTACTAGCTCATCAGAACGACAATCCCTTGATCATTCACTCAATAAAAAGTGAGCCCGCGGTGGGAGGGAATGGACTTTATAGGAGAGTGGTGTATCAGGCTAGAGGGTACTGCAGTATTGCTGTGATCTTGGCTATATGAAGGAAGGGTGAGGGGGTGTTGCTGCTATAGATTGGGGTCTCTGACTCAGTGGAGAGGGTAATGATTGCCTGATAATGCAGCATCGACTTCAAAAGCCTGTATCAGACGAAGTGTATCAATCTATGGATTCCAGGCATCACTATGCCATAAAAGTTCCACCCGTGAAGAGTAAGTAATCCAGGATTCAAAGTAATGGATGAATTACCCCAGTATTAAGCACAACATTGTGTCAACGGAAACAAGTCTGATATTGGTTTCCAAAGGCCACGCTTTCTACTTCATAGATATTATTCTCTTCTGTCAGATCCCTTCCCATTTGATTAACGCTCTCTTCTCAAATAGGTAACATCCCTTTGTATGATTAGCATTATCAAATGAGAGAACATGATTGTACAGACTCATTAATTGTGAATGTGACCCCATTAGAAGTAGAGGCAGCGGCCAACAAAGGCTGAAAAGATGAACTTTGGGTCTGAGATGGGGCTGGACTCTTGAACAGAATGATTAATAAAGAGTTGAAAAGTGGGACTCCAGATGTTTATCTTGTTCCAATGTCTTCTGGCTCCATCTTCCAAGGGCTGGAATCTATTCAATTATATTCATAAATATAATATCTCACAGTTGACAAATATAGAATGGATTTGTATTATTTAAATGCAACCTGGGAGAAATGTGTTGAATAAAATTACAGCGAGAATATGCAAATTGGCTAAGAAGATTAAAAAGATCAGCGGAGGCTGCTGTAAAGTGGCATAGAGGGCTTTACACCAAAGGGAGTAGGCGGAGAGGAAACGAGAGGGATGAGGTGGGTGGAGCAAAATAAGGCAAGAGCAGGGAGGGAACAAGGAGGAGAAAAAAGGATGAAGGGGAGGAAAGAAAATAGGAGCAGGATTGTTTCAGGCAGGGGAAAGAAAGAGTAGAAGAATGATAAGACTGTAAAGGGGTATGATGCTGATTTCATCTCTGGCGCCATTGTCCACACTTCAACTAAACTTAATGAGATCTTAGAAGTTGAACTTTCCCCCAATTAATTGTAATTAATCACAAGCTTTCACTCCTCAAGAAACAATGATATTCTATAAATATTCTATAAATAAAACATAGCAAACTGTCCGTGAAAACATGCCTAATTCTCTAATAAGCTTCTCAATATCATTTCAACACATTTTGTGGCCATTTGAGGCTAATAAATATACATTTTTCATGGCAACTGTTAGTAAAGTTCCCTATCTTGTCTGAGCATGGCTTCTCATTACCGTGGTAACAATTATCCTAGCAGTCTGCTCCCTATCAGAGTGACAGATCGGATGGGATGATATCTGTTCAAAGCTTTCCCCAAAACAGAAAAATAACAGACGATGGGGCAAAGGGTGAAAATTAGAAAAAAATATTTATGAAAAAGACCAGCTATGATATTTAAAACGAGTGCTATCACAACTATCACAGATATGGGATATTTTACTGAGATTTCCATAAAATGGTTGATTATAGAGTTGTTTGGGTGCCCTTAAACTTTGTCTAAGTTAAGCATTCAGAGACTTGAGCTGCAGTTTAAATGCTAGAGACATATCCTCCATTAACTTTAAGTTAAGGAAATTGTACTTCGAAGGCGTTTCGGAAACGCTTAATGGTAAGGAGCCCTTAGTGTAATTACACTGTAACAAGCATTGTAGTTAATTCTAATAATATTGTAATAACAGCATGTAACTGGTGGTAATTGCAATCTGTAATTACAGATGTGTAACAACAACCATGTTTGTTACAAATGGGCAAGTTTCCACTAAATTCACCAATTTAGTGTTTTGTTTCTTCTCAGCTGCATCCGAATCAGTAATAACTATCACAAGGTTGTAATAATGGCACCGGAGGTGATGGCTGCCGTTTTACGGTCCGCTAACCAATTGTGCTATGTGTGTATTTTTTTGTGCTATTTGTAACTTATTTTGTACATAATGTTTCTACTTCCATCTCCTATGACCAAAAAGAGCTTGTAGATATCAGAACAGTGATTACTCACCCCGTACTGGAAGATTCTTTCTTTAATGTGTCGGACGCAAATTATTTACTCCATTCACCCGACAAGGCCCTCATCCCCGTCATTTGCAGGAGAAAGAGATTGAGATATCCGGGACGTAGGTCTGGGTGCCTTGTAAGTATTCGATTGCGAGTGGGTAATCTGTCTTTACCATCGGGTCCTATTAGCCAACATACAATCATTAGATAATAAAATAGACGAACTACGAGCACATATTTCCTACCAACGGGACATTAAAAGCTGTAATATCTTATGTGTCACCGAGTCGTGGCTGAGCGACGACATGAATAACATACAAATGGCGGGTTTTACGCTTTTTTGGCAGGACAGAACAGCAGCCTCTGGTAAGACAAGGGGTGGGGGTTTATGTATATTTGTAAACAACAGCTGGTGCATGAAATCTAAAGAAGCCTCAAGGTTTTGCTTGCCTGAGGTAGAATATCTCATGATAAGCTGTAGACCACACACCAAAAAAATAAAAGGGAACACAATGTAACTCCAAGTCAATCACACTTCTGTGAAATCAAACTGTCCACTTAGGAAGCAACACTGATTGACAATAAATTTCACATGCTGTTGTGCAAATGGAATAGACAAAAGGTGGAAATTATAGGCAATTAGCAAGACACTCCCCAATAAAGGACTGGTTCTGCAGGTGGTGAACATAGACCACTTCTCAGTTCCTATGCTTCCTGGCTGATGTTTTGGTCACTTTTGAATGCTGGCGGTGCTTTCACTCTAGTGGTAGCATGAGACGGAGTCTACAACCCACACAAGTGGCTCAGGTAGTGCAGCTCATCCAGGATGGCACATCAATGCGAGCTGCGGCAAGAAGGTTTGCTGTGTCTGTCAGCGTAGTGTCCAGAGCATGGAGGCGCTACCAGGAGACAGGCCAGTACATCAGGAGACGTGGAGGAGGCCGTAGGAGGGCAACAACCCAGCAGCAGGACCGCTACCTCCGCCTTTGTGCAAAGAGGAGCACTGCCAGAGCCCTGCAAAATGACCTCCAGCAGGCCACAAATGTGCATGTGTCTGCTCAAACGGTCAGAAACAGACTCCATGAGGGTGGTATGAGGGCCCGACGTCCACAGGTGGAGGTTGTGCTTACAGCCCAACACCGTGCAGGACGTTTGGCATTTGCCAGAGAACACCAAGATTGGCAAATTCGCCACTGTGCTCTTCAGATGAAAGCAGGTTCACACTGAGCACGTGTGACAGACGTGACAGTCTGGAGACGCCGTGGAGAACGTTCTGCTGCCTGCAACATCCTCCAGCATGACCGGTTTGGCGGTTGGTTAGTCATGGTGTGGGGTGGCATTTCTTTGGTGGGCCGCACAGCCCTCAATGGGCTCGCCAGAGGTAGCCTGACTGCCATTAGGTACCGAGATGAGATCCTAAGACCCCTTGTGAGACCATATGCTGGTGCGGTTGGCCCTGGGTTCCTTCTAATGCAAGACCTCATGTGGCTGGAGTGTGTCAGCAGTTCCTGCAAGAGGAAGGCCTTGATGATATGGACTGGCCCGCCCGTTCCCCAGACATGAATCCAATTGAGCACATCTGGGACATCATGTCTAGCTCCATCCACCAACGCCACGTTGCACCACAGACTGTCCAGGAGTTGGCGGATGCTTTAGTCCAGGTCTGGTCGGAGATCCCTCAGGAGACCATCCGCCATCTCATCAGGAGCATGCCCAGGCGTTGTAGGGAGGTCATACAGGCACATGGAGGCCACACACACTACTGAGCCTCATTTTGACTTGTTTTAAGGACATTACATCAAAGTTGGATCAGCCTGTAGTGTGGTTTTCCAGTTTAATTTTGAGTGCGACTCCAAATCCAGACCTCCATGGGTTGATAAATTTGATTTCCATTGATAATTTGTGTGATTTAGTTGTCAGCACATTCAACTATGTAAAGAAAAACGTATTTAATAAGAATAGTTAATTCAGATCTAGGATGTGTTATTTTAGTGTTCCCTTTATTTTTTTGAGCAGTGTATATTCTTCATAGCTGTCTATTTACCACTACAAACCGATACTGCCGCTAAGCCCGTACTCAATGAGCTGTATACGGCCATAAGCAAACAGGAAAAAGTTCATCCAAATATTCATTGACTACAGCTCAGTGTTCAACACCATAGTGCCTTTAAAGCTCATCACTAAGCTAAGGACCCTGGGACTAAACACCTCCCTCTGCAACTGGATCCTGGACTTCCTGACGGGCCGCACCCAGATGGTATTGGTAGGTAACAACACATCCGCTACGCTAATCCTCAACACGGGGGCCCTTCAGGAGTGCGTGCTCAGTCCCCTCTTGTACTCCCTGTTCACTCATGACTGCTTGGCCAGGCACGACTCAAACACCATCATTAAGTTTGCTGATGACACAAGTGGTAGGCCTGATCACTGACAATGAGACAGCCTATAGGGAGGAGTTAAAAGACCAGGACAACAACCTCTCACTCAACTTGATCAAGACAAAGGAGATGATTGTGGACTACAAGAAAAATAGATGTGGCAACAACAAAAAATGTGCATGTGGCAAATAAAATTTGATCTTATCTGTTGTGGACAGATGCGCTGGGTGTCCCAAGATTACGTAGGCTCTAATTACCTAACCGTGAACGCACACTTCAACATTTCCATGTCAATGTTGTTGCTAGCACTTTCCCCCCAAAAAATATACCATTTGATTGAGATAAGATGTAGGACAACCTCACTAACTGGGGTTATCCTCAAGTGGGAGGTTCACCCTAGAGTTACATGTAAACTCTGCATAAGTATAATGTAATTACTAGGTGTTACACAGGATTTAGCTAGGTGAAATTATGTCTCGAGGGGTACATACGTGTAATTAAAGTGTGCTCATGTAGTACATTGCCCATCCTGACAACCTGGCCCTAATTGTAAAGCTTCTAGAAGCACCATCCAAGTCAGACCATAAACACGCTTGTAAACCAGAGTACATGTAATATCTGCATATGTAACAGTATAGCTTCCGTCCCTCTCCTCGCCCCTACCTGGGCTCGAACCAGGGACCCTCTGCACACACCCACGAAGCATCGTTTCCCATTGCGCCATAAAAGCCGTGGTCCTTGCAGAGCAAGGGGAACAACTACTTCAAGTCTCGGAGCGAGTGACGTCACCGATTGAAAACGCTATTAGCGCGCACCACTGCTAACTAGCCAGCTATTTCACATCGGTTACACATACGCACATTGTAATTACTAGGTGTTACACAGGATTTAGCTAGTTGAAATTAAGAGTATCTTGAGGGGTAGTTACTTGTAATTGTGTACCTACAAAGTATGTTACCCATCCTGACATTCTAATAGTCAGCTTCAGAAAACATCATCCAAGTGAGAAAATAAACACACTAATACACCAATGAGTACTTATATGTAATATCTGCATAAGTACAAGGTAGTCGCTAGTTTTAACAAAGGATTTAGCTATTTAAAGTGTAACTATAAAGTAACCTATGATTAATTTCTATATAAGTACTTGCTACTCATTAACAAGTGAAAATACCTTCAAACTAAAGAGGGGCTTCTCCAGTCCCGATATTTCTAAACGTTTGATTTTATCGGCACAAAATCTGCACTGCTCTTGTAGTGTGAGATATGCAATGATCAGTTTTGAGAACGGTGATCAGCAATAGCCATTGAAAGCTCGCCAGAGAAGAAGCCAGTGAGATGACGTTGTTTCCCATCACCCAGAAAGTGTAGACTCAAGCAGGAGCCATGACTCCTACTAGTATTAGTTATTTTTTTATATTTTTTTTTTACAAACTTTGCTATGCACATGCGCTGTATGAGCCTTAAAACCTGTACATTTCCACTGTCTGTTTCGCTCATGTAAGAAGCCAGTGTTTATCCTCTCGTTTCTGAATAACTTGGTCACGCGGCCAAAGACAAAAGAGCCTCAGAATGACCACAGTTTTTGGTCCATCCTGTTCTTTTTGTATCATTCAATGGCACAGCTGTGGGAAGATATGAAGAGTACAGAGGCTAGCTTGAGCAGCAGCAACAATTCTATCAGCAGAAAAGAATAACAAAACCGGTGTTATCGCTGGTTTGTGCGCTGTTCCCACCATGATCTCACACACCTACTAAACTGCCATGCAGACAGAGGTTGTATTTTCCTATAAAGGCTAAGATCCATATTGTTTGTTGGGCTCTTAACTGTTGTTGAGTGGATTGTTAACCAGCTCCAAATTTGAAAACCCAATAATAAAAAGTTGTTGTTTAAGAATCTGCAGTCTCTCTTCCTTTTGATTTGAATTTCCACAACAGAATGTATGTGTACTTGCTTTTAACCAAAGCATCAAATCTTTGCAGCTCCGAAATGTACAAGCTTTGAATGTTACTGAATGTTTTCCAATCCAAATTGTTGGCTAGATATTTTAACTCTATAGCAAGCGTGAACGTCTGTCTGAAAACATTTACGAGGCTGCTTTGAACCACAGCTCGTTCTTGCTACTTTAACGATCTAAAGACATCATCACATCATTGTTTTCACGAGACAGCGTGGTATCAACAATCCTCATGACCAAGTGAAGAGTCTTGTGGTGTGTGACCCCGTCTGTGCCAGATCGTTTAGTGTGCTCACCACTGCGTTGGGAAGACAGGAAAAAGCTACAGGAAAGATGGTCGTCTAAGGCTCAGCAAGGTTAGGATTTTGAAAGTCGTGTAGTGTACACCCGGCCTTAGTCAACTTGATTGCCACATTTAAAATACCTTATATTTTACAAAATTACAAGGATTGTTATTTTTAGAATAATAGGATTAATTGGACTCACAAATATATAGGCCTGCTCAATAACAGAAAATAATGTTTCTAGTGGTGGTGGGTAGTCATCTACAGTTGAAGATGCAACTTTACATACACCTTAACCAAATCCCAATCCTGACATTTAATCCTAGTAAAAGAAAAACTGAATAATAGTAGAGAGAATGATTAATTTCAGCTTTTATTTCTTTCATCACATTCCCGGTGGGTCAGAAGTTTACATACACTCAATTAGTATTTGGTAGCATTGCCTTTAAATTGTTTAACGTTTCGGGTAGCCTTCCACAATAAGTTGTAAGAATTTTGGCCCATTTCTCCTGACAGAGCTGGTGTAACCGAGTCAGGTTCGTAGGCCTCCTTGCTCGCACATGCTTTTTCAGTTCTGCCCACAAATTTTCCATAGGATTGAGGTCAGGGCTTTGTGATGGCCACTCCAATACCTTGACTTTGTTGTCCTTAAGCCATTATCCACAACTTTGAAAGTATGCTTGGGTACATTGTACCATTTGGATGACCAAGCTTTAACTTCCTGACTAATGTCTTACGATGTTGTTTCAATATATCCACAATTTTCCTGCCTCATGATGCCATCTATTTTGTGAAGTGCACCAGTCCTTCATGCAGCAAAGCACCCCCACAACATGATGCTGCCACCCCCGTGCTTCACGGTTGGGATGGTGTTCTTCAGCTTGCAAGCCTACCCATTCTCCCCCAAACATAACGATGGTCATTATGGCCAAACAGTTCTATTCTCGTTTCATCAGACCAAATGAAATTGCGCCAAAAAGTACAATCCCATGTGTAGTTGCAAACTGTAGTCTGGCTTTTATATGGTGGTTTTGGAGCAGTGGCTTCTTCCTTGCTGAGCGGCCTTTCAGGTTATTTCGATATAGGACTCGTTTTACTGTGGATATAGATACTTTTGTACCCGTTTCCTCCAGCATCTTCACGAGGTCCTTTGCTGTTCTTCTGGGATTGATTTGCCCTTTTCACACCTAAGTACACCTAAGTGCATCTCCTTCCTGAGCGGTATGGCAGCTGCGTGGTCCCATGGTGTTTATACTTGCGTACTATTGTTTGTACAATAGTGGTACCTTCAAGCGTTTGGAAATTGCTCCCACGGATGAACCAGACTTGTGGAGGTCTACAATATTTTTTCTGAGGTCTTGGCTGATTTTCTTTTGATTTTCCCATGATGTCAAGCAAAGAGGCACTGAGTTTGAAGGTAGGCCTTGAAATACATCCACAGGTACACCTCCAATTGACTCAAATGATGTCAAGTAGCCTATCAGAAGCTTATACCCTCTTCAAAGGGGGAGACACCCTGGACCCAAACTGTTACAGACCTATATCCATCCTGCCCTGCCTAGCTAAGGTCTTCGAAAGCCAAGTCAACAAACAGATCACTGACCATCTCGAATCCCACCGTACCTTCTCCGCTGTGCAATCCGGTTTCCGAGCCGGTCACGGGTGCACCTCAGCCACGCTCAAGGTACTAAACGATATCATAACCGCCATCGATAAAAGACATTACTGTGCAGCCGTCTTCATCGACCTGGCCAAGGCTTTCGACTCTGTCAATCACCATATTCTTATCGGCAGACTCAATAGCCTCGGTTTTTCTAATGACTGCCTTGCCTGGTTCACCAACTACTTTGCAGACAGAGTTCAGTGTGTCAAATCGGAGGGCCTGTTGTCCGGTCCTCTGGCAGTCTCTATGGGGGTACCACAGGGTTCAATTCTCGGGCCGACTCTTTTCTCTGTATACATCAATGATGTTGCTCTTGCTGCGGGCGATTCCCTGATCCACCTCTACGCAGACGACACCATTCTGTATACTTCCGGCCCTTCCCTGGACACTGTGCTATCTAACCTCCAAACGAGCTTCAATGCCATACAACACTCCTTCCGTGGCCTCCAACTGCTCTTATACGCTAGTAAAACCAAATGCATGCTTTTCAACCGTTCGCTGCCTGCACCCGCACGCCCGACTAGCATCACCACCCTGGACGGTTCCGACCTAGAATATGTGGACATCTATAAGTACCTAGGTGTCTGGCTAGACTGCAAACTCTCCTTCCAGACTCATGTCATACATCTCCAATCCAAAATCAAATCTAGAGTCGGCTTTCTATTCCGGAACAAAGCCTCCTTCACTCACGCCGCCAAACTTACCCTAGTAAGACTGACTATCCTACCGATCCTCGACTTCGGCGATGTCATCTACAAAATAGCTTCCAATACTCTACTCAGCAAACTGGATGCAGTTTATTACAGTGCCATCCGTTTTGTTACTAAAGCACCTTATACGACCCACCACTGCGACCTGTATGCCCTAGTCGGCTGGCCCTCGCTACATGTTCGTCGTCAGACCCACTGGCTCCAGGTCATCTACAAGGCTATGCTAGGCAAAGTGCCGCATTATCTCAGTTCACTGGTCACGATGGCTACACCCACCCGTAGCACGCGCTCCAGCAGGTGTATCTCACTGATCATCCCTAAAGCCAAAACCTCATTTGGACGCCTTTCCTTCCAGTTCTCTGCTGCCTGCGACTGGAATGAATTGCAAAAATCTCTGAAGTTGGAGACTTTTATCTCCCTCAACAACTTTAAAAATCTGCTATCCGAGCAGCTAACCGATCGCTGCAGCTGTACATAGTCCATCTGTAAACTACCCACCCAATTTACCTACCTCACCCCCATACTGCTTTTATTTATTTACTTTTCTGCTCTTTTGCACACCAGTATCTCTTCTTGCACATGATCATCTGATGATTTATCACTCCAGTGTTAATCTGCTAAATTGTAATTATTCGATTTATTGCCTACCTCATGCCTTTTGCACACATTGTATATAGATTCTCTTTTTTCTACCATGTTATTGACTTGTTTATTGTTTACTCCATGTGTAACTCTGTGTTGTTGTCTGTTCACCCTGCTATACTTTATCTTGGCCAGGTCGCAGTTGCAAATGAGAACTTGTTCTCAACTAGCCTACCTGGTTAAATAAAGGTGAAATAAAAAATAAATAAAATAAATAAAGCCATAACATAATTTTCTGGAATTTTCCAAGCTGTTTTAAGGCACAGTCAACTTAGTGTATGTAAACTTCTGACCCACTGGAATTGTTATACAGTGAATTATAAGTGAAATAATCTGGCTGTAAACAATTGCTGGAAAAATGACTTGTGTCATACACAAAGTAGATGTCCTAAACGACTTGCCAAAACTCTAGTTGGTTAAAAAGAAATTTGTGGAGTGGTTGAAAAACAAGGTTTAATGACTCCAACCTAAGTGTATGTAAACTTCGACTTCAATCTTCGACTTCAATTGATAGTTCCCTTTTTAACATTACAAGTTACAATGGAAATCGAAAACTGTCTCTGCCTTCATCGGTTTCTTAGCATTTTCCCATCCTGGAGTCTGAAACCTTGTGGGAATCTGTGGTAGGGAAGAATGTAGCTATGACAATTACCCTATACTAGTTACCATCAGGGTTTTTGTTAGTCAGCAATTGCCGGCTTTTGGCCGATGAAAAAAAAAAATGAAAAGCTGTCACGTTCCTGACCTGTTTTCTTTTGTCTTGTATTTATTTAGTTGGTCAGCACGAGAGTTGGGTGGGTTTGTCTATGTGTGATTTGTCTCTGATTGGGAGCCATATTTAAGGCAGCCATAGGCAGTAGGCTATTGTGGGGAAATGTCTATGTGTAGTGTTTAGTGTCAGCCCTATTTTGTTTGCTATAGCTTCACGGTCGCCTGTTTGTTGTTTTTGTTTGTTTGTTTCGTCTTCATAATAAAAGAAGATGTCTTTCTATCACGCTGCGCCTTGGTCCTCTTCAAAGTTACGACGATCGTGACAAAAGCCCGGAAAATAAAACTGTTGCCAGCCAAAATGCCTGGGAGAAAAAACAAAATTTAAAGAAATTATGCGTTTTAAATCATTGATAGAAATACATTTGACTGTCATGCTTATTGGGTTATATGTTAATTTGTATAATTTAATGGGATTAAATTGGCCTATGTGTATTTTCGTTAGTCATCATGCATCTTATTTCTCCAACTGGTCACACACGCACAGCATACAGAGCCTATTTTGAGCGGGATTACTCCTGCAGCTCCTCAGCTGGTTGCTGCTGGAGTAAAATGTGCGTTTATAAGCCAATTCCTTGCTCAACAATTTTAAATGTCTTCCCAATTCTAAATGTCTTTCAATGGTCGTTTTAGTGTTATTATTGCATTTACAAAACCATGAAATACTTCGTCATTTTATCTCAAGTCTGTAATTGGAGTGGCCAACTTTCACACTTGAGACTGAAAAACACAATTGCAGTGTACACAACTTAAACATAAATCCAATTAGCCACGTTACCTACTTGAAAAATAAACCGTGTCCAAATAAACACTTCTTAATTACACTCACAGAAAACAAGTCTCGGATAAGATTAGAGGCTAATTAATTCCGTTTTTCATTGTTCTCCCAGAAAACCAGAACTAAAAGAATGATAGGTCCTATCCTTCTGCCAGACAAGAGGTCAGCCTCTGTAGTCCTTTCTCCAGTTGGATAGATATCAGTGGAAAAAGTAATGTCACTCCAGCAAAACCCTACATTCCTCAAGAGGGCAATGAGAGCCCATTGGCCTCAGTCTCCCAGCATTCACTGGTGCATTGTGAAAACTTTGCTCACTCAATAAGAAGTCTCCCACTGCTCGTCAGCTTTAGAGAGGCTGAGGCCTCAGATCCGCTCATCTCATAAATCGGACTGGAACAGCGGCTGTGGCTAAACTCAACCACTAACCCCAAGGCTAGGGTCTAAAGCACCACTCACAGACAGAGATCACTGCCGGTTGATCAGCTGCTCCCTTTCAGCATTGGCTCGGTGCTACTGACAGTGGGCTCTCCACGAGGGAGATGGCATCACATAGCATACTCTATGTGAAATCAATGTTTCAAGAAATATTAAAAGCTTATGTGTAGTTACTGCCAATATTCCTCCATTACTGTCTTCAATACCAATGCTGAACCAACCAAACAAAGAAAATCACAGGAATGGAATATAAACAGGGAGAAAGTGGAAAAAGAAGAGTTAGAGGAATTTGATCTCATTAGGTGTATAATGTAATTAAAAGGCGCTTGGGTGTCACATCACTGGGATTTCTCTTCCTCATTGAGAGCTGAGAGGTGAGCTGCATAGTGACCAGGGACACAGTGTGGTGTGGACAGGGAGGGAGTATTGATATGCAAATGATGCTCCTCATTAGCTGCAATTAATTAGAGGCAAGCTGCTGTGGGCCGCTGTGCTAGCAGTCAGACCAGCCAAGCTGTTTATCTGGAAACAAGAGATGCACATGAAACCGTGTATACTGGAACTGATGAAGGGAGGGGAAAGAGGAAAAAAGACACTGGAAACGAGACGGAATGCAAGGAAGCGAGACGGCAAAGAAAGAGAGTGAGATAGAGACAGACAGAGAGCGAGAGCGACAGATGTGGATAAGGATGGAAGGAATTGTGTAGCAAGGCGAGAAAGGGAGGATAAGGTTGAACATGAGTGTATTGCCTGTGGACAAAAGGGAGAGGTGAGAAGAGAGATGTTTTGACTGCTCAGTCCTGAGGTGGTGGCAAGTCACACCTGAGAGATCTGACCAGCTGACAATGACTTCCTTCCAAGGCAATACTCTCGATAAGACGGTGTGACAAGAGGTCAGAGTCACACACGCACAGAGAGCAACTTGAAAAAGAGATGTCCACCAAACACAGAGCAAAAGGATATTATTGTGGTCCACAAACTAACAAAGTGACAAGCCAGTCAAATCCTGATAGAGGGGCTGGGTTATGGTGTGAACTATATCCGGCGAGGAGGGCAGACGTTAAGGTATATTCCTCTTATAGATTTCCAAAAGAATCAAAACCATTTCTTTTCATTCCGAGCCTCACGGCAGCCAGCAGAGCAGAGAGAGGAAGGTGATGATGGGATGTCAGCGTACTCATCTCTCTGTCTTCAGACTGGCAGCCGTAGCTTAGCACTGGGGGCTTCCTCCGCTGTCTGACTGAACACAACCTTTCTCTTCCTCTCTACTTCCATCCGTATCTAAACCGCTCTACCTTTCATTTACTAGCCTTCATTCCGTCCCTATATAATTCATTCACTCTCCCTGTGATGCACAACCTATATGCACACCATTTCTTCTTCCTATCCCCCCGCCCCCCCCCCCCCCCCCCCCGTCTTATCTTTTAGACTTTCATTAAGATAAGGCGTATTGCTAGTTTCACAGTGAGCCAATATATTCCATTGTTTTGTATTAATATTTTAAGGACTTGCAGGGCAAACAGCCACCAATCTCTGCTAGCATGACAACTGTGTTGTGACAAACAGAAAAGTGCCTGACATTTTTCTGTCATTTCCAATTTCCACACTCAAGGTTCCCTTTCATCTCTCAACCTTGCTTTCTCTATATTTTCTTCAATAATGTATACATTTGAACATGAATTTATCCTGAACCATTATAATAAGTCCCAATGCACCATGTCATTCTGTGGCCTTGTGGCTGGGCCAGTTGTTATTCATTTTGTCAGGATGATAAAAGTGTCTCTGTGTGTGTGTGTGTGTGTCTTAAATAGGCTGAAATAAAGTGTTTTAATGGACAATGTGAGAGACATACCATACAGATAAAACTGCCTTCTACATCAGAGAGACAGGCACTGAAAGAACTGACAACAACTTAAATAGCAGTTGGCTCTCAAAGCTGTCTAAGAGAAACTGGGAGTTTAATTATGCCTCTTATCATTCCTTAGCCAGAGCCGCCTGTAGGGCAGGGTGTTATGAAGAGATGCGGTATTGTTATGAAGAGATGCTAGATCTGGTTTAGGATCTTTTTAATGTCTGTCTGGAGCTCAGAGACATATATGTAGCAACTGTGTGGAGAGGTGAGGTATGCCTATGCCTAAAAGACATCTGAACTATTATCTCAAGAAACTGATGTTACTGCTCTGCACTTATGAGACATTGATCCAAAGTAGGAACACTATCAGTTGAAGTTTAAAAAAAAAAAAAAAAAAAAAAAAAAAAAAGTATTTCTCAATGTAGATAACCTCCCAGGTGGCAATGTAGCATATGAATTAAGTTAATCAGAACACCAGGGGCCTCATTTATAAAAACAGACTTGTGAGCGATTTTGATTTTAAGTATGACTTACGCAGAAAACCACGTATAAGTAGTTATTTATTAAACCTTACTTTGACGTGGAAATTATCTTCTCTATGCAAAGTCTAGACATAAATAATTTCTGCTGGCTATGTAGGGGTATTGCAGTTTGGGACGCATCTGTGTCCAAGCCTGGTGTGAACTATGCATTAGCTTTATGAACAATTTGTTAGGAATTAATTGGCAGACGAAAAGTGTTATTGAATTAAACGGAATGCGATGTTCTATAAATAGTGTGTCAAATTAGAAAAAAAATATCCATGGCTGTTCTTGTGTTATTGGAAGAAATGGAAAACCGTGCTTTGTGAAGGGAGAGTTTTCAGAGATCACACCTACGTTTTTTGCACGTGATGACCCAGGGCTTATAAATCGCTATCGTCTCCAAAGAAATGTTCTGTTAGATTTGTGCGCAGATTTAGCACCTAATCTGGAAAGGAAGACACGATGTAATCAGGTATATCATTCAGCCGCATCCTGCCACAAGTGATCGAGCCGATTCTACAAGTGTTGTCCACGAGATACATTAGTTTCCCATTTACAGCTGACGAACAGGCACGTCAAAGCCGAGTTTGTCCACTCATTTAATTTCCCAGGGGTCATAGGTGAAGTTGACTGCGCGCATATTGCCTTACGCGCACCGTCTGTAGGTGAACATGTACAGTACACTACCGTTCAAAAGTTTGGGATCACTTAAATGTCCTGGTTTTTTAAAGAATCATTTTTTTGTCCATTAAAATATCAAAATGATTAGAAATATAGTGTAGACATTGTTAATGTTGTAAATGACTGCTGTAGCTGGAAACGTCTGATTTATAATGGAATACCTACATAGGCATACAGAGGCCCATTATTAGCAACCATCACTCCTGTGTTCCAATGGCACGTTGTGTTAGCTAATCCAAGTTTATCATTTTAAAAGGCTTGGGAGCCTCATGCACTTTATCCCTGGGTGGAGGGGCCACCCTCAACCTGCGCACGAGCTGCAAAGCAGCTCCCCCCGTTTCTATGTGAATTAAAATAAATCAGTGTATGTATTGTATATAAGTTACTGACAACCAAAGTTAAACATTCTCTTAATTACTTACCGTGATCCAGTGATGCTGTAATGAACACGATGGGAGACAGCTGGTTTCAAGAGCAGGGCGCAGCGGGTGTTTATGTAAAGGACCACAGGAGGCGGCAGGTAGCTGGGTCCAGGGGCAGGCAGAAGGCCATACAAAGGGGGTTCAAAAAAGGCAACAGTATAGGCAGGGAAAAGCCTAGTAACATCGTCTGGGAGATTAGGCAACAGGTTAATAGGAAATCCGAAAGTACAGGCAGGGAATAGGCAAAAGGTGTCGTTGGTGAAGCAGGCAAAAACTATCATACTCGGGAAGCTTTAGCTTACGAAAAACAGAGCTCCGAATAGAAGTGTGTCACAAAACAAAACCTCACAATGATGGTGTGCAAAGAACTGAACTAAATAGTGTGCGATAATAACATACAGGTGTGTGAACAGGTGATCGGGATCTGGGAAGTGAGCTGCGTTCTGGGGATCTACATGTTTGAGAGTTGGAAGCAGACATTACAGACGCAGTCGTGGTGGTTTCGCGTGCCGACTTCACCGTTTTTGATGTTACTGCTAAACGATATAAAAGTTGGGATTAAACCATATGAAAAATAAAGCAGAAAAGCTCAAATAGAAGAAACAACTTTTTTTAAACATTTACTGTCTCCGTCGGGACATGGGCCAGTGTATGCGCTTTAACCAATGATTGACCCGATGCGCTGGTCCATTTGGGAGAGTTCCGGCGTGCCAGGCACCCCTCCTGTTGCCTTAATGCTGAGGTTATGTATGGCTATTATTTTTTTCCTCTTGCAGTTTAAGGTCAGACCATTTCTCTTTCACATCAGCCACAGTTCTGTCTTGCTGCCCCACCTCGTTCACTGCAGCGGCGACACACTCCCAAGATACCCGTGTGGCTTCGTCAACCCACTATTAAGTCCGCCGAATAATACGGGTTGCCAGTCTTCAATCTCATCTACCACCGCCGTGATCTCGTCTCCAAAAAGTTAGCTTTCTCTTTTGGTCCATGGCTATTCCTGACTAAACCCTCATTTGTGCTAGCATTCTATAAGGGGAAATCGCTGAGTGTAAGGCACGTTCAGGTGCCATCAATAGTAAATTAATTTGAGATTTATAGATCACAGGTGCGTAAATTACAAATGGCTTCTTAGAAACTGCGTAAGCAAGGTCGTTTATGCTCAGTATCTTTTAAGAATCGAATGTAAGCACACTGTCAAATGGTCTTACGACAAAGTTCAAGTATAAATGTAAGATTTTTTAAATGAATGAGACCACAGAAGATTAAAAAAATAAGTAAACAAAGTGTCTCGCTTGAATAGGTTTGGTTATGAAAGACATCAACTTGCAACGTGTGGGCTGTATTACTGATATGCATGACACAATGCAGCATTGATTTCACAACTCTGAATTGTTCTAAGTTCCTCAAGTTGTGAACTTGAAGTAGTAGGCTAGACGTAAGTTTGAAGTCTGGTAAAAAGCCTGTTATCGCGAACTTTGAATGTAGTTGTAAAATATATTTATTTTTTGACAAAGCATCCCACCATATACCCCACAATTACTACCCCTCTCATGGTCTTCAACTACAACAACGAAATACCTCATTCAATATCTCCTCCACCAGCTTGCTATTAGTGGAGCTCAACTTGTACCTTTAAAACATTTAATTAGTTTCAACAAAATGGGAAGCAAAGAACAGCGGAAATGAAACCCCCTGCCTTACCCATACAGTCTCACTCAGGCAGAGGCCCCCAAGTCCCCATGAGTTTCAAAGTCAGGCGTTCTCAGCTTAATTGTGCTCCACTTATTTTTAATTAAAGTTTCCTTTGTGTGGTTTAAATGGTGGCTAGGGAGATGACATTAAGTAAAGGGGATTCGTCCTTGTTCTGTCAGTGGTTTAATGAAGACAGACTGGTTTTTCCATGTACTGACGTCACGAACTCGTTGTGTGGAGTCCAGGATGAGCTTCTGCATGATCTCCTAGCAGTAACACCGGGGTGACATATAGACCAAATAAACCAGACAGACCAACACTTCAGTATTCTGTCCCTCTGGTCATTCTGTTATTTCAAGCTACACTGAGCATCGTGTTGGCACACTGCTGAACTTAATTGAAGTTTTGGGTGAGATACACGCATCAATTGGCGCTACCGACAGACATCCCCCTCCTGGAATCAGAATCTGTCTTGCTGAGTTCTAAAGCATCCCCAGTGTTAGTCCTAGCAGATCTCTGGCGCCCCCTGTCGACCAAACACGGAACAAAGGCTTGGCTCTACCTATCGACTCTCGACCTCTAGTTTAACAGTGAGAGCTGTTTATTCCGCTAAAACACATTTTTAAATGACAAATGAAGGACTCGTCTCTCAAACTCGTGCACAGTTTAAGTACATATTTTATTAATACTGGAATCATCACAGTGCGTTTTGTTACATTAGCAGTGACTAAAGTTAACAAAATTAAAAGGATTAATATTACAAAAAGAAAAACTTGTCATCAGCAAAAGAGGCAAAACAGCCTTGGAGAAAAGGGCACAATAAATTAAAGAGGAGAGAAATTAGAAGACAGAAAGCATGTAGCGTTACGTGACTCCATTGGAGGGGGTTTTGTACAAAAACATATGCACACATCATATCTCTTCACAATACCGTAATGAAAATAATGACTTCATAAAAACTGTGGCAAGGGTCAAGTTCATAGATGCATTGGTTTAGCTTTAATATTGGATTGGGCTTTGGGAAGAGGAAGAGAGAGGAAACCACTGAGAATCCACAAGTGAAAAGACATTCAGTTCTGTTACCATGGCACCTGGAAACGCAAGTCACCTCCTCCCTGCCTGACTACATCTCAGGAGCTGACAGCGTTGAGTTAACGGATGGTGACATCGTTGTGGGGTGACTTTGTTGGTCTTTTTAAATAGACGGGGACAGGCTGTGTGTGGGTGGGAGAGTGGGCGTGTAGCCACCTTGTGTCGAGGCAGAGTCTATGTTTCTCCATCAGTGTCAGAGATCCTCAACATACGTCAGGGTAGACTTCATGAGCACGAAGACACACGAACGCAACACCTGTGGACAATGTAAACAAACTACTCCTAGACCACGTACAGTATAACCTCCATACATGACCTACACCCCACAGCTACCCAGCTTGATTCAATCCCTGCCCTCACATATGCTTGAACATATGAATTATAAGCTAGTTAAAGGAAGAGGGGCTTGGGCTGTTTGGCTACCTTACAACGGCATAAAGTCATTTGCAACGTCACAGTACGGCTGTGTGTACTGGTCGGACACTAACACCAGCCTAGACTATAAAGGCATACAGTGTTACGGTCTGTGTTGGCCAGAATGACTATAGTCCAGAGGATTTCCTGACAGTCATCCACTTTCTAATGTTCTTACAGTAATAAGGCTGATTAACCAAGCTCTTATCCAGGATTAAGAGGGGGAGGACAGGTTGATCTGTGTTAGGCAATGCATTATAGAGACCCAATGAGACCTATAGACTCCTGTTACATATCCAGTATCCCACATTATGAATGAGTTCCATTGTTATTTCTATATAGCTTAGCGGGGGGGAGTATTAAATCACACACAGTGAAACTCACAAGGCAATGAAAACACATTTTCTCTATTATTGAAATTGTGAAAGTGATCTGCATAAGTATTCAAAAAGCTATTTAAATAAGTGTAACTTGCGACCGTGGCTGTATTGCAGAGACACGGAAGTGAAAAATACGTCTCTACACAGCACTGTGCAAACCTCACTCAACATGAAGAGAGAAGTGTATTAGGCTAAAACACTCCCATCAACCCATTTGCTCCATTCCCCTCGCGACAGCGCTAACACTATGGACACACCACCCATGGCAAGCGCAGCAGGATACACAGACAAACAACTCACCCCATTTGAGAGAGAGAAGTCACATGGGCACTTATTGCAAATTAACACTCACTTAGAGGGAAGTTAAGGTTTAACTTAAATGATTTCATTAGCTATAATCCAGCCAGCATGAGACATCATATCACGTTCTCATGGAAGTGTTGTTCTTCTCATGTGAAACCAGCATTTTATTGTGATGACACAGTTATTCCCTGTCCTTGCATTAGCCCCAGCGGGAAAGTGTTTCACTCAAAGTCCTGTTGGGAGTTTGGGCTTGGCTCTGGCTTAAGAGCTGATGCTGAGGCTGAGACAAGCTATGGAGTGAGCTGCTAGTAGGAGTTGGGGTTGTGGTGGATGGGTGGATAAGAGGTTGAAAAGAAACAAGTTCATTTATTGAGAGTATAAGTGGGGGTAGCCTACTGGGCAAAATCTGGTTAAATCAACGTTGTTTCCATATCATTCCAACCCCCAAAAAACTATGCGATGACGTTGAATCAACTTGGAAAATTAATTGGATGTGCAAAAAGTAATCAACGCAAGGGCATTCCGTCTTTTTCGCACACCCAACTTTTAACATACTTTTTTTGTTGTTGATTTAATGTTGAATTATTGTTGGATAACAACTCAACCAAATGTAAATCGAAACTAGACGTTAAACTGACATCTATGCCCAGTGGGAGGATGGCGAGAAGCGAGTGATAGTGAGGAAAGAGGGAAAGAGAGTCTGGACCCAGAGACAGCCCAGCTGTGGGGGTGTGAGGGAGTGAGGTGACTGCTAGTCATCCACCATGGGGTCTTGGAGAGTGTCACCTCATCCCAGGCAGAGAGACAACCAAGACTGACATCCATGTAGTTCCCCTGTAGGGGTCCTCTCAGTCTAACACACACTAGCAAACAGCCCAGTCTCTCTCGCTCTGTCTGTCTCTGTGCCACATCCTGTCTTTCTCTAATGCTCTGACAGAAGTGACGCTTACAGAGTTGGGGTCTCGGGAACGGTAAGGAGCATCACACACAATCAGAATGAAGCAGAGTAATCCAAGCATGACAAGAAATTGGAACAGAATAATTGCCAGAGTTAAGTCTGCACAGTTAAAAAGACAGTAAACATGTTTACCTTTTTGTTAGACAAGAAGTTGTATTGTTAAATTGGCTAATAAACACACTCCCATATTGCTGTCACACAGTTGACATTTGCTTTTTTTTCTTCAGTAATGTGAAGTAATGTGAGTAAAACGTTTTTTTTTTTTTTTTTTTTTAGATTCTAGCAATTTGACCTGTACAATTAGTGTTCAACTTCTTAAACAGTATATGTATGTATATATGTATATATAAATATACATCGTTCTGACCTGTGCTTTGCAGACATTCTCTGGATGAGCATCCTCTGGTCGAGAATGCACTGTGCCAGGGCAGGTCACATCCACCCTGGGCCACTCCCTCCAGACTGCTGGTCTCTCCCCTTCCTCCGCCGCCCCACCCTGCCGCGTCACACCCACACACCCTCTTACAGAGCCCCTTGTGGAAGTACTACAGGCACTCCAGCAGATGAGCAATATTCTACAATACCAGGTGTTTCATCTTCTCAAAGCAGATCCTCGCTTTAAAACAGCCACAGGCATTTCTAAAACAGTGCTCTTATTTAGGCTAAATAAATAAAAAAAACATTTTTTAAAACAAAATAAGCATTGAGATACATTTTGTAATGGTCATTGTAGTCAAGGTGAGGACATCAACAGTCACTGCTAGGGAGCATTGGGCAGACATCCATGAAGTTCATCACTACCCTACAGCACAGCAGTCAGAATAATGCTCTCTGCCTGCTCAGATCCTATATCACTGTGATTCATTGTTCTCTGGAAATAGTTCTTTTTTTTTTTTCATTGACAAAAGTAAGACTACAGCATAACATTATTGCAAAAATATGGCAACATAATTTTATGAAAGGTTACGATATATATATTCATACAGTTTCTAGTCTTGACTTCCTCCTGTGCGTCTGACTCTCGACTCGGGCTTACAGTATGAACAGGCAGTGAAATGCTCATTCCATCTCTCTCCGCTGCAGCAACTCTCTTCCAGCTAACTCTGTAAACATAAATTCCCCCCTTCTTCTGGCAACCCCTTAAATTATCCTCACTTTTTCTCCCTGGCTATAGTCACTTTCATTCTAATGTCTTTAGCAAAGCCAGCTCCCGTGTAAGGCTGCACATGGTTCACATGAGCTATGGATCTCATGTTTGAGACTCACAACAGGTGATGACAAGTACAGCAGCTTACCATCCCCCTCTTTACATAAATGTTATGATCTAAATTATAAATCCGTTGTTTGGAATTCAACCTTTTCAGCACGGACCCATTGTACATAACCATGCCTCCAATGGCGTATCCTTCCGTTCCCATCTCCCACCTTTCTTTATCACTTCCTTTTTCGATCTTCCTATTCTCTCACCAATTGAACTGCTTCACTCACTGGTCTGTGGCACTCACTCAGCACACCGCATGACAGCCAACTCTCAGTCCCCCAGCACCCTCGTCTCATCACATAGCATGACCACACTGACTCCTAGTGGCCACACTAGAAATTAACCTTCAAAGTGCTTCAGTTTTCAATGATTTTTCTGTTTTTTTTAACACATCAGGCAAGGACTTGAGAAAAGCCAATGGCCAAAGTTAGACAGCCACTGTCATATGTACTTGAGCACGCCTGATGATTGCCTGCAAGTTAAAAAAAGAGAACCTAAACCTAAGATAACAGCTTCTGTTTCTCCTCCACTCCGCAAGCAGAAAATAAAACACATTTATTGCTCCATTTCTTATTAACATGTTCTCTCTGGATTTAGAAAATATATACGCCTGGCTTCATTTTGTAGTTTCTCATACAGTGGTAACAGGAAATCAAATGTCACAATAAAAACAGTCCACTGGGCACAGACGTCAACTCCACGTCAGTCCAACGTCATTTCATTCAAATGATGTGGAAACAACGTTAATTTAGCCGGTGTGTGCCCAGTGTGAGGGTAACAACAAACGACACAGAGGAGAGAAGCCTCACCCTCAAATACAACCAGCTGACCTGCAGCAGAACTCTGCCCACCTCTTACACGCACACACACCTACGCGGTTAGCCATGGTTTAAAGCTAACAGTGCATTGTCAGAGCCTTGTGGCCTGAGCTAAAGGGAGAGGGAGAGATGGAGCCCCCTACTGACCCCACTTTTCATCTGTCTCTCTGCCACCTGCTTCCCTCTGTTTTACTCTAGAATGGGGGGGTAAGAGGTTGGGTGAGGAGTGGGGGGTTGTGGGAGGAGGTGGAGAGGGTGGCTGGAAGTCCAGGTCCCTATAAAACAGTCTCTCTCTCGGCAGTCAGTCCAGACAGAGTCTCTATATACAGTCTGAGGATCCCGTGGTGATGGTGGTGCTAATTAAACAAACATGCGCCCAGACACGATAGAGTTATAGTGGCTAGAGCCTGTCATTATTATTCACGATTTACTTTTTCATTATCAGCATTATTATTGTTACTTATCATTTACTTCTAATTAAAACGTATTTTTGTTGTAATCTTCTGTTGTCATATTCATTTCTTTACTACAGAGACATGTAGTGGTTGGGGCACCTCGGTGGGTGCAGGCTGCGCTCCCTCCGCTCCGCTGTGGACCATCACAAAATCCTGGGCGCTGACCTGTCGTTGGAGACGGTCTTGCGGAGCCGCACACCCCTGCGGATGGACACCAGCACGTCGGTGCCTGACCCGGGGGCCTGGGGGTCGTGCTGGGGGTCCAGGCCAGGTGGGGGGTCATCAGGAAGGTTGGGGAAGGGGAACTGTCCCTCCCCAAGGGCATGGGCACTGGCCACCAGCTCTCCTATCTTCTCCACCAGGCTGTGGCGGTTAGCGGCTATCATCTGGTCCTCCTCAGAGCCGTGCTGGGCAGCCTGCTGGACATACACACTCATCTCCATCGCTCCCCCAGACCCCCACGCTGTGTTGGGCAGGCTCAGACGTTTGGGAGAGGCCTTCACATACTCCAACGTGTTGGGGGAGGAGTCATCCGCCACGTAGAACACGCACTCCTCACTGCCCACACGTACCGGAGGCCCGGGGTACCCCCCAGGAGCATCAGGCACCGTGGGTGTCTTCACTGGCACTATGGGGGGGCGGATGGGGATGGGGCCCGCGTTGGACAGGGTGCGCCTCACACCCGGCTTGGTGGATGGGGTTCGGCGGATGGTGGCAGTCCCAGGGGTCCCAATGCCCCCTCCCCCTCCAAGCACTCCGCCCTGGGCTCCACTGGGCAGACCAGCGGTGCTGGCCGGCCTCTTGGTCTGGATCATACGGCGGTAGTTCTGGGCGATGTTGCTGTGGCGGGGGATGGTGGAGGACTTGTCAAAGTCAGTTGACGCCTCACCTTCGGCATCTCCATTCACAGAGTAGCAGTCATAATCCGACCCTGGGGGAGAGAGAGAGAGATAGAGGGATGTGTATACTCTTAAGTTGTGAGGTATAGTACATGTATGTTACCTTGAGAGAGGACAGTGAGTGCATTCTCTGTTGGTTAATGTAAGTGAGGCTGACTTCTGTATGTATTGGTGTTTACTCTACGAGCGAAGGAGTGTACTTGTCAGAGTGGTACCCTGAGAGGGGATCGTGTCCTCGGAGCAGGAGGGCGTGGTGGTCTGGGTGCTGTAGCCACTAGAGTACTGCAGGGAGTCCCTGTTGCTCCTCTGCTGCTCCATGCTGAGACCACGGGTCAGGACCATGGCCAGGTCACTGGCTGCTGGAGACACCTCTTCGCCGTGCTGGGAGGAAGCAACAACACATTGTCATTTAGCAGACGCTCTTATCCAGAGCAACTTACAGAGAGTGCGTACATCAGAGTACTTTTCTTCATACAGGTCCCCCCCATGGGAATCGAACGCACAACCCTTCCGCTGAAAGCTTCATGCTCTACCAACTGAGCTACACGTGACTAGTGGACTAACACATGATCAGGATGATAACTAAGTTCAAGGTTTCCAGAACCGTATCGCAATCCAGGATCTAACCGTATCGCAATCAATTCGCCTTAGAAAACACTTATCATACGGTAGGAGCACAGGACCACTACCAAGCACAACGGACAGACTATAACCACCAAAGTCCAATTCGGGGTTAAAATCCAACAGTTGTGTTATAGTAGCATGTGTCTTGTATTCACACCATTGCGAGGGTAAATCTCTGTTACCTTGGCAGCGATGGTGGCGGGGGTCATTCGGGGCCTCTGGACATCGTCTGGGTGAGCACCAGCATATCCCTGGGAGCCCGGGGATGCCTCGCTCTCCCTCAGCCTATCCAGGGGCTCCTTCCGCCGCTGAAGCGTGGCAGCCAACGGCTGCTCATAAGAACCTGCCTTGGACCAATCCTGAAGAGGTGGGGGTGGTTAATAAGAAGCAGTGAAAAGCAACAGAGTGAACTCTCTAATGAGAGAGACCCGTCCACTATCCAGCAGTTTGACGCCTTTCATCTGGGTACAGTGTGGGGGTAGTGTGTGTGTGTGTTTGGTGGGGTGGGGGGGGGGTTCCTCATTGTGTGTGAGTGTTTGGTATTGGGCCAAGATAATGAGTGGGTTTATTGGTTTGAAGCCTTTTGAGTTTGTGAGACTTGGAAATGTGAAATGGGTGACACCCAGGGTCTGCAAAGTTTAGCAAATCATCACACAGGAGATTTGAAACCAGGGGGTGAGACTGTTGGCCAACGACAAAACAAAAGGCACAGAGGTTAGGGAGCAAAGTAATGAAATCATGAATGAGTTAAGCAGATGGGGAAATGAAAAGAAAAACCTGGTGAATAAGCGTTAACTCAAGAAGCACAAATTAAAACACAACCCCAAAAAATATAAAAAAAACTACAAAAAATTGCAAAGTAAAGTGTGCAGATGAAAACAAACCTTCCAGCAAGGAACCTTTGATGTGGGAGAGGTAGTGTTGGATCCAGGGGAGCAGTTATAGGGTGGGGACGCAGGAAGTATGACAGAGAGAGGCCTGATGGAGCCAGTGTGAGAGAGAGCAGGGCGGAAGGTAGCGAAGGACGAGCCAGACTGCGGAACGGAGAGACAAGATCGGGATCGTCAGAGCGTCCATCAACGCCAAAGGCTTATGAGAGGAGCCTTTGTGATGTGACCTCTGGGTCATACCGTCCATACATATACACACACACACAGGTGCATACACACAGGTGCATGCACGCAAGTACGTGCATCTGCACTCCCAAACACACACAACGTGTCTGAGTAGCAGAAGAAAAGAGGGCAAAGACAAGAGATCAGCGGTGACAGAGCAGATGACCACAAGTTCACCTGGGCTGATGAGGTTCACATACTTACGGAGAGAATCCTGCTGGTCAGTTTTACCAGCTTCTCTCATACACCGTATACGGCACAACATTACGGTACGCAAAACCCAGACAACTAGAATGAGCACGGCTATAGTATATTCACATTCTTTTTCAAAGTCAGTTAATCGTGTGACTGCCTGAAAGAAACGGGAGAGCCACCCATTAGGACAGGAGTGCGAGGGAGCGGTTGTACTCACCGTTGTGGGAGAGCTGCACTCACTGACTGACTGGCAGGTCTCGGAAGCCTCGGAGGATGCGGAACTTGATGACTTCTGCAGAAAGGAAGAGAAGTCAAGAAGGAGAATGAACGCAAAACCAAGAGACGTCAGGCAGAAGAGTAGAGGGCGGAGCTACGTTTCAGCACTGCAGCGACATCTGTGACGGCAGTCATACCTGGCTGGTGATGTCAGAGGGCATGGGCGAGGGAGGCTTGGAGTAGACGTTGGCGTCCTGTGATATGAAGCCTGAGTCGTGGGAGGAGACGCTGCTGAGGCGGTGAGCGTTCCCTGGTGGCGGCTGGGCCAGGCTGCGGTAGCGATAGGACGAACTGGGTGAGTGAGTCTGAGAGCCTCCGGAGGAGCGGGAGGCACTACTGTGGGCACTGTTCACACTGCTGCAGGGGGGTGGAGCCAGGGTGAGAGGGTGGTGAGGGGGCAGGGAAGAGGGTCAGGCAGGGTGAAGGGAAGTGTTTAAGGTAGGGGGATATCATATAAACCACATTTATGAAGCAAGAGGTGGAGAAGGTAGGAAATTGAATGATGGTGTGTAGAGATGGATTTGGGGAGAGCGTGATGAAGTGAGATGGAAAGGGGAAAAGGAGGGAGATTGATGGTAGCGAGGTACAGTGAAGTAGAGTGGAGAGTTTATTAGAATTCAGATGAGAGACGGGTAGTTTATATGATGGGTAGAGTTCATGTAAGAGACGGTAGTTAATATGATGGGTGGTTTATATGATGGGTAGAGTTCAAATGAGAGATATGTAGTTTATATGATGGGTAGAGTTCAAATGAGAGAGACGGGTAGTTTATATGATGGGTAGTTTATATGATGGGTAGAGTTCATATGAGAGAGATGGGTGGTTTATATGATTGGTAGAGTTCATATGAGAGAGATATGTCGTTTATATGATTGGTAGAGTTCATATGAGAGAGATATGTAGTTTATATGATTGGTAGAGTTCATATGAGAGAGATATGTAGTTTATATGATGGGTAGAGTTCATATGAGAGAGATATGTAGTTTATATGATTGGTAGAGTTCATATGAGAGAGATATGTAGTTTATATGATTGGTAGAGTTCATATGAGAGAGATATGTAGTTTATATGATTGGTAGAGTTCATATGAGAGAGATATGTAGTTTATATGATTGGTAGAGTTCATATGAGGGAGACGGGTGGTTTATATGATGGGTAGAGTTCATATAAGAGAGACGGGTAGTTTATATGATGGTCAGAGGTTAAGATGAGGACATTTCCAAGTTGGAGTTGAATGTAGAGAACAGCAGCAGTGAAATAGGGGAACCCAACCAGAATACGGGTGAAGGAAGCACAGAGTGGAGAAGCCAAACACACAGGAAGAGAAAGAGGCCGTGCAAATACAGAGGAATAGGAAGTGATCATACCACAGGAAATAGAGGAGAGGCCAAACACACAGAACACCAAGGGTAAGTGTGAATGCAGAGTGGAGAGATTGGGAGACACACACATGCAGGGATGGGGATAGACATGTTGAGGGGGGGGGGGGGGGGGGGGGGGGGGTCAGAAGTAGAGGGTTGGGAAGGGAGAGGAGGAGTAAACATGGAAAAGACAAGTTAAGACCGTGTGAGAACCAAGCATGGGTTGGGTAGGTTAGACACACAGGGTACAGGGCAGGGTTGCTGGCATGCCCAAAGACATGGCCTCTCAGACAGTGACACAAGCGACACACCAGAGCACTAACGTGACAAGCCTGAGAGATACTTCTTCAGAATAGAAGACACCACTTCAGACCTAACAAGTGTCCTACTTCACACATGGAAACTGGGATTATTTAGAAAAACACTCAAATAACATTCTAACATAAATGTTACGTGCTATTCGTTATCATCAAACAAGTCTGTTTTAAGTTGAAATAAAGTTGTCATTTTCACCACTAAGAGAAAAAAATAAATTTCTTTAGTGCTCTGAGTGTTGCAAGCCATATGGCGCCATCTGTGATTAAACTCTGTGAGGACAGAGGACACAACAGACACATGGACCAGCAGACAGACGCTCAGTAGACTCTCAGAGACAGACATGTGCAGACATGCAGGAGCGCCTCTTTTACCAAGACACGACACATATCTGAACGCCACCTCTCACTGACACACTTTCGCTGTCACCTTTTATTGTCAGATGTTCTGCATGTTCACACTCACACAGCGTACAACATATCATCCACACACCTTGGATCAAAACTAAATAAACCCCCCCCCCCCCCCCCCCCCCCCCCCTTTGTTGATCAAATCAAATGAATCCAGGTCAATACAAATGTCTGTATTTCTAGTCCATGTGTCCTATCTCCCTCTGGTTCGTACCTGCACATGCTGCTCTTCCTGGAGCCAGAACTACTGGGGGAGGAGGGAGGGGTCTGGTAGGACCAGCTGTAGTCTGAACCCTTCAGGTCTTTAATCACCTGGGAGAGAGCGAGGACAAACCAGTTCGCACCATGTAAGTGTTATACCCCTGAAAGGGGGGAAATATGAGAACGATTCACACGGACACGTAGCATTAGCTTAAGTTGTAATGCATGAGCTGGTAAACTGCATAGTTCCCCTATAGGAATTCCTAGGCATTACTAATCAAACTCTGTACAAGCAGACATGTTTATCACATTCAGATAAATGCATAGCATATTGCTTGCTGGTACACATTATGATGCTATTATTGTTATGGCACATTTCACTCTATCACACAAGCATTGTTCCATCTAGCATTTAATGACCTCTGTCTAGACAGTGGGACTGAGAGATGGTGCATTATACTAAAATACTAGACTAAAAATAATAAAAATATCTTAGAAGAGAGAATCGGCACCTGCTCGCTGGCGGGAGGCAGTTTGTGAGGATCAGTGGTCAGCACAGTGAGGTCATCAATAATGGCCTGGAGGTGAGTGATCTCTCCCAGCATGGCAATCTCTCCATTCTGATCAAAACAACAAGACTCATTTCAGTCAGTTAGTGTTATTATATATGGCAATAGCGGTGGCCTTATGTGAATGACTGCAACTGTTCAGCTTTGACTCAACACTAGAGGGCAATGTCAATATATTTTAGCTGGTGGCTTATTGACTTTTCTCCCCCCAAGTTAGGTTTCAGCCCCTGACAAGTCTCATCTCCTCCGGTTTCATCTTCACTCTGGCCCAATCCCAAATCGTCCCCTAAACACTTGATAGGATTTGATTGGTATGAGCAACCTGGTAATAGCTCCACCTCACCCTATGATAGGCTAGATGGAAGTTTTACCATATTGCTTACACCAATCAAAACCTCTCAGATCTCCACAAGTGCAGAAAGCGTAGGGATGACGGGATGATTAGGGATTGTCCCCATGTCTCACCCCAGGTCCCTGGTGTTTCCCCTCCCCATACAGCCCCTGCCTCCCCTCCTCCAGTCTTACCACTACAGGCTGCAGGAAGCCGATGAAGGTGCAGAAGCGTCCCCTCTCCTCCACCAGAGCTCGGCGCACCGCCTGCTTCTCTGTCTCCTCCATCAGCAGGTACATGTCATTCACATCATGCATGGCACTATCCAGCTGGGGCTGCAGGTCCCCTCGGCCTGGGAAGCCAGGAGGAAGAGTACAGGGGACAGGGACAAGGAGCAGGGAAAGGGAAACAGAGGGCAGGGGCATAGTATACAGGGAGTGGGGGGGTTGGGAATGGAGAGAGAATGCAGTGAGCGGGACGAGGAAGAGGACAGGGGATGGTAGAAGGACAACGGGAGGAGAAGAGGGTAACAGAGAGGTCACAAGGAAAAACCCAAGTGTGACACACAAGAGAGAGGAGAAGGAGAGAAAGAAAAGATTAGAAAATGTGTGGTGTGTCTGGGCTTGAAGGGACAAATGTCACCCCTCCCCTCCTCTCATCCCTCCCTTCTCTGTCCCCCAAGCCAATAACAGACACCATGGACACAGGACATAATGATCTACAAATACTACACTGGTACGGTATCTACATGAGATGAACAGAAATGCATACAGCCACTAAACAGACTGACATCTACAGAAGTTAAACCAAATAATGAAAAAAATGAACGAATGAAAGTATGTCTTCAAAATGTCTTGTAATGTTAAGTCATGCAGCAGGGAGTAGTGTCAGAGATGGTCATGGTAGAGAAGCGAGGGGGGGGGGGGTCTTAGTCAACAGCAACCAGTGCTGTGAGCAGAAAGCAGAAAGAGCTTTAGAACAACAAGCCATGCAGGAGTCACAGGGGTCACAGGACAGCTTTCCAGAGGGCTCAGAAAGAAGACGTTTAATGGTTACAGCTAGTAGGCCTAACTAGCTGAAGATGAGTGTATCAGGCCAAATGCATTATAGTGATGTAAATCACGTAGCTATTTACTGTCTCCCAATAGTCATTTTTTGTTCATGGGAAACCCCTCTACACAGAATACATGTAGTAAAGAAGAAGCTGTAGCATAGCATAGCAGTGTTGTGGGACGGGATCAACATACTTACCCTGGATTTCTACAGAACGGAAATCAACAACAGACAGAGAGAGGGGAGAGAAAGGAAGAGGAAGGGACAACAAAGGTGGTTGAGAGGAGGATTTGGGGGACATATAGGGGGTCAGAGGGGTGATAGGGGTAAAGGAGAGAGAGCAGAGATCGTTGAGCTCATCGTTAGGGTTAGTACAAGGAAGCCATCACAGCTCAGTTCACGGCCAAAGTGCGCACGGTTAGAGCAAAAACACTGCAGCAAAATCAAAATCAATTCCACCCAAACATCAATGTCCACCGCTTTTCAGATTAAATACACCTCAGTTCATCATTTTAGATTCATGCATCTGCCTGGCAACTGTCTAGAAACAGCCTTAAATAGACAACAGTATTTATTGGTTGCTGGATCAGAGTGAACTGTTTTATCGCGAATGAGGGAAGGCCTGTCATTATCATCCTGACCACCAGGGGAGAGTGTTGCTCTACAACCTCGGTCTTCACTAACATGGAGTGGAGCAATGTTCTCCCTCACTGCGGCTTCCCTCATTTCACCCCCTCTCTGTAGTGATTAGAGTCGATGGCCCTTTTAAAGACCAAACTGTAATCGTCAACAATCTACAAACACAAACGTCAGCTATGTCAAACGCTTAAAAAAACTAAACAGTGATATAATCAGAATGCCTTGGCAAAGGATCTCACCTTGAGGATTTGACCTTGACATTTTCAGCACTACTACTAGTACTACTGTAATATCATGCTGAAGGGAAGACGCAGCTGAGACCGCCACATAACAGAGAATGTCCGGGTTAACCTATAGTTATAGAGCCCAAACAAAATGCACAACCTGCTGGGATTTTAGAGCGCTGGATTGCAGGAGAGGGCAGTTTGTGTTCAGCCATGCTAGCTGTCAGTCAGAGAGAGAGAAGAAGAGCGGCCTACCTTTCCGGGCCTTCTTCTGCAGTTTCATGGTGTCTGAGGACTTCTTCTTGATCTCATGACGAGATCTCTTGTACTCTGGAGGAGAGAGCGGGGACAGAATGTCATCCATTTTGGACACCGGAGACAGAGGGGAATATGATTGGCCAGAGGTACCCTGCCTGTCCCACACCTCCATCATGAGGTTTTCATCATGGCCACCTAGTCATCCCCCTCATTCCTACTTGCCATATATCACTCCTCACCTCTCCACCATGCTCGCTGATGTGCAGTGAGTGCTCTGGCACAACAACGGTTGCCGTGCATCACCCAGGTGAGTGCCACACGTTGGTGGTGGATGAGGTGAGGTTCACCCTTACTATTTAAAGCTCTTTGGTAGAAAGGCACTATATAAATCCAATCCAATAATATTATTATTCACCTTTGGCATGGTCCTTGTCCAGCTGGTTGGCTGTCTTCTTCCAATCCTCAATCCTGTCCTGGAGAGGAGTGATCAAGCTCTCCATCAGGGCACTGGGAGGACAGAGGGAAAGAGTAAGAGCGAGGTACATTGGGTGTGTTAATTACTGGTTATAATAACGATTTACTTGTATTCTTTTTTTTTCTTCTTTTTCCCCCCGCTTTTTCGCCCCAATTTCGTGATATCCAATTACGATCTTGTCTCATGGCTGCATCTCCCTAACGGGCTCGGGATGAGGCGAAGGTCGAGTCGCTGCCTTAGACTGCTGCGCCACTCGGGAGGCTAATCGTGATTTTCTTATCCATTTAAATGTAACAATGTGGCTTCATCTGACACACATCATATGGAACACGTGGACAAAATGAGTCTTTGCATTGATGAATTCTAAAAATGATATGTTTTCTTATGAAACCATGGGAAATATAAGCTCTAAGACATACGATCTTTAGAAAGGGAAAGCGGTTATATAATTCTCTTTCGTGGCTCGTCCCACTTCACTATTTCTGATATGTGACACATCTGCACACCCCCGTCACTCCAGGATGAGCTGGGAGTCCCATGGTGGAGTCTGGAAACTGCAGCCTCCCAGGTCGACCAATCACAGACTGACAGCACAGTGCTGATGTGTACTTCAGCCCTGATTATAGTGTGGCGCAAAGTAGACGGGTTAGGAGACCGGTTTTGATGTGCCACCGCAGGGTGAGGAAACTTTTGCTCCCAGAAACGCTTTGTTAGGAATGTAAACACCCCCAACAAGACACCATCATCCTCACCACAGACACCATCTTCCTCATCACCACAGACACCACCACCATCATCATCATCATGGTAATAGCTTCTGATTTGGAAAAATCATTCGAGACCGCAGACTAAATAGAATGGATTCCTTTCTTTGAGATTTACTGTCTAGAACAGAGTAGGCTGCTGCTGGTGATTCCATTCATTTAGTCTACGTGTCTGAGAGAATAGTCTACAGACGTCCTATAATGAGGTGCTTGGGATTTGGGGAGAGAAGATGGAGGATGGGGAGATGGAGGGTTTTAGTCCTCACATTCTGTTTTCTCCTCCCTCCGTCTCCTGTCTGCATCACACAGTTTAGGGAGAGAGTGTTCCAGTCTAGATAGTGTGTAGAATAACCAGTCTGAGGTGATCTTGTGTCTAAATCACACATGCACAAGTGTTCTGCACTGCTATTTCCACATTACCACAGACCCGACCCAAACACTGGGATAGACTTGCATGGAAAACCCATGACTGGTAGCTCACTCACAATTCACTCTCCTACCATGGAGAGTCTGGGCGGCAGGTAGCCTAGCGGTTAAGAGTGTTGCGCCAGTCACCAAAAGGTCGTTGATTCGAATCACAGAGCCGACTAGATCAAAAATCTGCCGATGTGCCCTTGAGCAAGGCACAACCCTAATTGCTCCTGTAAGTCTCTCTGGATAAGAGTGTCTGCTAAATAACCAAAATGTAAATTTAGACCTGCCACCTATTCTCATTTCCATACTGTTGTAGCTTCTGAACGAAAAACAAGGGTCACAGTTTGTCCAAAGCTTTACCACAGACTTTCAGAAGGTCAGCCAAGGAACATGGATGGGATGACAGCTACTACTCATTACTGTTGGCTGCCATCGTCAAAGATACGGTTTACACAGAGCAGTGACTGACAGTTCATGGGACCAATCCCCACTAACGGAGTGATAGCAGGGACAGCGCTAGGCCTATAGGAGGATGCCTGTGTAAGAGGGCGGGACTTACTTGGTGAAATGGCGCAGTTTGGCCTCGATGCTGCGATGCCGCATGCACATCCTGGTAAGAGCTGATCCAATGTCTCTGGTGGCGCCTGAAAGAGATCACAATACAGAGGTTGGGGAAACACTCGGGAAAACGGTCAGTCAACGTAATGTATACTGCAGACCGACAAGCCAGGCAGACCACCAAACAGACTGCCCACTGAGGTCTGTTTAATATTCACTCCAACAGACAGCAGTAACCTGGAGGTAATATACACACTCCTGCCCTAGTCCAAATAAAGATATTAAGGAGAGCCGTTTCAGAGGCCTACGCAGTGTGTGTGTGTGTGTGTGTGTGTGTAGTGTACAGTATGTGTATAGTGAGCGTGAGGCTGTGAGTGAGTAACCTGGAACTCTGATAAACATCAGGCTATTTTTAGCCGAGGAAGAACATTTGGAAAAAGCTGATCCCCGACTCTGAGCGGGCCACTTCACTTGCTTCCAAAGAAGCTGAGCCAAGCAACCCTAGAGTTTTAAAACCACGGGTGTTACTGGCTTAGAAAGAGCCTCAGAGTACACACTCCAGTGAAGAAACAAGACGCACTCCACTCCAAATCAAATGGTACGTGTCACGTGCGGCGTACACAACAAGGTGTAGACCAACAGTGGAATGCTGACTTATGGGTCTTTTTCAAACAACGCAGAATTAAAGACAACAAAAATTGAAAGTGTGACACGAAGAATAAATACAAAGTGAATAACGAATAAAAATAACTTGGCTATATACAGGAGTACCAGTACCGTGTCGGTGTGCAGGGGTACACGGTAATTGAGGTAGCTATGTACATATAGTAGGGGTAAAGTAAACATGATAGATGGTATGTTAACATGCGAGTAGGAAGTGTCACATCTGGAGTTCTAGTACCTAATACATGCAATCGCTTAGTCTGATAGCCTCCAGCATCAGGGTTAAATCTCACCAGTGCTGACAGAGGTATGGCTCTAGAGAGCTGAACCCAGATGTCTGGACAAGGCACAAGGGGTTTAGCTCCGACGGGATTTAACCCTCTTCTCCCTAATCCTGGTGCTAAGGGGTTATCTGGGCAAACCACACCCCTCTCTCTCCATCTACCTGGGGTTGGCTCGGACTACACCCCTGTCCCTACACGTGCCCCAGTGGGAAGGGGAGGGATTGCCCCAACTCCGTCTGATTACTCCTGTTGGACAAGCAGACCCTTCCACCTCAGATAAGTACAGAGATGCCAGCTCCTCCTCCTCAAGTCATATCATCATATTACTCCTCCCTGTCTCCCATTGACACTGTGTGTGTGTGAGTGTGTGTGTGTGTGTGTGTCTGTGTCTGTGTGTGTGTGTGCGCGCGCCATGAGAGTGGCCTGGACCGAGACGCAGCAGGATCCTATCTGAGTCAATCCGAGCATCCAGCCCCCTGCCACATTTCATAATGAGAGATCTGGGGCTCCTGTGACCTTGGTCATACCTATAAGACTGGTGAGAGAGATGGGCTCCTAGTATTCAAATGTATACACATTGATTACACACAGAGAGGAACAAATGAGAAGGGGGGTGGAGGGGGGGTACTTGTTCATTTGTGACAGTCATTTTTGCCAAATGATGTCTAGAGGTGAACCAAACTATTAATGCTCATTGCTGGCACGGTAAGGACAGGACTTATTATTGACAATGCTGGTAAAGCAATCAGCCTTCTGTATTGCTGGCCCCTCCTTCACTTGGATGTCTAAAGTCAAATCAGTGATTACTGCACAGTAACACACACACACACACACACACACACACACACACACACACACACACACACACACACACACACACACACACACACACACACACACACACACACACACACACACACACACACACACACACACACACACACACACACACACACACACAGAGAGAGAGACTAAAAGGCCACTCTCCGTGAACACACACTGTTAAAATACAGAGGTCTATTCATAATTATAAACTGGGTGGTTTAAGTCCTGAATTCTGACTGGCTGACAGCTGTTGTATACCAATGGTATGACAAAACAATTATTTTTTACTGCTCTAATTACATTGGTAACCAGTTTATAATAGCAATAAGGCACCTTGGGGGTTCGTGGTATATGGTCAATATACCACACCCCCTCGAGCCTTATTGCTTAATTACCCAGCAACCATGTATTAACCCAGCCCATGGCAACGCCCCCTACCCCTACACCACAGCTACCCTCTACCCTCCGCCCACACACACCCCAACACATACGGAAGGAGTGGGGGGATTTTCTAACCTCACTTTGAAATGGTGTCTAAAGTCATGCCAATAAAGTACCTTGAAATTGAAAGTCTGGGGGAGAGATGTTGATACCTAGTGACAAAAAGAGAGAGGAGAGAAAGCGAGAGAAAGAGGGAGACAGAAAGAGAGAGAAAGCGAGAGAGGCAGTGCTGAGAGGGATCTCCTCACACATTCTAAAGAGCTAACTGCTGGGGAGAGAATGTAACAGCCTGTATGTGTGTGTGTGTGTTTGTTTGTGCTCCTTTTAATATATTCTCTTCCTGTTTTATATTCTTATTAACTTCCTCTCTCTCGCTCATAACAACATCCGCAAGAGATCAACAACAAGATGAGGGAGAAAAAAACTCAAGGCTCACATCTGGGAAACAAATTAGGCCAGCGTGTGTCTAGCTGTGTGTGTAGTTATGTGTCTAGCTATGTGTGTGTAGCTGTGTGTGTGTAGTTGTGTGTGTAGCTAGGTGTCTAGCTATGTGTGTGTAGCTAGGTATGTGTATGTGTGTGTGTGTGTGTGTGTGTGTGTGTCTGTGTCTTAGAAAGGTGAGGAATGTGAGTAAAATTAAGCATGTTTAATCTCCCAGTCTGAGGATCCTCCACCCCCCCCACACACACAGTATTTGTACAGTATGGGCAGCCAATAGCAGAGTCACTATACCTTGTTTATCTATAGGTCAACCCCTAACACAGACAGCTAGTGAACTAATCCTGAAAGGAGCTCCTCTCCTCTGTGTAGTATGCTGTCATCCCCATCTGCTCCTGCCACAGCACAGCTAGCCAGCGTTTACTGTTAGCCTCCCTGCCTGTAACCCTCCTCCCTGCAACGCCCCCCTCCTGCAGTAAACCCACAGGGAGCCAGCACATATTGATTTTTCCCATGACATTTAGTCACCAACACCATGGTGAGGGAACAGGCTGATATGACAGAGAGAAAGGGGGAGGGAGAGAAGGAGACAGCAAGGGGCGGGTGCATTGGGTGGATGTGAGCGGGAGTGGGAGAGAGAGGGAGTGGGAGAGAGAGGGAGGCAGAAGGAAAGAGCGACAGAGAATGACAGGCAGGAACAGAGTGATCAGGCATCTTCTGCTGACATTAGTGTTCCCTCCATCTCTTGCCCCCCTAACTGATTTCCACAACCACACATCCTGTCAGGCTACAGACACCTTTAGGTTGCTAATACAATTCAGCATGACAGTCTACAGTCGTGGCCAAAAGTTTTGAGAATGACACAAATATGAATTTTCACAAAGTCTGCTGCCTCACTTTGTATGATGGCAATTTGCATATACTCCAGAATGTTATGAAGAGTGATCAGATGAATTGCAATTAATTGCAAAGTCCCTCTTTGCCAAGCAAATGAACTGATTAAAAAAAATAACATTTCCACTGCATTTCAGCCCTGCCACAAAAGGACCAGCTGACATCATGTCAATGATTCTCTCGTTAACACAGGTGTGAGTGTTGACGAGGACAAGGCTGAAGATCACTCTGTCATACTGATTGAGTTCGAATAACAGACTGGAAGCTTCAAAAGGAGGGTGGTGCTTGGAATCATTGTTCTTCCTCTGTCAATCATGGTTACCTACAAGGAAACACCTGCCGTCATCATTGCTTTGCACAAAAAGGGCTTCACAGGCAAGGACATTGCTGTCAGTAAGATTGCACCTAAATCAACCATTAATGGGATCATCAAGAACTTCAAGGAGAGCGGTTCAATTGTTGTGAAGAAGGCTTCAGGGCGCCCAAGAAAATCCAGCAAGCGCCACGACCGTCTCCTAAAGTTGATTCAGCTGCGGGATCGGGGCACCACCAGTACAGAGCTTGCTCAGGAATGGCACCAGGCAGGTGTGAGTGCCTCTGCACGCACAGTGAGGCGAAGACTTTTGGAGGATGGCCTGGTGTCAAGAAGGGCAGCAAAGAAGCCACTTCTCTCCAGGAAAAACATCAGGGACAGACTGATATTCTGCAAAAGGTACAGGGGTTGGACTGCTGAGGACTGGGGTAAAGTCATTTTCTCTGATGAATCCCCTTTCCGATTGTTTGGGGCATCCGGAAAAAAGCTTGTCCGGAGAAGACAAGGTGAGCACTACCATCAGTTCTGTGTCATGCCAACGGTAAAGCATCCTGAGACCATTCATGTGTGGGGTTGCTTCTCAGCCAAGGGAGTGGGCTCACTCACAATTCTGCCTAAGAACACAGCCATGAATAAAGAATGGTACCAACACATCCTCCGAGAGCAACTACTCCCAACCATCCAGGAACAGTTTGGTGACGAACAATGCCTTTTCCAGCATGATGGAGCACCTTGCCATAAGGCAAAAGTGATAACTAAGTGGCTCGGGAAACAAAACATCGATATTTTGGGTCCATGGCCAGGAAACTCCCCAGACCTTAATCCCATTGAGTACTTGTGGTCAATCCTCAAGAAGTGGGTGGACAAACAAAAACCCACAAATTCTGACAAACTCCAAGCGTTGATTATGCAAGAATGGGCTGCCATCAGTCAGGATGTGGCCCAGAAGTTAATTGACAGCATGCCAGGGCGGATTGCAGAGGTCTTGAAAAAGAAGGGTCAACACTGCAAATATTGACTCTTTGCATCAAATTCATGTAATTGTCAATAAAAGCCTTTGACATTTATGAAATGCTTGTAATTATACTTCAGTATTCCATAGTAACATCTGACAAAAACATCTAAAGACACTGAAGCGGCAAACTTTGTGGAAATGAATGTGTCATTCTCAAAACTTTTGGCCACGACTGTACAACATGTATCTCTCCTCCCCTCCCTCAGTGAGGCTAACGAACGGTAGAACTAGAGGATGTGACTTCTTTTCTTCTTTCCTGATTTATCAAAGAGGGAAAGTCGGGGTCATGACAGCCTTGAGTATTTTCTTGCAGGTAAGAGAGAATAAGCCAAGTCTCCACTGAGATGGAGTGTAGAGGCAGCTGTTCAAATACACACAGTGGTGCTAACAGCTAACATCCACACGCCCCTGCAGACACTGACCTATGGAATCAACACTCGGGCCTAAACAAACACCAATAGGACTCAACAGGATTCAATGCTACACAGACATCAGACATCCAGCCACGTGGTCTCCGTAGCAGTAGGAAAGTGTGTGAGCGTGAAATCCCAGTTGCTAATCGTACAATCCTGATTCCTGACCCTGTCTTTTCATCTGTTCTGTGGGACAGCTGCTAGGGGTTCCCCAGATCTCCTCAAGTGTATTTCCGGGAGATAAAGGCACGTGTGCCGACCGCAGAAGCAGACAACCAACCCAGACATGGTTGCTAGTCTCTGCCCAAACCACTGCCTCAACAAACACAGACAGACCTAATATTCACAGCCCCCTGTAAAATACTGCAGTATGCAACCACCCTAAACACCATACCACACACACACCATCTCATACCATCTCACCACTGCCAGTCCAAAACACTAACACACATATCTCAGGTCTCATACTCACTCTAACGTATCCCCATGGTAAGGTGAAGCACGTGTTGGGAGAGAGGAGGAAGCCAAGCCAGTCTGCACTGCATATTCATGGAGCTCTATTAATGCCCTGATGAATTCACTGGGTGGCGAGCAGTAGATCAAAACACACACACTACTTTTCATCTCTCCCTGTGTGTGTGTGTGTGTGTGTGTGTGTGTGTGTGTGTGTGTGTGTGTGTGACAGTAAAGAAGGTGTAATTAGCACAGCCCCTGCTGTGGGCGCCCCACCCTCCTCTACGGGGACTCCCCGTGGGGTATCCCTCTATTCTCTCATCCCTCGCTCTGCCTTTCCTGACATTGCTCAGCTTCCTTTCTGCCATTCTTCCACCCTGGGACACGGGAGGGTCACTGACCTGCCAGGGAGGCTGCATTATAGGTGGTGCCAGTTTTGTGTGAGTGTGCCCACTAGTAAAAACACCCTGACACATTGACGTGTTAGTTATAAACACTATCCTGTCCTCTGTGTGAAATGTTCCTATTCGTCAGTCTTTGAGAGACGGTGAGTGGACAAGTGAGAAAACAAATGAAAAAGTGTAGAGAGAACCTCATTTTCATTCCGTCTGCACTGTTGATGAACTTTAGGAAATAAGTGGAGAAACTCAGCCAGTTGCCTGGCAAGACTCCAATACTGCTCACTAGCTTAAACCCCATTAGACCTCTGTGGAGGCACAGCAAGCCTTTCTAGCAGGTGGGTTCAGTTTGAGGACAGCAATGCAATGCAGGCAGGAGCGTGTGGTTAATGCACAAGAACACTGTTTTTCCATTCCGCTCGTTGGAGAGACACAGTCAGAAGAAAACACACAGACACAGCCCCCTCGTTCCCTGCCTTCGTTCCCTTTCCAAATCTATCAGCACCCCTCAGACTGACAGTCTTGCTGGTTGCCGTGACAATGCAGAACTAGCACTCCTCGTGACTGTCGGAGGGGCTGTCTGTTGCTAAGGTCACTCTGGCAGAACATTCTTTAACTTCTACTCCTCTCTACCTAATAGAATAGTATTTATCTAATACCAGTCACTCTAAAGAGTTACTGTATGAGGATAAGCCTACATTCACATCCGTACCATAGTATCACTTTGGCAATGGATTATTAGACTGTTGCTTATCAGTGCTGGATCTTCCTTGATCACTGGGTGTCTCTCTTTCTCCTCTGCCACCTCCTCCCTTCCTCTATTTCCTCAGTCACAACCCCCTCCAGCCATTTTCTGCTCTGTCACAAGGTGGGCGGCTGTGGTTTCACATGCTATCCCATGACTCTCTACGGGGCTCCTGGAAATGTTCCACATTTTAGAAATGTTTGCTTTCAGTGCCGCAGTAGGCCCACAGCCCTTCACATGCAAGTCACAACACTCAGAGCATTTGATCAGAAAATAACTTCAGGCTTTCCATCGGGAAAAAGGACATTGGGACCGTGGTGAGAAAAAAATCAAAACTTACTGAACATTCTAGTGCCTTAGCAGAGACTTACAGTGGAACTGACAGCATTTTAACAACATGAACGCTTATTAAAATCTGTTCATATAAAGGTGCATTCAGAAAGTATTCAGACCCCTTCACGTTTTCCACACTTTAGAAATGTTTGCAAATTTATTACAAACAGAAAAAAATATATATCACATTTACATGTGTATTCAGTATTCAGACCCTTTATTCAGTACTTTGTTGAAGCACCTTTGGCAGCGATTACAGCCTGGAGTCTTCTTGGGTGTGATGCTACAAGCTTGGCACACCTGTATTTGGGCAGTTTCTCCCATTCTTCTCTGCAGATTCTCTCAAGCTCTGTCAGGTTGGATGGGGAGTATCACTGCACAGCTATTTTGAGGTTTCTCCAGAGATGTTCGATCGGTGTTTAAGTCCGGACTCTGGCTGGGCCACTCAAGGACATTCATTTGCCACGAGGGCCTGCCATCATTCACTTTGAACTGGACTGTGTGTTTACAGGCAGTTGCAACAGCGTGACGTTAGATAACTGGAACACATTCGGGCAAAAGTCACAAAATACACTTGATTGGATTGCTGCACATATGTAGATAAATACCAAGAGTCATCTTACATTTGGGAACTTTACAGTCCTATTGATCAAACAACCATAAAAAGGTAGGCCATCTTTCCCTATATGCACATCAACAAGATCAACAACTAATGATAGGCAGAGCAAACCTTTTTCAAGAAGTTGGCAGTCAAAGTTGCACTGGTAAATGATGGGGGAATAGCCTGCTCTTTCTTCTGCGGCTTGCCTGCCAATGTATGCTTGTCCCAACCAAGCCCCCAAGCTAACTGGCAAAAGACGGCTAGCTTGCTAGCTACGCCCAGGCAGAACTGGTTAGGTCGTTGTCATGTTATATAGTGCGTTCATGACTAACCAAATTTTTCAGCCTACGTATACTGACACTGGTCCTATTCAACAGGTGTGCGTTCATAAATTCATCACTTATTGTGCACTCTGGCACACTTAGACAAGAGTGGTCTAAAATCGGAGTAGATAGCTAGCCAGAGTGAATTTACGAAACACAAGAGATGTACTAACTGTATAACAGTAGTTTAGCATAGCTAGCTAGCTAACAAGGCGATTCACATCTCTTGCTAGTGTAACAGTATAACTTTAAACCGTCCCCTCGCCCCGACCCGGGCGCGAACCAGGGACCCTCTGCACACATCGACAACAGTCACCCACGAAGCAGCGTTACCCATCGCTCCACAAAAGCCACGGCCCTTGCAAAGCAAGGGGCAACACTACTTAAGTCTCAGAGCAAGTGACGTAACTGATTGAAATGCTACTAGCGCGTACCCGCTAACTAGCTAGCCATTTCACATCCGTTACACTCACCCCCCTTTCAACCTCCTCCTTTTTCCGCAGCAACCAGTGATCCGGGTCAACAGCATCAATGTAAACAGTATAACTTTAAACCGTCCCCTCTCCCCGACACGGGCGCGAACCAGGGACCCTCTGCACACATCAACAACGGTTGCCCACGAAGCACGGTCGTTACCCATCGCTCCACAAAGGCCGAGGCCCTTGCAAAGCAAGGGGCAACACTACTTAAGTCTCAGAGCAAGTGACGTAACTGATTGAAATGCTACTAGCGCGTACCCGCTAACTAGCTAGCCATTTCACATCCGTTACACTAGCTAACCAAATGACACGTGCATCTCTAGCTGAAGAAGTCAGTCACCCACTAGCTAGCTAGCTATCTTGTGATCATTGCCCTTGCTAGTTTGATTGTATTGACATTCCCAGCCAGTCCATTTTTGTCCAGAATATTGAGTCATTGAAACTGAAACAGTGCCTCCCGAAAGGAGGAAGCAAACATTGTACCAGGCCAGCTGGGATTTACAACCTGTTAGCAATATTTGTTGGACTTCCAAGAAATGTATTGGTGAATGATATTAATCATGCATCAAACTGCATCCATCTATTCTGCTAACAATGTGTCCGTGTACGTCATGAAATGTTGAATCAAATACAACCTATTTTTTAAAACCTCTTATAAAGCTGTTTTTGTAGCATAAACTGGGAATTCAATATTTTTTGACTAATATTACAATTGTCTGTTTGTTTCATATCTGCAAAGTAGTTAACATTGTGTCAGTTCCACTTTCAATCCCTGGATCTGATGCAGAGTCTTATTTCAGGCTCTATCTTTATCCCATCAAGGAGAAGTGTGTTAGATCAGATCAGGGAGGATGGCCCAGCCTGCCATTGTGACTGACCCTTCCCTTGTGTCAGCCCTCCTCTCCTCATTTGCACACTAACCCAATCAATGTCTGCACAGCTCTATAGAGACACACACACATACATACACACACACTGCTGCTGACAGTACACCCCCATAAGCATTCTGTTATGAGAGATGGAGAAAATAGGTCACACACAAATACATGCCATGCACATACACCAACATATAAACGTGCCTAACACACTGACACACACAGACCGCATGAGCGCACACTCACAGCACACTCTACTTGAGTGCTAAGCACACAAGCACACATAGAGCTTATACCCACACACACACACACACACACACACACACACACACACACACACACACACGCCGTGACTGCAGCATACTGTATCATAAACTCAACATTCATAATTTAGTGATTACCGAATGGGCAGAAAATAGCTCTTTAGCACACACATCTGGGCCAAACTCACTGGCCCTAAGCATTTTCACCCAGCCCATCTCTCCCTCCACTGGGCTAAGACTTCACAGAGTAGGAAGGCTTTCACACATACGGTCATGGGAGAGTTATACACAGCCTATTTCCCCTCCCATAGAGTCCCATCAATTCACACTAGGGCTGTCCAGACGTGAAGGAGGGAGTGAAGTGGTTTTAGGTGTTAATTTCGATATTTACAGGGTTTGTTGTCTGATCGTTATGGTGAGCAGGTAAATAGGGTGAAAGGGGAGAGAAGCAATGGCTGATTTCCCCAGAATGAGGGCCTAGTGCAGCGGGGGTGGAAAGCGGTGTGGACGTCCCATCACCCCCGAACAAACCCCTTCACTCAGAGAGAAGGAGAGAGAAAAAACAAGTGTTTGAGTGAGAGAGCGAGAGGGGCAGACAGACAGACTGACTGACAGGGGACAGACAGAGCTCCTCTAGCAGGCCTGTTTACCACGAACACACCCAGCAAGGGCTGCTTTCCTTTCCCAGAGAATATCAATGAGCCTCTTTAGACTTTCTGCTCAGTAATAATAGTCCACCATCACCACTTCCTCCCTCTCTCTCTCTTTTCCTCTCTCTCTTTCTTTTTCTTTCTCTCTCTTTTCCTCTCTCTCTGACTCACACAAGCATTTTCCTTTTCTCTGCACCTCAGGCTTTGTGGCCTTCCCAACAGAGCATCTCCATGGCAACGGGGGGAGATGAAATCTGCAGAGGGATTTGTCAGCCCCTTTCCCTCTCTCTATTGCATCATTCACACACATACACACATAATTACAAAACATACACATGCTCAATACACGCACACCTGTGATCTCCCCAGAGCAATCAGCTGACAGACTCATCCACTGTACATCCTGTTACTTCCTGTATCTAAGGAGGGAGTGTGAGTGAGTGAGTGAGTGAGTGAGTGAGTGAGTGAGTGAGTGAGTGAGTGAGTGAGTGAGTGAGTGAGTGAGTGAGTCATGTACAAGTCGTTTGGTAAATACCATTTGGAGGGCATTAATGAATGAGAGAGTTGGGACGCTCTGCTCTGGTACTAATTACCCCCAGCCTGCCTCTGGAGGATTAGGAGACTTTTAATAGTCCTGTTTTATGAGTTACAATCCTGCTGGGAGACACAGGATTACACTGATACTGAGAGACCTTACACACACGCATGCACACACACACACGCATGCACAGACACACATGCATGCACGGAAGAACGCACACCAGATACAGAACACATTAGGCACTCTTGCTTATACACACTGACAGATATAGAACTTCAGAAGTACAGACAGCTGCCTCATGATGTAACCGTACATTACTACATGCATTATGAATCTCCCAACCCTCAAAGTGGGAATAAGGCAATCACAGGAATTATGACCCAGCAGCCAAGGTAATCTCAACTATCTCTGCACCTTCATCACCTAGTTTGTGTGTAATCTCAGTCAGACAGTGTATCTCCGTCCCTTATGATTGGATTGGCATGTCCCAGTGGAATCCTGGCTGCTCTTTCTGTCTGTCTAACAGTCTGGCCTAGTTCTCAGGCAGGCAGGCCCAGAATATTTCACAATACCCCTCTGAGGCCCACATGGCTTCACCAAGTCTCACGTCATCCTTAACGCAAGTGACTGAGCATCCCGGGTGCCCTGCCAGCATAGCTTCAACACACACACGCACACCAAAACACACATTCAGAAGCACACACACAAGGACTAATACAGACACACACACACACCATTACACTCACATGCATTGATGTGCGCAGCCGCGCACTTACGCACTTTGACTTACGCACTTTGACTTACGCAGCAAACATTAGCACCAGGACAGAGCAGAGAAAACTGGCCACTCCCTGTATGAGCAATCACAACGCTGACATGACTGGCCCACGTACTGGAGCCAACTCACCGGCAAGGGGATAGTGAGCGCACATTAACACACACAAACGTGCAGACGCACACTCATGTCTTGCAATATATAGACAGATACACTTTTCCATAAAACTGCTTACACATCCAATAGACGAAGCACCTTCCTCCTCCCTACAACCACTGTACTGTATAGCCTTTTAAATCTCTGGTCAATCTGAGCTAAGATATACACAAACACACACGCAGGTCATGATCTGTAATACCCAGATGAGATGAGAGATGTGTCAACATAGGATTAGAACATACACTGCATGACCAAAAGTATGTCGACAAACCATTTCTGTATGGACCTCACTTTGTGCACGGGGGCATTGTCTTGCTGAAACAGGAAAGGGCCTTCCCCAAACTGTTGCCACAAAATTGGAAGCACAGAATCATGTAGGATGTCATTGGGGCGGCAGGGTAGCCTAGTGGTTAGAGCGTTGGGCTAGTAACTGAAAGGTTGCAAGTTCAAATCCCCGAGCTGACAAGGTACAAATCTGTCGTTCTGCCCCTGAACAAGGCAGTTAACCCACTGTTCCTAGGCCGTCATTGAAAATAAGAGTTTGTTCTTAACTGACTTGCCTAGTTAAATAAAAAAAAAAGGTTAAATGTAAGTCGCTCTGGATAAGAGCGTCTGCTAAATGACTTAAATGTAAATTGTATGCTGTAGCGTGAAGATTTCCCTTCACTGGAACTAAGGGGTGTAGCCCGAACCCTGAAAAACAGCCCCAGGCAGTTATTCCTCATCCACCAAACTTTACAGTTGGCATTATGCATTCGGCAGGTAGCATCCTCCTAGCATCCACCAAACCCAGATTTGTCCATTGGACTGCCAGATGGTGAAGCGTGATTCATCACTCCAGAGAATGCGTTTCCACTGCTCCAGAGTCCAATTGCGGTGAGCTTTACACCACTCCAGCTGACACTTGGCAAAGCACAAGGTGATCTTAGGCTTGTGTGCTGCTGCTCGACCATGGAAACCTATTTCATGAAGCTCCGAACGAACAGTTACTGTGCTACAACCGAGGACAGAAGATGTTTACGCGCCACGCACTTCAGCAGTCCCATAATGTGAGGTGTTGCGTACCGCTTCGCAGCTAGACATTTCAACTTCACAATAACAGCATTTACAGTTGTTAGACTTGTTAGAAAGGTGGCATCCTATGACAGTGTCACGTTGGAAGTCACTGAGCTCTTCAGTAAGGTCATTCTACTGCCAATGTTTGTCTATAGCAATTGCATGGCTGTGTGCTCAATTTTAGACACCCGTCAGCAACGACGAATCCATTAATTTAAAAGGGTGTCCACATACTTTTGTAGACATAGTGCATCTGTGCCATAGATCACACACTGCCTGCTCCTGGAGAAAATGCACTGCCTGTCCCTGGAGAGACAGGTCTCCTCACTTCCATACTACTCTAGTACAGCATACAGGTCATGTTTCAAATGGGTACAGTGTTATTTAGTTTAGTCACTCCCATGATAGAGAAAACGGAGACACGGGCATGGCAAGTCTTGCTAGTGACCGGCCCTTGTGTGTAGTGCGTAGACACACCTCTCTCCCAGAACTCCATCCAGAGAGGCAGAGCGGGGCACAAAGGGCCATGAAGAAGATAGGAAAGGGGTGAGGGGAAGTAGAGGAGGAGGGAGGAGACAGAGTAGGGATGACAGAGCTTTTGGGCTTGAGTGGGATAATGAGGAGAGGAGGGTATCGCCATGGCAGGTGTGACTTTGGTTGCCAGGGTTACAGCCGTCTGCGGCAGGGAGGGATCAGCCCACGACATTGCAACAACGTGAGAGGGATGAGAGAGAGAGAGGTGGAGGGGGGGAGTAGACAGAGAAATAAATAGAGATAAAGTGTGAGAGACAGAGAACGAGAGAGAGAGAGAGAGCAAGACCGAAAAAGCGAACGAGACAGAGAGACTGCAGCAGCAGCACATAAAACAGAATAATTCATGGAGGCCTGGATTCCTATCCCAGCATGTGTCCATGCCTGTGAGCCGCGGCCCCAAAACACAGCACCACCGTCATTACACACCAGACTGGATTCATGCATACTGTGGCGCAAGATACTGAAACATGGATAACATGTTACTGTACGGCAGTAGATTGAATATAGCCCGAACCACACACAATGCATAGGGAAATTGAGGATGGGCAAAATGCAGAAATCACTAGTAGCACTGCAGCGTGGAAATAAAATGAATGACTGACACTGCAGCAGACCCTTACACAACTTGCAAAGGGAACACAGGCTCACTGCATACATGTAGTAGCCTTGAAGCCCAAAGAATAGAGTACAAATGCAATCAGTACAATGATGAGAGTTTCACAGTACCCAGCTAGCTCAAAACGTTCTGAGAACCATATGTTTCCACATGGTGAGAGCGTATTTGTCCTACCTTTATTTTGCATACAACCTTCCACTACTTTTTGGGAATGATGCAGGATAGTTGCTTGGCTTTGGAACATTCTCAGCACATTAAGGAACCTGACAATAAAAAAACATTATTTGTTGGTATGTTATTACTTTAACAGAACTTTTCCTAAAAGTTTAAACATGGCTACTTTCAATTAAAATGTTGGTCATGCTCTAGGAATGTTCTCCAACTGGTTTGATATTGGGAATGTTCTCAAATAGTTCAGAGAACATTGAGAAACAACGTTCTTCTCTGGGAATTTCAGTGCTTCAGCATAACGTGTCTAACAGGTTTCCTCCTGGTTCTATTTAAAGTCATGATCTCAAATTGTTCTGACAACGTTAACGTCCATAAAAACCACAAGAAAAATGTAGTAACATTCAGATCTAAGAATGTTATTTAACCTTTAATCACTTCAAACTGAAGCTGTAGAGACTGCAAACTAGCTGCATTTTGTTCAGTTTGACCTTTTTTTCAATGTACATTTCTTTGTATACATCCATAAAAACGATGCCAGCGGATTCATGATTTCGACTGTCTGAGAAACGCTTTATGCATGATTAATGCCTAAGCATTTATCTGGGTTCAAAAAAGTTGACCCAAAATAAGCTAATGTCTAACTTCGCTGATCGAATGCGAGACCAAGAACGTCAAGTTAGATTGAATACACAGCACCAGTAGTGGACTACCAAGGCCAGACCTGTCTGCGCTGAATAGCTGGCCAGCCAGTCCTACCCATTGATCTGGGCTATTCAATTACTAAAAGCCAGGGGAGAGCTGGGAATGTGCACTCTATTTAAATGGAGATGGCATGGCATGGGCTGTATTCTAGGAATGGAGAGCAGGCTGAGAACGTAGTCAGGGCGACATGGTACACCCAGAACATTAAACTTCTGCTACTGAACCTAGGTCAATCAGTAGCTGAGGAATGAGCAGAGAACAGGAGGAGCCTCTGTCTTAGCATCTGGTCCTAGGTCAGTTCACACAGCCGTGACTGCTTACTCATGTCAATTTGAGTATATATAGACTGGCGTCTCCAAGGCTTTCTCCTGTATGTCAGGGTTCATTTTCCATTCTGGATGTACCGTGAGAGTAGCTTGGCGGACTTCAAGTTAGGTGTCAGCCAGACTACCGTGACAGGACATCTCTGAGCCATGTAGAGGTCAACCAGTACGCCTATAACAATCTGACATGCTTTTAAACTGTACACACTGATACCATATTCTTAGGTGTTATTCTATTCACCACTTTCATGAACTATGACCTTCCTTGTCATTCATAGCAGAAGCCGGTTTCCGTTTTCCAGTTAAGCTTTGTTTACATTGGAGCCAGGAGATAGCTAGCTGTAGTAGCTAGCAAGTAAAAGTTCAGGTTCATTCGTACCAAAAAATATGATTTAACAAGCAATGCCAACCATTTTGTGACAGAGCCGCATCCGTCTAAGCTAACAGAATGGGTAGATGACATGACAGCGATGGCCTGACGTTAGCTACATAACAATGTCTAACTACTTCGTTCTCTCCGAGGGTGTTGATGGCGAAGAACTAAGAAATTATAAAAGCACAGAAGCCTGTGTAATAAAACCAGCAAAGTTTTGTGCAAGAGACATGCCTGAGAGCAGACTTTCCTGAGAGCAGAGGTTGGTTGAGCCCAGTCAGAGCGTCAACAAACTAAAACAGACGGCTTGGGTAACAGAGAGAGGCAATGGCATCATCGAAACAGTCAGTTGCTCGTGTAATGCAGGGTTAAGGAAGTTCTGTAGCCATGCAGCAGCTATCTTGTGAATGGTATTAGAGTGGCTAGCAATTTTATTTACAACCATAAAATCAATTTGAGACATTTTGCATGTGATGTTTTCTTGAACTTGTGTAATGTTATTTGTCCAGGCTTTTTATGATGTAAGGCTACCTTGAGTTTGAGATAACGTGCTAGACTAAACATTATTAGTATGAGCAGGGACATCCAAGAACCTTGAGCCTCAATGTCTAAGTCAGATAAACGTCACTACAAGGCGGAGGATGAGTATGAGAGCAGTTCAAGGGCCGTTGGCAGTCCATCGCTTCCAAAAATACCACATCACCCGTCTCACAAAGCCTTTAGAGTGTGGTCAAGACTCCTACTAAACCTCTCGTTCTCCTCAAAAACACTTTACTGGAGAAGTGTTACAATGCCTCCATCAGAAGAACAACAGAGCAGGGAAAATAGTGCAGTTGATGGTAGGAACTCTCAGCCACATCCAAACCGTGATGATGATCTGAGTTATGAAAAATACAAGGCATTCTACCAGGAATACATTGAGGTTCATGGTGAACAAGCTGGCAAACTAGAATAGGGAGGAAAGTGCATCTGATTTGTGGCACAGTTCAAGGAAGATTAGAACTACAGTCAGCTCAGCAAAAAAGGTGCCTGTACGTGCAGACACAAATAGAGGCAAATTCTTGTGTGAGCACCAACTATGCAACTATGCAATCAACTATGCAATCAACTCACAGAGCAGGGAATAAACATTACACACAAGGGTACAGTTGTAAGCGTCCAAAAACCTTGGCTATCAGCCAGTCCAGATCGAATCATTGACTCTAGAGAGTTCCTAGATATACAGTTGAAGTCGGAAGTTTACATACACTTTGGTTGGAGTCATTAAAACTCATTTTTCAACCACTCCACAAATTTCTTGTTAAAAACCTATAGTTTTGGCAAGTCGGTTAGGATATCTACATTGTGCATGACACAAGTAATTTTTCCAACAACTGTTTACAGATTATTTAACTTATAACTCAGTGTCTCACAATTCCAGTGGGTCAGAAGTTTACATACACTAAGTTGACTGTGCCTTTAAACAGCTTGGAAAATTCCAGAAAAGTTTGTCATGGCTTTAGAAGCTTCTGATAGGCTAATTGACATCATTTGAGTCAATTGGAGGTGCACCTGTGGATGTATTTCAAGGCCTACCTTTAAACTCAGTGCCTCTTTGCTTGACATCATGGGAAATCTAAATATATCAGCCAAGACCTTTTTGTAGACCTCCACAAGTCTGGTTCATCCTTGGGAGCAATTCCCAAACGCCTGAATGTACCACGTTCATCTGTACAAACAATAGTACGCAAGTATAAACACCATGGGATCGTCATACCGCTGTCTCCTAGAGATGAACGTACTTTGGTGTGAAAAGTGAAAATCATTTCCCAGAACAACAGCAAAGGACCTTGTGAAGATGCTGGAGGAAACAGGTACAAAAGTATCTATATCCACAGAAAAATGAGTCCTATATCGACATAACCTGAAAGGCCGTTCAGCAAGGAAGAAGCCACTGCTCCAAAACCGCCATAAAAAAAGCCAGACTACGGTCTGCAACTGCACATGGGGACAAAGATTGTACTTTTTGGAGAAATGTCCTCTGGTCTGATGAAACAAAAATGTTTGGCCATAAAACTGTTTGGCCATAATGACCATCATTATGTTTGGATGAAAAGGGGGGATGCTTGCAAGCCGAAGAACACCATCCCAACCGAGAAGCACGGGGGTGGCAGTATCATGTTGTGGTGGTGCTTTGCTGCAGGAGGGACTGGTGCACTTCACAAAATAGATGGCATCATGAGGCAGGAAAATTATGTGGATATATTGAAGCAACATCTCAAGACATCAAATCAAATGTATTTATATAGCCCTTCTTACATCAGCTGATATCTCAAAGTGCTGTACAGAAACCCAGCCTAAAACCCCCAACAGCAAGCAATGCAGGTGTAGAAGCACGGTGACTAGGAAAAACTCCCTAGAAAGGCCAAAACCTAGGAATAAACCTAGAGAGGAACCAAGCTATGAGGGGTGGCCAGTCCTCTTCTGGCTGTGCCGGGTGGAGATTATAACAGAACATGGCCAAGATGTTAAAAATCAGTCAGGAAGTTAAAACTTGGCCTCAAATGGACAATGACCCCAAGCATACTTCCAAAGTTTTGACAAAATGGCTTAAGGACAACAAAGTCAAGGTATTGGAGTGGCCATCACAAAGCCCTGACCTCAATCCTATAGAAAATTTGTGGGCAGAACTGAAAAAGCGTGTGCGAGCAAGGAGGCCTACAAACCTGACTCAGTTACACCAGCTCTGTCAGGAGGAATGAGCCAAAATTCAGCCAACTTATTGTGGGAAGCTTGTGGAAGGCTACCTGAAACGTTTGACCCAAGTTAAAATGTTTAAAGGCAATGCTACCAAATACTAATTCAGTGTATGTAAACTTCTGACCCACTGTGAATGTGATGAAAGAAATAAAAGCTTAAATAAATCACTCTCGCAACTATTATTCTAACATTTCACATTGTTAAAATTAAGTGGTGATCCTAACTGACCTAAGACAGGGAATTTTTACTAGGATTAAATGTCAGGAATTGTGAAAAACTGAGTTTAAAATGTATTTGGCTAAAATGCATGTAATATTTTTCAAAGCTGTCGCCTGAATGGTTTCCCTAGGAAGCCATGGGATAAGGTCTCTTGTGACCTCCAACTTGTCAATCCCGTATGAGATGATCTTACTGGCCATGCTATCTGATACACAGAATCATCAACTAAGATAATCTATTGCGAGGTTCAATTTGAACTTCTTCAGTATCAAGACTATATGTGACTCGTTTCTGGAAACTAGGCGTATGTCACACGTCACTGTCACAGGAGAAGCATTTGAACGTAAAAATTGTTTTTTATTCAATATACATTTTTGCGCCAAAATGCCTTCTGGAACTTGTGAACTTTCATGTGCCTTAATAACAAATGTGTATGCCATCTATAAATACGAATGAAAATGTTAAATTACGAGCCTAGTTGGTTTATCCACGGACAAAGGCAGGAACCTTCCTGCTAGCCATGATTTGCTGAGATAATGGATGGGCTAGACATGCCGAGAGATGAGTTCAGATTGGTCTGCCATGTGGCACGCGTCTGTCAATAATATGCGCTGGTCAGTATGTTTAGGTAATCCTTTCTAACGTGGCTCTTTTGAAAGATATCACATAGTAGAACTGCAAAAGTATTGATCTCCACTTTCTGGAGGAGCGAGTTTTGAAATCAGTGGAATGCCCAGTGGAATTAGGGTATGATAGCTAAGGAAATGTAGATAATTCTGGCGTTTGACTACAAATATGCAGAGGCAGTCGAAAAAGAAAACACAGAAGGCTGTTGTATAAATAGCCTGTCTCAGGATTACATCTTCAAACTAAGGGCAACCATGGCATCAATGACAACGAGGGAAAAGCGTTCATCCATTTATACGGGTTAGAGAGTCTAGCTAGCTACGTTTTCAGATATGTGCCAGAAAGTTGTTTTCAATGCAAGTTCAAATGTACTGTTACCTAGCAAGCTAACGTTAGCTGGCTGGCTCGCTAGCTAACATTACGTGTATGATCGTGTAGTAATTGTCACGACTTCCGCCGAAGTCGATCCCTCTCCTTGTTCAGGCGGTGTTCGGCGGTCGACGTCACCGACCTTCTAGCCATCACTGATCCATTTTTCATTTCCCATTGGTTTTCTCTTGTCTTCCTTCACACATGGTTCCAATCCCATTCATTACATGTTGTGTATTTAACCCTCTGTTTCCCCTCATGTCCTTGTCGGAGATTGTTTTATTGTATGTGATTGTTCTAGTATGTGTTGGTGTGCGACGGGTTTTGTACCCACTGTTATTTATATATATTTTGGTTTTTGGAGTTTGGTCAGCACTTATTAAACGACTCCGTTTATACCAAGTTCGTTCTCCTGCGCCTGACTTCCCTGCCAACAACACGGACCCATTGCAGTAATATTATTCATATCTCAGAGCCCTTTGCATTGCTAGTTATAGCCTAATGTTAGCTAACTAGTGGGTTTATTGGTGTTAAAATACACCAGTTATGCTATTTTGGACCACCAGTCTGCTGATGTCATGCAGCCTGTAGTTTTTGTGTTCATACTTTTCATAATGACAAGTTTGATGTCGAACGACAATAGAATGTTCATGATGTCACTGCGACAACTGTCTATAGATATAAGTATAAGCCAGCCTTTAGTCTTGAAATCTTTGGCTGTTTAGTACATGGCCTCACATGTGAATCCTTAACGAGATGGGTGGGGCTAAGGCTTGAGTGGGTGTGAAAGATGCTGAATGGGTGTAGACAAAGAAGAGCTCTCCAGTAGGTGTACTAAATGATTCAAGGGCCATTTTCTCAAAAGTGGGGTTACAAGTTTATCAACTTTCATATCAGAATTCCTTTCCCATTATTCCTCAACTGTAGTGTATGATATACCATTTTCTAGCTCTGAGTCTTTACTTTTATTCAATGTAAAAAACACAATTTCAAATGTTGCTACATAAGACCGAATAAAGCCGGTCGTTCACATATCTGAGGTACCTGTATTGCTTGCAATGAGTGGAGGATCCAAGTGAGTCTGGAGGCTCGTGTCAGAGGAGGAAGGCTCCACACAGTAATATATGTAAACAATGGAACGAGCTGGGTAAATCCAGGATTATTATAGCAGGTAAGTAGGCCTATAGTAAGGTAACGTTAGATAAGTACAGGTAAATTTATCTAAAGTTACTTTGTACTACTACTATGGCTAAGTAGAAGATGATAAACAAAAGCAGCTGTCCCCCTAGCTAGCTAACATTAGCTAGAGACAACAGTACACTTAGTACTAGTGGCTTGGTAGACGATGCAAGGACAACAGCATTAAATACAGTATAGATTTAAAAGCCTGTGCATAAACTTACAAGGCTCGTCGTCTTTGTTATTGGGTTGCACGTTGTCGCTGTCAATAGTTGAGGTCATCTGAGTAACCCGGGCTAGCCTTCGCCTTTTCTTTGGACGGGGTTGCTCATAACCGCGGGATAATTCTGGGTTGGGGTGCAACTTAGTCGTTTTTTAATCAATGAAATTAAGAGTAAAAACATGAACCCTCTTTGGTGGATATTTTAACTTCAGTGCTGTGAGCCATCCTCTATTTGTCTCATCGTTCCTAAGCCTTGAATGTAAGGCGTAGGGTGCTGGACACGGACATACATTTTGCGTCCGTTTGTGCTCTAAACAGACTTCTTCTAAACAACGCCTAGAGTTTTCTTGAGTTGTTACAACATCCCTGAATGGCACACGTCGAACCCGAAGGCATTATTATTTAAAGACATCACTCTACGATGGCTGTGTTGATTCGTTTGGAATTGGTCGTTCTTTCAGGAACATTGTGAATTGAAAGCAGAAGCAGTGATAGAGAAGTAGAGTACCATATCTGAGTGCTGACTGGTTGTGCACTATGTTCCTGCTGGGCTGTGAGGCTGAGGTCAGCCTCGGAGTCAGACGTGACTCATGAGTCACAACACCATCCACCCTGAGTGGTGCCGACTACGCCACAGACTCCACGCAAAGTCTGCTAAATGACTAAAATGTAAATGTAAACACAGAAGCCAAGGCTAGGGCAATTTCACTTCCTGTCACCAGTCAACACTGGTGACAGAACTCGTCACTGCGTTACCATGGAGACAGGGGCAGAGGGTGGCCATTGGCTACCTGGGATCACATACTGTGTGTGAATGGTGGACGTAGTCAGTGGGTGAGAGTGTGTTTAGCTGAGCAGCAGCACATTGTTTTTTTCTTCTTCCCATCCACTTGATTTATCATATGGAGATGACACGCTGGCGTCACATATGCGCACATACATGCATACATAATCACATGAATGCACTAGTATTAGGGATGTAACGGTTCACCAAACCCAGGGTTCGGTACATATTGTGGTTGTGTGGTCACGGTTAGGTTACAGTGGGAGAATGAACAGCCAACAGTTACTTTAGTACATTTTTGTTTATTTGGCAAAAGACGCAACACTAAAAAGCACCCGATTTGTGGCCCAAGCCCTGCTTCTGTGACAGCATTCACAATGTTCCTGGAATTGTCTGTTGTGACAAGGATTGTTATGTTGGGCCTCTCAAGTAGAGGTCTTCACAGTTCCTTCCAAAACGAACCTGGGGCTTTCCCAACCGAACACAATATGCATAAAAGTATTTCTAAATATAGAGACCAGTTCCGAACAGACCCAAGGACATCTAGACTAGTTCTGTATAGACCTGGTCGGATTCAGACCCGGCCCAATCCGAGTGAGGGAAGCAGCAGAAAAGTCAATTTGTAAGCTACTTATTAACCTTAGCTGATAAAGGGAGAGACATGCTGTGTGTGTACTGTGAGCGAGTGACACGGGGAGCAAGGAGGGAGAGACAGACAGATAGCAACCAACCATCCAAGCCTACTCGCGTTAGTAGACTAACGTCTAGCTTGTCATACCTAGGAGCTAGGTTATTTATCATCCAATATGATTACATAGTACCTGTCTTGACTGCATCAAACAGAGAAGCTTGTTTTAGCTAAGCTAGCTATATTAACTAGCTAGCTAGGCTAATTGAGGCTGCGTGCGGTTTCTCCCTGTCCTACAGTTACAAATAACAACGCCTCATTAAGTAGCAGCCTACCTGTTTGCTCTTGGTCGTTGTAACATATCTTTCTAATTGAGCTATTAATTCCATCATTTTAATTTCATCTTCTATTGATTAGATAATCTCCTAACTTGCTTTGTCACACACGGAGGCTCCGTGACTGTAGTACCGCGTTGATGACTTGTGATTGGCCGACAACAACAAGCTGCATTGGCTATTCTCGTTGAGCAGTGGCGACATACTGTTAATGTTTTCTCTGTCCATCGCCATTGTAATCTACTGTGAAGACAAAATCTCCAGCCAACCTGGAGATTTAAATGATGATGGAGGATCCACCAATTCTGGTTTATCGACCCTACCACTCGCCATCGTACAGAACTAGTTCCCGGCTGCTCCTCACAAAAGGATAGTATGAAATGCGGCAGTTAAGATTCCAATTTTGATTACAACATGCGCATAAGCTCTAGTTGTTTTAACTGAATAGCCTTAAATGTTTTAAAATCAGCTCAGATTTACTCAAGAGGCAATGGCATACAACTCAGAGTTTACCATTACACGCCTATCTAATAGTCCCACACTGTGACCCTGCGTGATGGGGACAGTGGCCTAGATGCCTGTCCTGAGTTCACCATCAATTGAAATGCTAGGCTCCAGCTACACCCACACAGTCCAATTACCATGACACGGACCATCAGTTCCTCACAAAACACACATCATTAACAGGACAGGAATCTACAGTGGGGCTACAACACGTGTTGTTAACCCCCCCACGCAGTCAGAGGACTCAGTAAGGGGGATGAGGTAGAGTTACATCCCCTGTTGACCACCCACCCAAAGGGCCCCAAACCTTGGGATGAAATAGCTGCCAGGCCTGGCTGGAGAGAGCAGAGTCTATACCAGGGACCAGGCTGTAAGTGGGTCAGAGCCCTACTCTCTTTGAAGCACTCTGAGACAAAACCATCTCACACATGAAATATTGATGGTGCTTTTGATAGGTGAAGGGGAAGAGAACAAGGCCCAGAAATGAACAACCCATACTCCATCACTTCTTCTTTTGATAAGAAACGTTAATGTGTTGAAAATTCCAAATTGCTTGCATAGTTAACTTACACACACAGCTCTGACACACACACTTACGTCACCAGACATGGCCCCAGGGGTCTTTTCACAGTCCCCAAATCCAGAACAAATTCAAGAAAGCGTACAGTATTATATAGAGCCATTATTGCATGGAACCCCGTTCTATCTCATAATGCTCAAATAAACAGTAAATCCGGTTTAAAACAAACAAAGCAACACCTCATGACACAACGCCTCTCCCCTATTTGACCTAGATAGTTTGTGTGTATGCATTGATATGTAGGCTACGTGTGCCTTTAAATGTTTTTGATGTAGTTCTGTCCTTGAGCCTGTCTTGTCTATTAATGTTCTGTATTATGTCATGTTTCATGTTCGCTGTGGACCCCAGCAAGAGTAGCCGCTGCTTTTGCATCAGCTAATGGGGATCCTAATCAAATACCAAATACATACAAGTCCAAGATGGGTTGACATACATAGCCTGCTCACTAACAAAGTGATAAAGCCTACAATCCACTATCGGTCTGCAAGTACTTGTGTATTCAGAGGTCCTAATTAGAACTCCTTATGGGAGGACGTGTATTTCACTGTATTAATGTTCCAACATGAGATCGTTTCATTAGAGGGTCAGCTCAGAGGGAGGCCATTTCATTGGCAGGCCATTTCAGCGCGAGGCTATTTCATTGGAAGGCCATCTCAGTGGAGGCAAAACAAATGCTCCCCAAAAGCTAATCTCACCCAAAACAAACCGTGGGAGCTGAATGCTGATTAAAGCATGGTTTATCTTAGGAGAGAGCCCGTCTATGGCAAACAGGTTATAGTCACTGCAGAATCCGACCCGTGTTTCCTAACCAAGCTGTACCCTCTCCCTGAAGAGATGATTGCCTCCGTGTTTTTTATTTCTCTAGCTGACAGAGAAGAAGACACAGCATGATTGGCGCTGTGGGGTCTGGGGTTAAGGGTCAGACGGTGATCTGGTTACACGGTGGCTTAAGAAAGGCTGACTAATGGAGACACATCATTGGCTCCCTGACCAAACATGCTGTGTGAGTGGCTGGCCGTGTTCACACGTCCAGAGCAGCACAGTGTGTAAGAGAGGATACCTGCCGGGCAGCTGAACACACTAGGCATACGGAGGGCAGTGGAGGCCGCTTGGCTGGTGGCCATCACTTCAAAGAGCTGGCTTAAAAACATTTAAAAAACAAGAGCAGAGGAAGTCCATTGGTGCATTCCCAACATCCTGCGACCCGTGGACCAATCGGCAGGCGGATACTGAATAGTGCCGGGGCCATGGAGAAGAGTGGAATCAGCTGTGCCTGAGAAAGCATGACATTCTCTGGACTTGATTAAAGAGCATTTAAAGCGTCTCCCGGGTCTGAGGGAAGGTTGGGAGATGACTGGGCTAAAGTCCTCCCTCCATATTTACTCCAAAAAGGAAGTTCCTGGCAGGGGACAGTATTACTGCTAAAAATACCCCACCACTGCCACTGCCCAACCAGACGGGTTACTCATTACAACCATTACAAGGAAAAGGAAAAAGAAAAGAAAGCGAGAGGACAGCTATCCCCTTACAGCCACTACAGAACGAGAAACAGGACTCTGCCTCACTAGCTCGCTCCCTCTCATTTTCCCTCTCTCACGGATGGTTGCCAAGGTATTCATGGAAAGCCGCTGACTTCATGGCTAGAGTGGTGGAGGCTCTTTGCGTGTACAGTAGGCTACGTAAACAAGGCCCACAGGATGTGATCTCACTATCTCCATCCCAAAGAAAGTGCCAAACTTACAGGCTCTGATCGTATCGCCTCCACAAATGCTGCTGAAATGTTTCCCAAACAATACTTCCCCTGGAATGCACCCACTCCCGTGACAGGAGGGGGACTTTTATGTCAAAGAAATGATCAGATAAATTCAGATTCATTTCAATCTCTCTTACCACAGCATATTTCTTTCTCCCCCTTTTATTCCCACTTTCCATCATTCCAAACTAGAAGATATTCCACATCAGTAAAGCAATCTTTAAAAAAAAAAAATGTAAAACCTTGTTTTCCCTGTAACTAGCCCCTTTTTAACATCTCTGATGTCTGACGTTAGTGAACACAGTTCAATGTGAGTGTTGGCCCCAGGACACCGTATAACGATTTAACCGTACGCTCGGCTCTGGCTTCAGACAACACATGATCTCTAAGTAGGACTGAGACACTCACTGCCGTGACGAGTACACTCACTGCCGTGACAAGTGATTCCCCAGTGTCTAATAGTGGTAAGATTATATAGCTTGTGTATGGGCTAGATATGTGAGCAACTGCGTTTATACACTCCACTCTGAGTGTGTATATAGTTTGTGAATGTGTCTGTTTGAGTGCATGTGTGCCTGCTATGTAAGGTTACTACATTGCTGGGACTAAGCACACACTCAACACACACCTTCCAGATTTACAAGCTGAGAAGGTCACTCCACAACTGTGGAGGCCACTGGGCCCGCCACCACTTAGTTAGTGGGGTACACAATACTAACTAGGGCAGGGGAGTTTTACTCAGTAGTCAGTACCGGGAAATATAGTCGGTACCATCTCCTTAAATATCACTGTTACTGCTACCCAACTCATATAGTATCTTACTTCACGTGTTTACTATAACAGACATTCCTGTGCACATGCTTTCCGATCAATTAGACCTATATTACCAGGAAGGTATATTTTTACACCAAGGAACAAGCCAATGTCAGTAAGACCTGGTCTGACGGGCTTGGTTTCAGTATCCACACTGCAATGCCACACAAGAGAAGAGACAGTCCAGAGACACGAACTGCTCTGCTCTGAGGGGAAGCTCATGGGATTGATTATTAGCCTGTCCACTTCCTGTATAGACCAGCAGTTCTAGTCCTTCTACTTGGATACATCTCCACCCATCACTGCCCTCCCTCGTACTCCTCTCTTCTCCTCTCCCCTCTTCTCCTACTCCTCTCTACTCCTTCTCCTCTCCCCTCTTCTCCTACTCCTCTCTTCTCCTTCTCCTCTCCCCTTCTCCTACTCCTCTCATATTTTCTCCTCTCCTGTCAAGGTCCCAAAGGTTGGGTGGGTGGGGAGAAAAGCCTCCAACAGGAGAAGGGGGGCTGCTTTCCTGTCCTCTCTCCAGATATCCAGGCCTTGAACTTGACTTCCACTACGATTCCCAGGTTGCTGCTCAGGGGGACTGCTGGGGGGGGGGGGGGGGGCGACGACATCTGTCTGCAACCAGACCACCTCGACAAGAGAAGTGCTGACCGTGTGGGAAAAAAATGAAAACCCACTGGCTCCATAAGAATGACTCTGTCCTAATCCCACTGGGAACGGACGTCAGTTTTGAATTACATTTGGTTGAGTTATCAACTAACCTGAAATCAACAAGACATTTCACCATGTCATTGGATTTAGGTTAAAAGTTGGGTGGGAAAAAAAGATGAAATGCCCTCATGCTGATGACTTTTCACAAATCCAATCAGTTTTCCACGTTGATTCAACATCACACAGATTTGGGAGGTTGAAATAAATGTGGAAACGACGTAGATTTAACCCGTTTTTGTCCAGTGGGTTGGTTCTGTGTGGGCTGAGCAGAGCAAAGCCAATGCAGCCTTATGAAGGGCCTCAAATCGGCTAACTCACAGTTACTTATTAAAACATAAAGGGAACAAAAAGTGGTCCCCCCCCCCACCCAATAGGGAGACAACAACTACATCACATAAACAAGCCGGTATCCCTCCAGCTCCTTCCACTGAGTGCTACCATGTGCTTCCAGGGTGACAATCTGCAGGCAGTACGAAACATGTAAACCGTGAGGACAGGAGGCTGTGGGTCTCAAGAACGTTGATCAGCTGAGGACCAATAGAACCAGCTCGGAGTAGAGTGTCAAAACGGTTCTCCATGGTCCTTCACAGAGAGAGACACGAGCCTCTGGTAGTGCAATAGGGAGAGAACATGGCTAATGCCACTCAGTCAATGCTAACCTAGTCTGTGGTGTGAAGCCAGGGCTAGCTCTCTGTTGGAGCAGAAAGGGGGCTGGGGACAAACACGCTGCATTTATCATGAGATCTCATGGTGCTTTATGCAACAGATCAGGGAAAGAAGTGCAAAACATTTTAGAAATGTAATGTTGGGTGGGAAACCAAAAACAGACACAGGCAGAAAGGTGTAGCCTAAAGCACGTTCCACAAGGGGAATAGCTCGCAAATGTTTACTAACGTTAGCTTTCGCTGGCCAACATAATTAAACGTTCGCACACATATGCCAACAGCCCCAAGAGGTAGTCCGCGGCAAACGGAAAATGGACTTCGCCGAGACGTTCGAGTAAGTCTATATTATTTCCATATGTATTACATAACTAAACGTTATAGACATTATATGTGTTGCCCCTAAGGGTGGAGCACTGTTCCCTAGCCTTAGTACTGCAGCAGAACATGAATGTACAGCAAGTCTCCCTAAAGCAGAAACCACACCACAACAACAGCAGATCCAACGTCTCCATTAGCCTCTCTTTCTGTCTACCTCTCTGGTGTCATCATTCTGTATGTTTCTCTCTCCTCCTTCCTCGTTCGCTCTCTCTCTCACACACACACACACACCTCAGCTGATTGTTCATGACGGCACAATGGCCTCACGCTCTGCATGTTAAATACAGGTAGCGTGTTGTATTCATGGACGGTAGCACATACGTGTTCATCCACATCACGTCCACATGCTTGCGCGCACACACACACACATTACTACGCCCTGTACAGATGGTTCCTACGGTAACATGCCATCTGCCCAGCAGGACTAGAGCAGCTTACAGGCACGACAGACCCGCCCTCCCTCCTCCCACACACACACACACACACACACACACACGTTTGTTTTACTATCCTTGTGGGGACCGAATAAACCCTACACCTTAACCTAACCCTAACCTTAACCCCAAATCCTAAAATTAAACCTAACCTTAACTCTTAACCATAACCTTAAATCTAACCCTAATTGTAACCCTAAACCTAAACCCTAAGCCTAAAATAACCTTTTTCCTTGTGGAAACTCGGAAAGAGGATTACACACAAACAACACACACACACACTCTTCACTACAACTACCACCCTAGCACTATGGAAATCCCACCATTAACTCTCATAATCTGCCATAAACCTTGTGTAATCTTTCCATGACCCGAACAATACCTGAATGCCTCATGGATTCACACACATGTTCTTGACTGGTACACACAAACACACGTGCGTGCACACAATTCGAGAGGAGAGGCTGTACTGTAGGTGGGTGGGTGTTTGGCTGACCCGGCCCAGAGCCCAGACACTCTGCTGACTGCGATAACACAGTAGTAGAATACAGGATGTGAGCCAGGGACAGACTCAGCCGGAGCCTAAGGAACCTCTTACATGGGGCACTGTGCCAAGGAGCAATACTAACATTGTCGGTCCAACTTTCAACTCGTTTCCACACTCACTGGCACATCTTTGACACATCACCTCCACTGTAGACGCACACACACACACACACACATGCAGCATCTCGTTTCACCATCACAGCATAAGGCTGGGTAACAGAGCTTGAGACATCATTGCACTTTTTCCGTCTCTATCATAGAAACATGCAATGTCCTCTAATCCCATGTGGTCTGTTTTGCAGAGAGTGTAGGTAGGGAGGGGCTCACAGTGAATTATCAAAAACAAATCAAAAACTGGACTATCGTACACATAAGCAAAACACATAAACAAAGCTATACTGTCTTATCAACTGCAGAGCGAATAATTGCTGGTTTCCTGGATAGTTTCTTCATCCTGTGTCCTCTGTGTATGTCTCTGTGGGCCCATGACCTCGCGACCCTTGGTGTCACCCCAGGCATCCAGCATGCGTCATACCAAACTGTGGCCAGGGCACTGGGGAATTTTGTGAAGATGAGAGAGAGACAGAACGGACGTTTGGGTTAGGGACTCCATCACTCTTCCTGTCAGACATGGACAAGGAGCAGAGATAGGCTGTTCTTGGCAGAGCAGAGATAGATGAGAGAGAAAGAGAGAGAGAGAGAACGGAATTATAAAATTAACTCGAAAATTGTAGACGGAGGAAGTGTAAGTCAAGCAGGACCAGATCTCAGCTGACTCCCGAGAGAGAAGAGAGAAGAGAGGAGAGAGGAGAGAGAGAGAGAGGAGAGAGAGAGAGAGCTTTAGTAACAGTTCTCACCAGAACATCCAGCAGTCAGAGACACAGGCCGAACAAGCAGAACAGAACCCTTAGCTCCGCCCCCTCACAGCTCCCCTGTGATAGGTCAGGGGGCCAGGCAGCGTCCCTGAGAACAGACCTGCTTAAAGCAGCCCCTGGCTGGCTGCCCTCCAGAGTCTTTCTACAGGGCTGTGGGAAACAGCTTAACACTCCAGAGCAGTCTAATCATTTCATCAGGCCTAAAGAACAGCAGCTCCCTCTGACCTTTCGTGTTCTGGGTTTAAAGCACTGCGGGACAATGGCAACACACCAGGAGTGAGAAAAGAGGGCCTTTCCAGGCCTCCTCACCCCCCTGGAGGAGGACTCTGTATTGCCTCCCAACTTCATCTCCACTTCAGGAGCGCCCCGACTCCGCTGAAAGCCCCGAGGGTGTGAGAGGGGTTACCAACACCAACGCTCTCCCTGACTCACTCCCCTCCACAGCTAAGTTAAAATCTACCTCCCAAACAACCAACACATATCAAAGCAGTCCCCTGTAGGAGCAGAGCCTTGGAGTCTGCTTCACTCCCTTTCCACACAGACCAGAGAGGACAGACTGGACTAGAGCACCAAGGGCAGGAAGACTGTAATTAGCCCTCTGCAATGATGACTAAGGACTGGTACGCAGAGCTTAGACAGGACAAGAGAGACAAGAGAACAAGACAGGCCCTACTGCTGTATTTGGCTCATCAGTAAGAACAAAAAAAACACAGTGACAAAAATCAGTCACGGTGCACACAAAAAAAAGAGCAAATGCATATTATGACAAATGCTGTGTCACAAATGGTAACAAAGGTTCCCAGAAAGACGTCAGAAGGACGTGAGAGGCAGAGTGTACCCAGCCACTACATCTGCATCATAAAGTAAAGCCACGGTTGCTATGTCAACACACCCAGAGGAATAGCTACATAGATGTGAGCCCACACTAAGGGCTTTAAAATGAGCAGGTGGGAGGAAGGAGGAAGGGAGGGAGGTGAACGGAGAGAAGGGTGGATAAGAAAGGGAAACAGAGGGGAAGAACGATAGGGTGAAAATAGCAGGAACGGAGACCAAGATGATGGAGTGTTGGTTGACATAAAAAAAAAGAAGAAGGGGGAGCAGAGAAAAACAGACAGGCATTTCGGAGATCAAGCAGCTATAAATATTGTCCTTAGGGACAGAGAAGAGAGAGAGAAGGAGACAGAGCTATAGAAGGAGAAATGAGTACCGCCTTTTACACAATGTCTAAACACTTTTCATACTGTACCCACCACCTAATCCCTTCACTCACCAAAATACAGCCCCCTTACAGAAACCATTCCCTCTCCCTGTGGCCACCTAAGAGAAACACCTGATGCCATCGCTCAGACTGTTTATAGTGTATCAGACGTTTATGGACAGTGCTGCTGTGGTCTGGTCCCCCTTTCCTTCCCCAGAGGCCTCAGGGACTGGCTGGGCTGAAGGACGATAGGCACAACTGGCCTTCGTGTCTAAATCTCCCTTTATGGGCAGAGAGGAGCGGCTCCGAACCAACGCCCAGCCTCCGTGTGTAAAACACGGAGTAGAGAAATATGAAAGGGTGTAAACAGTGTATCTGTGTTACAGGCGTGGTTTATTGTCGAGGGAACCGGAAGTAAGGAGTGGGGAAGAAAGACGGAGGGAGAAAGGAGCGGAGTGAGTGTGGCGGGCAGGCAGACGGACAGACAGAATGCAGGCAGCCAGAGAGAGCAGGGTTAATGAAATGAGTGATGATAGCACCAGCTGAGCCAGCAGTAGCAGCAGCAGTAGGGAGATCACGCCTGATTACTAACACTTAATACACTGGATTACCCTGGTCCTGACCCGGCCTGTCTGATCCTTCACACACACACACACACACTCTCTACCCCCTACCTCCACCCCCTGTCCAGCCAGCCACCACCATAATCCATACACTGTCCTCACCCCCACCCTAACCCCTACCTCCACCCCCTGTCCAGCCAGCCACCACCATAACCTACTATCCATACACTGTCCTCACCCCCACCCTAACCCCTACTTCCACCCCCTGTCCAGCCAGCCACCACCATAACCTACTATCCATACACTGTCCTCACCCCCACCCTAACCCCTACCTCCACCCCCTGTCCAGCCAGCCACCACCATAACCTACTATCCATACACTGTCCTCACCCCCACCCTAACCCCTAGCCAGCCACCATAACCCACATAGGCTGGGAAGCTGCCGCTTGACTGGCCTGGTCTTGTCTGGACTAGGCAGGGCTGGGCTGGAGGTGGGACACTGGTCCACAGCACACTCAGGCATGACTGAACACTGAAGACTTTCTATTCCACTGATCAAACTGATCTGGATGTAGGACAGATCTATAAGGCGATGTCCATGCCTCACAAACACAAGAGACAGTCTCTCTCTGCAATGACCACGTGACCTCATTGGCTTGATCCGAAATACAATTCAAGTTTATTTTTCTTAGGATTGTGTTTATTGGCATTATTTAGCATTTGTTGACAGAAAACAACAATTAAAGGATCTGGAACCTAAAGGATCTGGAACCTGGTTGTCAATGAGGTTAAAGAGGCCGCGATTGATAATAAACATGGCCTTACTATCTTTGTGGCCTTTGACCCTTTCAGCCCTGTATTAACTGTGGAACTGAGAGGAGCTAACAGCACCAACCATATAAAACCTGACGGCGTAACAACCTGCATCAACCAGGCCCCACGGTGATCACAACTAATCATCCCCAGCCTAAAGGCGGCTCAACCCGAGTCACTTTGTCAGGGACAAGGGGCTGTGCTTTGTAACACACACTGTCACACGGGGAGACAGTCGAAAACACACAGACCAGAACACAAAGCCTACTGGCTAACAGCAAGCAAAACAACCTCGCTCTATCCCTCTCTAACTCACCTCACACACAACAACTCCTCCTTTCTCTCTCGGTCTTCTCTCTCTCCCCCTTCTAAGTAGGCCATCTCCACCTTCCTGAGATTGCCTTTTGTTTTGGAGAGAGTGGTACAAAAACAACATTATTGGCTTTAATTAAGCCACAGTCACAATGGTCATCTCTCTCCCTCCCTCCGGCCACTCTGTGAGGACACTTCCTGGTGTCACAGTCCTCCTTTGTCCCTCAGGCGGCCAGGACAAGGCCAGCTCTATGTAAGTGGGAAGCAGAGAACACTGAGCCTACACGCCAAGGCCAAGTCTCCTCTTAATGAGAGAAGAGACTGCTGCTGGGAGAGAGAGAGGGAGAGAGAGAGGGAGAGAGAGGGAGACAGAGAGCTGTTTGGGACACGCCACACATCCTCCTCCCACATCTCCCCTCACCAGCCCCCAGGCTCAGCCCCAGTCTGCCTTTCTCTCCTTAGGCAATGGACAATCAGTAAAGGCACTAAACCAAAGCCAATGACTATAAGCGGGTGCTATAAGCAGGTTGTACACACCGAGGTTGGAGCCTTGGAGGTTACTATCCATAAACACCCAGTAATCAAGAACACTGTATTCAGACCGACCATTCACAATCCCTATTTCATATCGCTTTAGAATTCTACATTTCACCACGGCCGACCTATCCATTCTAAAATACTGGATGTCATCTCTCAAATTACTCCTCTCACTTGGCAACACAGCTATTTTTCTGCCATCACTCTCTCGCTCTGTTGCTTGGCAACCGGGCCTGCGATCCACCTCTTCTCTGGTTGGTTGATTGAAAGCAGAGAGAGCGAGAGCGAGAGAGAAACTCCCATATCTATTAGGTGAAATACCACAGTGTGCCATCACAGCAGCAAGATTTGTGACCTGTTGCCACAAGAAAAGGGCAACCAGTGAAGAACAAACACCATTGTAAATACAACCTATATTTGTATTTATTTATTTTCCCTTTTGTACTTTAACCATTTGCACATCGATACAACACTGAATATATACATAATATGACTATTATTTTTTATTGTTTATTTCACTTTTGTATATTATCTACTTCACTTGCTTTGGCAATGTTAACATATGTTTCCCATGCCAATAAAGCCCCTTGAATTGAATCGAGTGAGAAGCGACAGTAATCCACCAGATCTGTCACTTGGTAAAGGATTGGCATGTTTCAGTTGCCATTGACAAGTCCTTGCCCCGCCTCCCCCCATCCGACAGGGATTAATGTATTATAACAAGCATGCTGACCATATTGTGCTGTCAAAATCGTTAGATAGAGAGGGAGGGAAACAGACAGTGAAGTAGATGGAGAGAGAGAAAGACGGGAAAGAGACAGAGATGGCGGGGTTGGTCAGAGAGAGAGAGAGAGAGATCCCACTGCTGCAACCACTATGCATGCTTGGCTTCCTTCCTGTCTCTATTATGTTTCTATGAGGAGCGTTGGAGGTTTAAATCCCACCAACCTCTGCAGACTGTTCCTCCATGGAGAAAGACCACTAAAACACACACAGTAAGGCCGGGTGTACAAAATCCTGACCTTGCTGAGCCTTATTAAACCACCGTCTTTCCTGTAGCTTTTTCCTGTCTTCCCAACGCAGTGGTGAGCACACTAAACGATCTGGCACAGACGGGGTCACACACCACAAGCCTCTTCACCGTGCGGTCTCACGAAAACAACAATGTGATTCTATTGTTAAAGTAGCTAGATCGATCTGTGGCTCAAAAGCAGCCTCATTGCAGACATTCACGGTTGCCATACGGAGTTGAAATATCTAGCCAATACATTTTGAATTGAAATATTGCTCGTGAACTTCAGAGCTGAAACGATTTTACACTTTGGCAAGTAGAAATGCATATTAGTAGTAGGCATGGCCTCTGCGAAGAGTGTACACATTCTGGGTGATGTGAACCAACATCCTCTCACCGGCTTCTTCTCTGGCGAGCTCTCATTGGCTACTGCTGATGACCACCGTTCTCAAAACGTGTCGTTGCACATCTCACACTACAAGAGCGTCGCAGATTTGTTGCCGACGAAATCAAACATGTTTGAAAGTATCAGGATCGGTGACCCTAAGATTGCGTCTCTGACCCGCTCACATTAAACGAGTGTCGTGCTCCCCGAGTAGGCAACGACATTGGGGATTTTGTCTCCGATATGAAAAACGTGTCTAGGACAGCTAAATCAGGGACAAAAATTGTGTAGTGTACACCCGTCTTAAAACGCACGCACACATTGTTCTCCCCACACATTTAACACCCATCAGCACTTGTCACGGCAGCTACACACTAACAAAAGCCAGGAACCACAGAGTCTATCAACCTATGGGGACAGGACAGTGGTCTTTCCTTAGAATCCTGTGATTCTTGCCAATTCCTTTACTGCCCTCTGCCATTTCCAGAGGCTGGGTGGGGGGATCTTAGCATATCTATTCAAACAATATTTTCTATGAACCGTATTCTGTCATGTAATGCTAACCAGAAGTATACAGTTGCCATGGAAACAGGACTACTCCAGGTAAAAGAGTGCTGACGGTATGGAGGGGCAGCTAGCCCCCCAGGCAAGGCAACACCCACCCACGGCAGACAGACACAAGGCATTATGGGATTATGTGTTAGATCAAGGGCATGTCTGGTCTGACCCACGTGGAGTCAAAGGTCATCCTGAGGTCGTCATGGCCTCTACAGAATATCCACATCCCCTCCTCTCCTCAACATGGCACTCACTATCCTCTGATAAGTTGCTAACCAGTGGAGGCTGCTGAGGGGAGGACGGCTCATAATAATGGCTACAACGGAGTAAATGGAGTGGCATCAAACACATGGAAACCATGTATTTGATACCGTTCCACCGATTAGAGTGCAAAGTATAGCTACAATGTGTCCAAAAAGAGTCAAATAACGAACTGAAAGAAATGTGTTTTTGCATTGACAGCCGTACTATACAGTGCACTAATACACTACCAATCTACGACAAAGGCTTGTTTAGTCTGTATGAGAGAGCGGTCTCACCCACAGTGTACAATGTTGTTTCTTCTTTACCCGGGCGCTGTGACAATATTCCCTGGTGGTTCCGTGACAAGGTTGTGTTTAGTCTCCGTCTTAATTGTGCTGTGATAATAGGGTGAGCTGCACGGACGATGCCTCAGACTGCTGATCCCAGCATCGACTCCCTCTCACAGGGGAGCAGGTGTTCCCTAGAGGGGGGTGCCGTGGAGGAGCTGAGTCAGGACAACTGTGATCCTGCCAGCAGTATTAACTGGTCCTCGTGTGGCCCACATGAAGAACAAACACCGACCCAGCACTCCACTGGCTAATGAGGGAGTGTTGAAGGAACAGGCCACCAGGGCTCTAACATGGCCTGATGTGACACACACACTCCATGCCATGTCCCGGTCAACACACACACAGGCTAACAACCTCCAGGGTCCCATCTTGAACTTGACTTCAGCCAACAGAATGTTCTGTTCTTGTTCTCTCTCGCTTTCGCTCCAGAAACAATTTCACAACATCCTTCTCTGTCTTGATCTGAGCCAGCAACAGCAGCAGACAAATGCCTTCTCCCTTCAAAATCAAATTACACAGACCCAGCCTGTGCCTTTTGTAATCCTCCCTTTCTTTGCAAATGAATGTGTTCTTCATTTTCACGTCAGTCTAAGTGCATTCCGGTCACAAAGCCACTATTGAAAGATATAATGGTGCCTAGCTACACTGGGTATCAGATTTGGGCATTGAAATGTTAAGGGGGTAGAGATGTCTAACTACTAAAGCAGTCAAAAACACACCCGGTTGCGGTTTTATTTTTGACATTTTATGTGAGGTCTTTGACTAGTTGCTCACGAGTTGAGTGACTGTCCAATGTCAGCCTGTATTTAGCACTGAAGGCAAGATTAATATGGAAAAGACAAATAAAAACAAATACAATTCTTTAGAGGTCACACACACCGTTTTGCTCCTCATTCCCTCAATTAGGCTCCAGGCTACGATTTGCTGAGCTGGCAGCCATGTACTTCTGCCTTCTAGAGGGAGTCGTTTTGCCCCCTAGCGTATGAATCAGATTTATGATGTTCATTATAGGCCTTCCTATTCAACTCATGCAAGCAGGCCGTAAAACACCCAGATGAAGTCGTGTACAAGCTCATCTTGCACAGAGCACATCTGAGTGGACTCTTTATGACCAGGCTACTTTGTGGGTAGCGAGGCTTTTGGGATAGCCCCAGGTTTTAATGCTTCTACTGTGGGGGCCAAGAATGGAGGGCGAAAGAGAGTCAGACAGACAGAGAGAGCGAGAGACAGACAAACAGAGACACAGAGTGGACCAAAATTAAGGAACGCTTTGACTATCTACAGACTCAGTGAGCATAGCCTTGCTATTGAGAGGCGCTGCAGTAGGCAGACCTGGCTCTCAAGAGAAGACAAGCTATGTTCACATTAGAGGTCGACCGATTAATCGGAATGGCCGATTAATTTGGGCCAATTTCAAGTTTTCATAATAAATCGGAAATGGGTATTTATTTATTTAAATTTTACACACATTTATTTAACTAGGCACGTCAGTTAAGAACACATTCTTATTTTCAATGACGGCCTAGGAACGGTGGGTTAACTGCCTTGTTCAGGGTCAGAACAACAGATTTTTACCTTGTCAGCTCGGGGATTCAATCTTGCAACCTTCCGGTTGAGTTGATTTTATTTTTACAGAGACAGTAGACATTAATCTATATTTCAGTAAAAGTGTCGGTTTTAGGCAGCCGGCTAATTTTCAACCGGAGTCCCTGGGCAGGTTATTAAAAACAATTACAATATAAACAATCATTGAGCAGTGAGCACATGCAGGTTAACTAGTCCAACGCTCTAACCACCTGCCTTACATTGCACTCAAAGAGGAGCCTGCCTGTTACGCGAATGCAGTAAGAAGCCAAGGTAAGTTGCAAGCTAGCATTAAACTTATCTTATAAAAAGAAAACAATCAATCATAAATCACTAGTTAACTACACGTTGTTGATGATATTACTAGTTTATCTAGCGTGTCCTGCGTTGCATATAAACGATGCGGTGCGCATTCGCGAAAAAGGACTGTCGTTGCTCCAACGTGTACCTAACCATAAACATCAATGCCTTTCTTAAAATCAATACACAACTATATAGTTTTAAACCTGCATATTTAGTTAATATTGCCTGCTAACATGAATTTCTTTTTAACTTGGGAAATTGTGTCAGTTCTCTTGCAACAGAGTCGGGGTATATGCAGCAGTTTGGGCCGCCTGGCTCGTTGCGAACTGTGTGAAGACTATTTCTTCCTAACAAAGACAGCCAACTTCGCCAAACGGGGGATGGTTTAACAAAAGCGCATTTGCAAAAAAATCACAATCGTTGCACGAATTTACCTAACCATAAACATCAATGCCTTTCTTAAAATCAATACACAGAAGTATATTTTTTTAAACCTGCATATTTAGCTAAAATAAATCCAGGTTAGCAGGCAATATTAACCAGGTGAAATTGTGTCACTTTTCTTGCGTTCATTGCACGCAGAGTCAGGGTATATGCAACAGTTTGGGCCGCCTGGCTCGTTGCGAACTAATTTGCCAGAATTTTATGTAATTATGACATAACATTGAAGGTTGTACAATGTAACAGCAATATTTAGACTTAGGGATGCCAACCGTTAGATAAAATACGGAACGGTTCTGTATTTCACTGAACGAATAAACGTTTTGTTTTCGAAATGATAGTTTCCAGATTCGACCATATTAATGACCAAAGGCTCGTATTTCTGTGTGTTATTATGTTATAATTAAGTCTATGATTTGATATTTGATAGAGAGTTGCCGACTCAGTCTGACTGAGCAATGGTAGGCAGCAGCAGGCTTGTACGCATTCATTCAAACAGCACTTTCGTGAGTTTTGTCAGCAGCTCTTCGCAATGCTTCAAGCATTGAGCTGTTTATGACTTCAAGCCTATCAACTCCCGAGATTAGGCTGGTGTAACCGATGTGAAATGTCTAGCTAGTTAGCGGGGTGCGCGCTAATAGCGTTTCAATCGGTGACGTCACTCGCTCTGAGACTTGGAGTAGTTGTTCCCCTTGCTCTGCAAGGGCCGCAGCTTTTATGGAGCGATGGGTAACGATGCTTCGAGGGTGGCTGTTGTCGATGTGTTCCTGGTTCGAGCCCAGGTAGGGGCGAGGAGAGGGACGGAAGCTATACTGTTACACTGGCAATACTGTGCCTATAAGTGCCTATAAGAACATTCAATAGTCAAAGGATATGAAATACAAGTGGTATAGAGAGAAATAGTCCTATAATTCCTATAATAACTACAACCTAAAACTTCTTACCTGGGAATATTGAAGACTTATGTTAAAAGGAACCACCAGCTTTCATATGTTCTCATGTTCTGAGCAAGGAACTTAAACGTTAGCTTTCTTACATGGCACATATTGCACTTTTACTTTCTTCTCCAACACTTTGTTTTTACATTATTTAAACCAAATTTAACATGTTTCATTATTTATTTGAGGCTAAATTGATTTTATTGATGTAAAATATTAAGTTAAAATAAGTGTTCATTCAGTATTCTTGTAATTGTCACAATTACAAATAAATAAATACATTTTAAAAATAAATGTAAAAAAAAAAATCGGCCGATTAATCGTTATCGTCTTTTTTTGGCCCTCCAATAATCGGTATCGGTATTGAAAAATCATAACCGGTCGACCTCTAGTTCACACTGCCCACAGAATAAGGTGGAAACTGAGCTGCACTTCCTAACCTCCTGCCAAATGTATGACCATATTAGAGACACATATTTCCCTCAGATTACAAAGATCCACAAAGAGTTTTTTTCACTCAATTTTTTATGAGAGATAGTGAGTGAGAGAGTACAGAATATGAGCCAAAAAAGCTTTTGTCATTTGTATTCTCTGAAATGAATTAGCTTTTTATCCGACAGAAAAAGGCTATCAGCTTCGAAAAGGGCCATACACACTGCTTCCAATGTCAGTGGTGGCCATCAATAACTCAGCCATTCAGTGTTCATGTCTCACCCTGGTACTTATTATAGCTCTCAATAAGTATCGTTCCACGAGAGGGTTTGGCAAATGATATTTGTTTAGGAAAATAAAGAGACTGTGTAGTCAAAATAGTTAGTAACCCCTGTGTGTGTGTGAGAGAGAGAGAAAGAGAAAAGAACAGTGAATGTGTAACGGGAAAGCAGCTGGGTGGAGGAAGATGAGGAGTAAAAGGCTGCTCAATGAGAGGCAGAGGACAGATTATTAGAGACAGGAAGCATGCCACCCCTTTACCCTACCCCAAACTACCAACCCCGGACCACAGCGGGCCCCCCCTTTACCCTACCCCAAACAACCAACCCCGGACCACAGCGGCCACCCCTTTACCCTACCCCAAACTACCAACCCCGGACCACAGCGGCCCCCCCTTTACCCTACCCCAAACTACCAACCCCGGACCACAGCGGCCCCCCCTTTACCCTACCCCAAACTACCAACCCCGGGCCACAGCGGGCCCCCAACAGCAAGATGAAAGCCTGGTTTGTGTTTGTGTGTGTATGCTTGTTTGACCTGCGTGAGGTAGTGAGGGCAGAGGGGCACATCTGAAAAACACACACAAACTCCTCTCCGCAACTTTGCCCCTTGTCAGGGAGTTGACACTCGGTTTTCTTCACTCATAGTCCCCTCTCTCGCCTCATATCGCCGCTCTCTACTCTCAACATGCACTCCTCGGTCTCATTCCCTCTTTCACCCCTCCCCGCTTCCATATCTCCCTCCCTCGAGGTCCTCCCTGCAGTCCAGTCTAGTCTGTTTGATCCTGCAGTCTGTTAGGTGACAGTCAGTCTTCTCAGAGAAGAAGCCTACACAGGGCCTGTTAGCCGCTGCTCGCTCCAGCGCCAATTGGACTCTACAGAACACCTGTATGCGTTCCAGCTGGATCTGAGCAGTTCCACCCACACACACACACAGGATTCTACAGAACATCTGGATGCGTTACAGCTGGACCTGTGGGGATCCAAATCAGGTTTAGCAAAGCATCTGCCTCTACGCCACCAGCATGGCTGTGGAGCAGGGAACTGGCCTCAACAGCTCCACATGGACCTGAGGCTTGTTCTTCGCTTTGTTCTAGAACCTAAAACTGCAGAACACCACCACTCCTTCAGAGAAGAGGCTGGTGTTCTGTAGCACGGAACTCAAACCAACTATTTCTATGTTCTGGACTGTATGTCTGAGAACAGAGCGGAGGGATAGAGAGAGAGAGAGCGTCTTCGCCCTGTGGGGCTGAGACAGACAGAGCCTGTTACTGTAATGGCTCTCACACACACACAGAGAGACAGTCACATTCTAAATGGCCAGAAGAGACAATTACTTAAGAGAGACGCCATTGAACTGGTTTCATTCATGGGGAAGGCCTATCAGAACACACGAGGCAGTCAGAGGGATAATTGTGCGTTCGTATAGAGTCACTGCATTGAGAACGGTTACTCTACTGTATGTTGTGGTTACCACACATCTCCATCACCGGGAGAACCCGCAGCGTGTTGGACCGCGCGGCAGATAAACATACTGTACAGATGTGCCTGTCTGCTGATGCTGAGTGAGTGAGTGAGTGAGTGAGTGAGTGAGTGAGTGAGTGAGTGAGTGAGTGAATGAGTGAGTGAGTGAGTGAGTGAGTGAGTGGTCTCCACCACAAATCTCCAATAATCACAGTTAGCATCTGCCACAGTCACGGCCACAACTGACCAGCAATGCAGACATGACCACAAAGGAATAACAGACACACGCACGCACTGGAGAGTTCTAAACTCTATACATTACTGCTGAATCCTCACACTCTTCTACTACAACAAAAAGAGAAGAGAAAAAAGGACATCGTCTTCCATCTCCTTCCTCTCCCGTCTCTGGCATAATACCTTGTTCCATCTTGTTGTGTCCTTGAAGAGCCTCCCATCTCTCTCTCTCCTTTCCTACAGCTCCTCTCCTACACTATAGTGTACTTCCTCCCTCTGTCCCCGGCGGTGTGTGTCTGTCCTGCCCTAGGTGGGCCCCTGTGGTCTCTGGAGGATGTAGGATGTGCCCCTCACTGCTTTTACAGGCCAGACAGGAAGCACCCAACCCTGTCAGCACATTAAAAATGCCAAACGCCTGGTGTGGTCTCTCACAAACACACCCAAATGCACACGCAGGGGGGCAAACACACATGCACACACATACACAGGGACACAAACACACACACACTGTACACACATACAGTACAAGAGCCACACCCAGTAAGGCCCAGTATTCCGTATGCCAAGTCTTCTGAAAGGAGCTCAGCAGTCTCCTAACACTGCCCCGAGCCCCCCAGCCAAAAAGAACCCTGCTGCCCAGCCGCTTGCCACATCTTCTCTCTCTTGTACCATAAACCAAGCCTTTGTTCTCCGCGCCTCACATTATCCGGTGGGATGATGCTCCATTCATCTCCATCTCTGCTCCCTAAACACAGCTAATTCAGGGATGAAACCTCTTCAAAGTTCATAGAGAATGTAACTTTAGGCCCCGTATCAAACTCACCTTTTTAAATCAGTAAACAAATGTATTAAAGCTGGTGACATCTTATCAAGGGACTGTTAATAAAAATCACATCCCTATCGGCACGGAGTGTCACTTATGAGGATCTGTTCCCTTAACTCGTATCCAAGTATACCTGATGTTATTCTCTCACATAAAGGAACACGATCACACAGGCACACACACTTCATTCTGTGGAATCTTTAACTAGATGCACAACAATCTGTCCACACAACAACAGGAGGAGTGATCCCCTAATCAAATCGGTCTCTCTATCCTTCTCTGGAAAGGCTGCCCTCCAAAAGATTAACCCAAATCACCTGGGATACCCTCATCCCCACACTCACAGACACATGCAAAACGTACATTACTCTACACACACACACACACACATATCAACTCCCGTATCCTCAGAGCGAGCTCGCTCACACACACACATCTGGAAGCTCACGTACCTCTGGTGTTGGTGGCCATGTCCGCCACCTTCTGAAAGGCATCCAGGAAGGCCACTGCCGCCAGCACTGTGGTCCTGAGAGCAGAGCAGAGCGGGACAGAGCAGACATATGATTGGCACCAGTTCACAACCACAGCCATTTCAACATAAACAAACATAGTCAGCAGATCTGGCGCCTCTGAACAGACAGCGGGGGATTCCATTGTTATCAATGGCACTGGCTGGGATACTCATTGATGGGCACTGCTCTAGTACACACAGGACAGTGGCTGGGGCTTACCGGAGCTGGGAGTGCAGTTTGGTGGCCTTGGCACTGAAGTCCTCCCACACGGGGTATGAACACTGGGAATAAATAAATAGAAAGGGACACGTTAGAATCTATATTTTAGGACATTATGCAATACAACTAGTGCATTGTCTGTACAGATATCTGACAGGTCTGACCTTTGTGTTTTCACTCACAACACCAGTCAACACCACATGCTCTAGACTTGTGTTTGCGCACAACACTCCTAGAAAATAAGGTGCTACCTAGAACCTAAAGGGGTTCTTCAGCTGTCCCCATAGGAGAACCCTTTGAAGAACCCTTTTTGGTTAAAAGGGTCTACCTCGAACCAAAATTCTAGCTGGAACCAAAAAAGGGTTCTCCTATGAGGACAGCCGAAGAACCCCTTTGGTACACTTTTTTCAAAGAGCGTAATATAAAATGAGCACTTCACGTGTAGCATTGCACCTCCCATGAGGAGCAGAATATTCTGGGTGAAATAATGTCACGGTGAACAGGCAGGCAGACAAAAATGTCTGCTATGTTCCCTGGTCTGAGTCATCACTGTCTGTGATTGGGCAACACATCCTCTGTTTCCACCAGCCCCTGGCACCGGCAGATATCAAAGGAAGCAATGAACGGCAACGCAAATCAAACACTATATTTGTACCCTCCAAAATGACTGTTAAGTTCTCTTCTTTTTAACCCTATATAGGTGTCCTTTCTCTTTGTTCATACCCATTATCACAAGCAAAAAATCCACAAGGTAAATAGTAGTAAATGCAGGGGAGGCTGCTGAAGGAAGGATGGCTCATAATAACACCTGGAACATGGAAACCATGTGTATGATGTATTTGATACCATTCCACTCCGGCCATTACGACAAACCCATCCTCCACAATGGTGCCACCAACCTCCTGTAAGTACATGGTGTTACAAGTTGACTATAACATCTCTTCTACCTGCAGGGCAGAGTGTGTGTCCAGCCCTCTGTGCCGCTCTCTGTCTTTGTTATCAGACGCTATGACCTTGAGAGCAGCAGATCATAGGGCTGTGTGCCCAAGGCTGAAATAAGCCTCACTCCACAGCACAGCTGGGGGTTAGAGATCTCCAGAAGCAAGTAACCCCGAGTCCCCCCGCCGTCTCCAAACCCCCAGCATGCAGGGAGAGAGAGGGGGAGAGGGGATAAGAACCTAGGAGATCGTGGGAGGAAAAGACAAAAGAGACCGGAGAAAAAGGAAAGGGGGATATGGTGGAAAGGGAATGGGAGAGAGGGAGAATGAAGAGTAGCGTTTAAGGGACAGGACACAACCGGAGCGGAGGAGCAAGGATGTCACGGGGGCTACAGTGAGCGACAGAGGGCGTCTCGCCCTGTGATCTGACGTCTCATTCCTGGTGTTTGATGTCAGTTAATTTGGTCTGAAATCAGAGCAGTATTTCCCTGCGGTCCCCGTCTGTGTTTGAAGTGCTCTAATCTTGCAATGTTGCAAGCCTGACGTCTATCAGGAGAGGCCTTGGGAGATAATGGGAGATAAGGAGTGGGCGACGCCTCCTCTCCATTGCAACCACACCAGCCCATCCCTCATTAACATATTAGGGAATTCTAATCCAATAGAGGGCATCCTGGTGGTGCCCGATTGTGTAACGATTGTTTATTAGGTTCATTGTAGGCCTGGGGATATTTTATTTCCCATCCTCCTCAATGAATCGCTCACTCACTCCTACTCGACTTGCAACATGACCCACAAACAATGAGATAAGTACCTCTCTCAATCCATCCATCCGCCTGGATTGTTCCCAGGTAAAGAGAGCAGGCTATTTCCCCTTTAGCTTAACCAAGTGGAACAGAGCCATTAAAAGGTGCATTATCAGAAACAATAAAACAACCCAGAGGCAGACTGATAATGCAGAGTAAAGACAAAGAAAAAGGAAGGAATATTTAAAAATAATTATTCTAGGCAAGTCAGTTAAGAACAAATTCTTATTTACAATGATGACCTACCCCTGCCAAACCCTCACCTAACCCGACGATGCTGGGCCAATTGTGCGACGCCCTACGGGACTCGCGGTCACGGCTGGTTGTGACACAGCCCGGGATCGAACCCAGGTCTGTAGTGATGCCTCTAGCACTGCGATGCAGTGCCTTAGACCGCTGTGCCACTCAGGATCCACATTGCATTGACAATGGATTGCTGTTTGCATCCCTGGAGGTCAAGGCATTCAAACAGAAGCATGACATAACTGGCTGCCACAGTGCAGGTCAATCAATCAATCACATTTATTTATAAAGCCCTTCTTACATCAGCTGATGTCAAAAAGTACTGCACAGAAACCCAGCCTAAAACCCCAAACAGCAAGCAATGCAGGTGTAGAAGCACGGTGGCTAGGAAAAACTCCCTAGAAAGGCCAGAACCTAGGAAGAAACCTAGAGAGGAACCAGGCTATGAGGGGTGGCCAGTCCTCTTCTGGCTGTGCTGGGTAGAGATTATAACAGAACATGGCCAAGATGTTCAAATGTTTATAAATGACCAGCAGGGTCAAATAAGAATCTGGAGCTGGAGGTCTGGAGCGGTGTTCTCCTCACAGGCCACTCAGCTACTGATAACATGCTATTGCATCACCGCTTCCTCTTCTGCACATAAAGACATCCTCACAGTAGTGACAGCACACAGAAAACTCCATAGTAACACATCTCGTGCCCGACTACCCCTAGACATGCAGCGCATCATCTCTCCCTTCCACCAGCTCTCGCTAACCCCTCAAAGGTTTAAGGTTATCGGTTCCATGATGGGCTAGCTCGACTCTGGAACTCTCCAGTGAGTTTACAGTCCATTGGCTTATATCTGTGCTCAGTGGACTAGAATTCTGTTCTGTTGTTTAGCGAACCAAACATGTTTACTGGATTGAATGAAAAGCTCACAGCTTCATCACTTTGTTCCTTTGTTCTCTGGAGGATGACATGAACCACAGATTCAAGAGTGGATTAGCCCAATTTCAGCTCTTTAAAAATCGGGCCAATTCAGAATTTTAAAGAAATAAAACATCCACACAATTTCAGTTCTTTACGCTAAAATTATAGCTCCCATTTTGGATGTGCGCCAAAGGATACTGTATACATTCCTTCTATAGCAACTGTATGAGACAAGGAACCAACGGTGGGCCCCTAGCTTATTAAGAAGCCCATTTACAGGCTGTCGGAACAAGGACAGGGCACAGACAGGCAAGGGCAAAGGGTTAATAGATGCATACACCTAAGCTTAATGAAGTAATTGGAAGCAGAGCTACACGTACAAACGTGCGTACCCACAAAGTCTACTACATCGTGTTGCATAATCTCCAGATCAGGGGAGCTCCTACTACTTAGATCCAGGAAAGTAGACTCCTCTAAGGGATTTACTGTATCAGTAGGCCAAATGTGTTCAGCTGGAGTGATGGACGCAGGCAATGCGCATGACAAGTTTGATTGAATGGAAATGTTCACTAAGTCACAGGAGGTTGGTGGCACCTTAACTGGGGAGGACGGGCTCGTGGTAACGGCTGGAGCAGAATCAGTGGAACGGTTTCAAACAAATCAAACACTTGGATTCCATTCCATTAGCTCTTTTCTAGACATTATTATGAGCCATCCTCCCCTCAGTAGCCCCCATTGCACTAAGTGTTATGTCTAGTTTCAGGACAAAATATAACGTCTCCACTACTGATATGAACAGCAAACACTGGATTGGAGCAAGTTCTCAGTAACTTTAACATTACTTGAGGATAGATACTGTGACGAATCTCAAAGTGCCTGTGAGCTGTTCTTATGTGACTCGTGTTAGACATGAGAAATTGTTTACCTTCTGTAAGTTTAAGAAACAATACCTTGTGCCATGTAATTTTGTTACCAAAAACCCATTTATCTTCAAGATATTTTCTCATTTCTCTCCCACATGAGGAGGAGGATAATAAAGTTTAAGTAAAGGTAGACCTACAAATTAGCTAGTGTTTTTACTGATGCACATTTGTGGCCTGCTGGAGGTCATTTTGCAGGGCTCTGGCAGTGCCCCTCCTTGCACAAAGGCGGAGGTAGCGGTCCTGCTGCTGGGTTGTTGCCCTCCTACCGCCTTCTCCACGTCTCCTGATGTACTGGCCTGTCTCCTGGTAGCGCCTCCATGCTCTGGACACTACGCTGACAGACACAGCAAACCTTCTTGCCATAGCTCGCATTGATGTGCCATCCTGGATGAGCTGCACTACCTGAGCCACTTGTGTGGGTTGTACACTCCGTCTCATGCTACCACTAGAGTGAAAGCACCGCCAGCATTCAAAAGTGACCAAAACATCAGCCAGGAAGCATAGGAACTGAGAAGTGGTCTATGGTCACCACCTGCAGAACCAGTCCTTTATTGGGGGGGTGTCTTGCTAATTGCCTATAATTTCCACTTTTTGTCTATTCCATTTGCACAACAGCATGTGAAATTTATTGTCAATCAGTGTTGCTTCCTAAGTGGACAGTTTGATTTCACAGAAGTGTGATTGACTTGGAGTTACATTGTGTTGTTTAAGTGTTCCCTTTATTTTTTTGAGCAGTGTATATAAAACACAGGTAAATTCACATTTTTGATTGCACTGGGTTTTTAACCGAGTTTATGGAAAACGTGGTTACATAAAAAAACTAAGGGTGAACTTTGCTTCTGCACAGTTCTTCCACTAAATGTGTTTTTGTGAAATGTTCTGTGTAAATTGTTCAAAGTAGTCCTTGTGCATAGAGTGTGGTCTGTAAACTTTGAAATCGGTGGTTTTTGTTTGGCATACATTTTAAAGTGAAAAATCTGAGTTAAAGCATAATTCCGTTACTGTGGAATTGCCAAAATATGTGACTTGTTTCAGGAAAATAGGCGTATGTCGCGCGTCATTACTTCGCAGGAGAGCCGTTTGAACATAGCTAGCTACATATCTTAACAAACGACTCCACTATGCAAGTAACCATTTCAATAGAATGTTGATGTCACTGCGACAACTCTTGATAGACGTAGCTGGTAAATTCGCTCTGGCTATCTACTCCGATTTCAGAGCACTCTCGTCTGAATGTGCCAGAGTGCAGAATAACTGATGAATTTACAAACGCTCAACACCTGTTGAATATGGCCGATGTCAGTAAAATGTTGGCAAAAAAGCGTAATTAAATTGTTGCCAGCCGCACAGTTGCAGTCACCAACGCTCTGGATAACCAGCTCTGCTAGGGCGAGTAAAATGGTCAGTGAGCTGTTCTCTCATTTGTGTCTGGAAGTAGCTAGCAAGCTAGGAAGCGTTAGCCAGTTAGCTTGGGAGCTTGACTGCTGTTGTTAGGACAGAACGCTAAGATCAACCCTACTCCTCGGCCAGAGCGTCCAGTGTGCGCTCTGAACGCTCCGAGAGCAAAACTCTCTGAATTTACAAAACGGACAATCTGACAAGTTTAAGGGCGGGGCTATAGCTTAAGAACGATGCTGGAATGAGTGTAGACAAAGAAGAGCTCTCCAGTAGGTGTACCAAAACATTCAAAGGCCATTTTCTCAAAAGTGAGGTTACAAGTTTGTCAGCATTCAAAGCAGAATTCCTTTCCCATTGTTCCTCAACTGTAGTGTATGATATACAATTTTCTAGCTCTGAGTCTCTACTTTTATCCAATGTAAAAAACACAATTTCAAATGTTGATACATAAGACCCGAATCGAGCCGGTCGGTCACAAATAATCTCTGGATCCAGTCTTCTCCATCCCCTGCACATCAATACTACCAACTCAGTCTCCGTTGCTGCTCCACACCAACTAAGCAGACTTCCGGGTTCTCTACAGATACACATTATCCAAGGATAGATACACAACTATACACCTTATGTTACTTTTACATCATGTTGGTAAATCATTGCTCTCTAATGACATTAGGATACAGGCAGCACGTTGTTGTCAGATGAAACAGAAAGACTGTGTGTTGCATAATTTATGAGGAAGAGGATCTTACTAAGCTAAACATAGTAATAGAAACGAAACTATCCTGCCCTGCCTTTCTGCCATGGGACAAGGTTGATCATAGACTCATTTGATGCCTTTAGAATTTTAAAATATGTGAAAACATTTGCTCAATTTTCCTGAACTTGACCTTACACTTCCCAGACATCAAACAGATAAGGTAAGACCCAATGCTCCCAATCATTTCTAGTTCCTTTTTGTTTCTTCAGCCATGAAAAAAACAGGGGGATGAGGATAGAGGGGAGTTAAGGTACCCAGAGAGATGACCAGTGGAGGTTGATGCCTATAGGTGTCTGACTGGCTGGGGCCTGGGCTGCTCAATGTGTCTAGGTAGTGTCAAGTCCTTCCAAGCGCTTGATAAAAGTAGCAGGTTTGGTTCAATCTTATATCCCCACCCAAGCAGTACATCTCACTCACTGGTGTGAATGAATGATGGAGAGGGGAAATAATCTCCCTCTTCACCATTTACCACAGCAGCCTGAAGCCTTGCAGAAATGAATAACAGAAATCACTTAATGAGGCACAGCTTCTTCCTCCACGTCTGTCTCTCCCTCTCCATCCCTGTCTCACTCGCAATATATCTGTCTGTCTCTCTCACTTTGTGCCTTTCATTCTCTCTCATATGCTCTCTCAATCTTTCTTACTATCATCTCCCTTATTTGTTCTAGTCATCCATCTTAGCTCTCTAACTCACTATCTCGCTCTCCATCCCTGGTCTAGTTGTCCCAGGTCTCCACAGTTGTATTTGTGCGGTGGCTGTGGTTGCACCACTCAGCCTAATTGAAATGGGAGTCTTCACTGGAGGTTCTCTGTGTGACTGACTGCCACCACTCTGAAATACTGTATATAGTGGCATTAAAACCTGTTTGGGCTGCAAGCCCGAAATCGGAACGAAAATGACAACAGCTGCAGGGCGCGAAATTCAAAATCTATTTTTTAAAAATATTTAACTTTTACACATTAACAAGTCCAATACAGCATTTGAAAGATAAACATCTTGTCAATCCAGCCAACATGTCCGATTTTTTTAATGTTTTACAGAGAAAACACCACATATATTTATGTTAGCTCACCACCAAATACAAAAGTGGACAGACACGTATGAATATGATTATGATGTATGAATTATGATTCAAGTAGCATGCACAAGCCAACCGAAATAAACTAAAACCAACCTAAAGAACCCAGAAAAAACTACCTCAGATGACAGTCATATAACATGTTACACAATAAATCTATGTTTTGTTCATAAAAAGTGCATATTTTAGCTATAAATCAGTTTTACATTGATGCTACCATAAATGCTAACACATAGCTACAGTCTGAATCCAGACGGGAGTAGCCAGAGAAAATACATACACCAACGTCGGCTACTAATTACACCTCATAAAACATTTCAGAAAAACATATGGTGGATAGCTAATGAAAGACAGATATCGTGTGAATAAAGCCAACATTTCCGATTTTTGAAGTGTTTTACAGCGAAAACACAATATATCGTTATATTAGCTAACAACATAAGCTAGCATAAGGCAGCACTAGCATAAGTCAAGCGCTAGCCTAGCACAGTTAGCCCAGTTAGCACAGCACAGTTCGACAGATATATGAAAAAGCATCCCAAATTGGTTCCTTATCTTTGTTGATATTCCATCAGAATGTTGTAACGGGGTCCAATGTCCAGTAGAGTCTTTAGTTGGGTTCCAGAACGAACTATTTCCCTCTTTGGTTAGCAAGCACAATAGCATTGCGGCGCTACTCTGTCTTTCTTCAAAAAATTCTTCCGTCGTATCACATCTAAAGTCCAGAATAAATTGCAATAATATAATTAAAGTATATTGAAAAAACATACTTTAGGATGATTTTGTGACATGTATCAAATAATATCGTAGTCAGAGATCATATTCACCGTTATCGACCTTCTTCCAGAAGCCGAGACCAAATTATGCTTCGCGCCCGGAATTTTTTTTTAACTGCGCAGGTCTCACAAGAAGGTGTGTTATTCAGTCCATGGACGAGATATTCGACAGCTTTCAATTCTCACTTCCGCATTACAGCCTGATGAAGGCGTGTGACGTGTTTCTACGGTCCTAAGTCTAATGGCCTTTTATAGACAAGGTCTTAAAGAGACACATCGCATTTTGGAAATCTCAATTCGGCTGGGAAAATGGCTGTAAAAATATTTCTGTTCGACTTAGAGAAACAATTCAAACCTTTTTAGAAACTATAGACTGTTATCTATCCAACAGTAGTAAATATATGCATATTGTAAAATAAAAAGTTTCTTAGGAGGCCGTTTGAAAATGTGCACATATTTTCCAGTTTTTTCAATATTCGCCCTGCAGCCATAACAGGTTTTAAAATACATGTGATTGAAAAGCAGGTAGCATTTTGTAGCACTCTCATTGGTGGGGATGGTCGCCGACGGCTGCCCATCATGCAGAGACAGGGGGGAATGCAGATGTGTCTTGTTGGAGGTCAGGGTGTCCTTAAGGACATGGGTAAGCATCAGCCTCCTTTTTGCCTGGACCCAAACCAAACATTTTCAGTAAGCCCCATAGTACAATCTAGGGGTCTAATGAATGGAAAACCATACTAAATACTTCTGGATGAGAGAACAGTGGATTTTGTTCCTCCAGTAGCCTGATTTTTTTTTTACAGAGCAAAAATATTGATTTGGCACAGTTTCTTTCCCCGTTCATGATTATCAATGCGCTGAGTGGCTTTACAGTCAAGAAATGACTGCGATGAGATGAGTTTGACAGGCCCGACAAAGCCTGCACTGAGAACCACTGGCACTGTCCCAATGTGATTTCTCAATCTGAAACCAGTCGATTCATCTCTAACGAGCCTAATGAGAGACAAGAGAACACATGCTCATTTAGAGACCCAGGGCCTTGCACGTCGTCATGGCATCAATGGCCCCTACAAAGGTATGATCATTTGGGCGAGCACGGACACTAGTCACGAGGATGGATGCCCTCTCTGGTCATCTGCCTCTCGGCCCAAAGGCAGTGTCCGGAAATGGGTCACAAGTGCAGCTGTTAACACGCCCTCTGAGCAATGCTGTGGGATCTCCCCAGGTTAGCCAGACAACACACACACACATAGTGCCTGTATGGGGTTGTCAAGACTATGCATGTCTTTTGGAAAGCACAAGCTTTGTGGTTCATCCCACATTCATCTGTTTGTTTAAGGATCCAACCCTTTTTTCCCAATTTTCACCTAAAATGACATACCCAAATCTAACTGCCTGTAGCTCAGGACCTGAAGCAAGGATATGCATATTCTTGATACCATTTGAAAATAAACACTTTGAAGTTTGTAGAAATGTGAAATTAATGTAGGAGAAAATGACACATTAGATCTGGTAAAAGACAATACAAAGAAAAAAACATGTGTTTCATTTATTTTTTGTACCATCATCTTTGAAATGCAAGAGAAAGGCGACCAAGAATGTGACCTCCTGTGCTTACAAATCAAATCACCTCCATCCTTGCTCCGTCACATAATAACAAGACATAGCCCTGAGGGATGTAGCCTACACTGCCAGACAGCCCACCCCCCTTCCTGTGTATGTAAGTCACACACACACATATAGTCCCGTCTGTGTCTCCTTAAAAGGGGATTACACCCCCCCCCCCCCCATACATTCTCTCTTACACATTATACCATACGGTGGGGGGGGGGGGGGGGGGGGCTCTCTCTGGAGAACAGAGAGGGAGACGGGGTTCTCTTTCATGTCATTGTGGTTGTAATGTACATTCCTTTCAGTGAAACATCCGACTCATGTACTGTATGCCAATTTCAGAGAGGCCTCCAGCCTCGCTCATCATGGCACTGTGCTGTATTGCACTGTACCATACAATTCAGAGGTGGACTGACTACATATAGTCGACTGTCTCTTTAGTGCAGTTGTGTTGCCAGCTATTGTACTGGGCATGTCTACTGCAGTGTGAACAAAGAGAAAGCCTGGTCGACCGAGCCAGTGATTCTAGGAGAGGAGACACACATGAGAAGTGACTGTGCATGCCCTATGGGAGAATCAATCCCCCTGCAACAATGGGATAGTGAGGGAAAGAGGGAGGGGGAAACATCCACCAGTTGAAACACTTTACTAGGACATGGATCAATTGCATGCGTATGTAAACGTGACCTGTCACACATGACAAGGAATTGCATTCCTCAATGAGTTAAGTCTATAGTGCATCATTCAACATTTTTGCTTTTCACTGCTCAGCGAAGAGATGTTTTGTCTTCAGCCGTCATGGGGGCACATATCAGCTGGAGAGGATAATCAATGTTCAGAGATCGCCTGACAGCACTGAATTTACTGTTAACTACTGTAACAGCATCACTAAACACTGCTATGTCTAGTGTAAATAACATCTTAAGCATAGCCAGCCATAAAGACACAAATAGCTGAGGCCCTCCTCGCATGTCAATCTCTGTCCAACAACAGGGCATCCCAGGGTCTCCATCCATGTCTGTGTGTGTTCTCCTCTCCTCTGCCAACAACAGCAGTCCTTGGAGAGGTGGGTCATTAGTGACAACATGAGGTTGTCTGGGGTTACATGAGAACACAGCAGTCAGCCAATGGCTTAGATCCTACCATGTGGCATCTCACTCTGCTGTGGGGACACCCACTGAAGACTATTGGGGCGGCAGGTAGCCTAGTGGTTAGAGCATTGGGCCAGTAACCGAAAGGTTGCTGGATAGAATCGCCGAGTTGACAGGGTAAAAATCTTTCATTCTGCCCCCGAACAAGGCAGTTAACCCACTGTTCCCCGGTAGGCCGTCATTGTAAATAAGAATTTGTTCTTAACTGACTTGTCTGGTTAAATAAAAGGTTAATTGTTTTTATATATTTTTTTTAAGACTACTGCAATGGCCAACCTGAGACTCAAAGTGACCATGGATGATGCTGAAGTTACTGTTTGACCCATATTTTATTATCCTCCACCATAGAGTAAGAGATCAGATGAAGACCATGAGAAATGTGTCTTAGATAATTAATGAGATGAGTGTGTCCAGGGAGAGAGAGAGAGAGAGAGAGAGAGAGAGAGAGAGAGAGAGAGAGAGAGAGAGAGAGAGAGAGAGAGAGAGAGAGAGAGACAGAGAGAGACAGAGAGAGACAGAGAGAGAGAGAGAGAGACAGAGAGAGAGAGAGAGAGAGAGAGAGAGAGAGAGAGAGAGAGAGAGAGAGAGAGAGAGAGAGAGAGAGAGAGAGAGAGAGAGATGTAACCATGAGAGAGGGGGTGTCACGGGTTCTTAGTTTAGGATGTTGTTCATCCGAGGTTGCAGTTTGACGTGTCCCTAGCTCCTTCAAAACCCTGTGATGTTCACACAGATAGATGGTCCGTGCAGGAATAATAACCATTCAGAACGCCAGCTTTACTTCAACATTATTCACATGAGACTGGGACTCGGATGACGTACCCTTGATGCAGCTTCGTGTTACTGGTAGTCGTGTTACTGGTTCCAAGTCAGCGCTATTATTTCCTGTTCAAAGAGGAAGACTGTCCACATACTAAGTATGCCAAATAATCTGTTGGTTAGTCACAGTCGTTGTAGCTAGGAGTCTAGCTCGCTGTCTTCTCATCTGGACCATCGCTGCTCTAAGAGCATCTTGATGTGACGCCAGTAGACTACCCAGAGAAGAAGGCCATACAGCAGGATAGGCCTACACCATGGGCCGTTCAGACAGACACAGTGGTGTGCACTGCTGGACGCATGATGGCTGTCGAGGTTCTCATGCTTGGCTCACACGGTCTCTTTAAAAATCAGCTTGGCAGAAAATCAATGGTGCTGCTTTCTACAAGAGGGAGAACATCGGCTATCTTTCTCACACAGCCTATAACAGCTGTTCCTCATCTACAGCGCGCAACAAATCACGGGGCATGTGAAAATCGCATGGTTAAATCTGACAGTTTATTAACATACATTTATTTTGTGTTAATAATTGCTGAATACATCCACATTTTTTCGGTCATAAATTATCCATATGGTTATAATCCATATCGTGTTCCGAATGCACATGCTTACCCTAACACACACATGGATTCATAGCCTACATGATGACTAGGTTTAACCTGATCTTTGCAGAGTAAACCAACGCTCTGACACACACCAAGCACATGCAGTGGTGATCGAGCAATTGGATTCAATTATAGTAGACGTCAAAACAACATTTCCAAAGAAATGACGCGACAAATGCGCAAGCCTTGCTGGGGAATGTCACTATCAAGTAGGTGCTGGCTGGGTAGGTAGCCTGTCGCCGCACTGTGACAGAATAACGGTTCCATGTCCTCGAGGGTGAAAACAAGCAATCACAAATGCTGGCAAATCATCCACTTCTGAAAATAATAGAAAATACATGTTACGAGCAATAATGATGCCCGACCTACCTTCATATCATTGACAATCGCCTGGAATAGTCCACCTAACGCCCCGCACTCCTTCTCCACCGTCTCCATGGTCACTAAATCCAGGGTTCACCAAATACGGACAGGGCACAAAACCCGTCCAAATGTATTTCCACGGTAGAAATAGCGATGCGGAGCCTTGTTCTTCTCTCCTTCCCTATATGTGCCCAGCGTGAAAGACAGGATGAGGAAGTTTGTTTAAATGAGAAAGGATACACAAATACCGTACAATTATTGTCGTCGACTGTCGGCTCGCTCCCCGTGTCCTTGGAACACCAAGCGAGTGATGATGAGAGAAAAGAGAGGTTGCTCTCTCTCCCGTCCCAGCTGCGGGTCTAGAGCCCGAGTTAGGAGGTAAAGCATGCAGAGGGCACCGCGATGGACACTCTCATCTTCGGATAGCAAGGAAAAATCGAGTTGTGTTGATGCGCGTTTATAGCTCCGGAGTGATCTATCAAAATGTGAGAGAGTAGGTTGGTGAGTAGGCCTACCAGGGGAGCGCGAGGCTGCCCGTGATTGGAGCAGAGGCAGTGGGGCTGCGCTGCGGAGTGAGCAGAGCCAGTAATTCGATCTATGGGAATTGAAAGGGGCCGAACAACTCTCTTGTCACATGGAGGTGGTGTTTGGTAGGGAGGGGTTATGCGTGCGGGTGCACGCGGGCGCGCACACACACACACACACACACATAGACAGACAGAGACACACTAGCCCATCAAATATTTCAGTGCGATAGGGGAGAAAGGTCAAATAGATGTATCTACCAGCAAACAATGGCATAGGGACGCATTTCTACCACAATGTCAATGAATGAGACACAGGGAATGAGAAAACATTATTTCTAATACAGAGGAGGATTGACTGTGTGCATACTGTGTGACCGGATAATGTTCTCTATCCAAGAACGGATGAGATGATTATAATATAGTTATGCAGTGGTATGAATATGAATTCAGATATTACACTGTAGTCTAATTAATCACGGTCTAATGACCAGGTTTGTCACAGATAGCATATGTTTGTTTGTTTAGTTTTAATAATCCAAAAAGCTATTCAAGGCCCCATTGTTTCGTTTTTTTTTAATTGATCCACAACAACTGAGCCATCACAAAGCCTTTCCCCAGCGCACAAAGGCTTTGTGATGGCTCAGCTGTTGTGGTTCAATTCATGAGAGCGTTTCACACAATATGGCTATTACACAACACTACACGATCAACAAATATGCTTTCTATTGTGTTTGATGAAAAAACAATAAAAAAATACATTTTTAAAAACAACTTGGTCATTAGACCGTGATTAATTAGACTACAGTGTAATATCGGAATTAATATTCATACCACTGCATAACTATATTATAATCATCTCATCCGTTCTTGGATAGAGAACATTATCCGGTCACACAGTCAATCCTCCTCTGTATTAGAAATAATGTTTGCTCATTTCCCTGTGTCTCATTCATTGGCATTGTGGTAAAGGCTTTGGTCTCTAGCCTTCCTTTATGACATTTAAAATCAAACACAACAATGCAGTTTTATTTTTTTAAGTAAGACAATTTTGGCAGTAAAAAATGTAATGATAAACTAAAGTTAAAAAAAAAAAGTTACACTTTAAAATAACAACGAGGCTATATACAGGGGGTATCTGTACCAAGTTAATGTGTGGGGGTAATTTAGGTAATATGTACATGTAGGTACTGTAGGGGTAAAGTGACTTTGCATAGATAATAAACAGTGAGTAGCAGCAGTGTAAAAAAGGGGGTCAATGCAAATAGCCATTTGATTAACTGTTTAGCAGTTTAATGGCTTGGGGGTAGAAGCTGGAGCTCCGTTACCGCTTGCCGTGCGGTAGCAGAGAGAACAGTCTATGACGAGGGTGGTTGGATTCTTTGACAAGTTTTAGGGCCTTCCTCTGACACCTGGTATAGAGGTCCTGGATAGCAGGAAGAATGGCCCCAATGATGTACTGGGCCGTACGCACTACCCTCTGTAGCACCTTGCGGTTGGATGCCGAGCAGTTGCCATACCAAGCAGTGATGCAACCAGTCAGGATGGTCTTGATGGTGCAGCTGTAGAACTTTTTGAGGATCCATGCCAAATCTTTTCAGTCTCCTGAGGGGGAATAGGCATTGTCATGCCCTCTTCATGATTGTCTTTGTGTGTTTGGACCATGATAGTTTGTTAGTGATGTGGACACCAAGGACACCCGCTCCACTACAGCCCCGTCGATGTGAATGTGGGCGTGCTTGGCCCTCCTTTTCCTGTTGTCCATGATTAGCTCCTTTGACTTGCTGACGTTAAGGGAGAGGTTGTTGTCCTGGCACCACACTGCCAGTACGCTGACCTCCTCCCTATAGGCCACAGGTGTCAAACTCATTCCACGGGGGCCGAGTGTCTGCGGGTTTTCGCTCCTCCCTTATACTTGATTGATGAATTAACATCACTAATTAGTTAGGAACTCCCCACACCTGGTTGTCTAGGGCTTTATTGAAAGGAAAAACCAAAAACCTGCAGACACTAGGCCCTCCGTGGAATGAGTTTGACACCCCTGCTATAGGCTGTCTCATCATTGTCGGTGATCAGGCCTACCATCGTTGTGTTGTCTGCAACTTAATGATGGCATTGGAGTCGTGCATGGCCACGCAGTCATGGGTGAACATGGAGTACAGGAGGGGACTAAACACGCAACCTTGAGGGGCCCCCGTGTCTAGGACCAGCATGGCAGATGTGTTGTTGCCTACGCTTACCACCTGGGGGCGGCCCGTCAGGAAGTCCAGGATCTCTTTTCAAGTGGAGATTTTTAGTCCCAGGGTCCTTAGCTTAGTGATAAGCTTTGAGGACACTTTGGTGTTGAACGCTGAGCTGTGGTCAACAAACAGCATTCTGACATAGGTGTTCCTTTTGTCCAGATGGGAAAGGGCAGTGTGAAGTGCAATAGAGATTGCGTCGTCTGTGGATCTGTTGGGGCGGTATGCAAATTGTAGTGGGTCTTGGGTTTCTGGGATGATGGTGTTGATGTGAGCCATGACCAGCCTTTCAAAGCACTTCATGGCTACAGATGTGATTGCTACCGTGCGGTAGTCATTTAGGCAGGTTACCTTGGCGTTCTTGGGCACGGGGACTATGGTGGTCTGCTTGTAACATGTAGGCTACTATTCAAAAGTTTGGGGTCAGTTAGAAATGTCCTTGTTTTTGAAAGAAAAGCACAATTTTTGTCCATTAAAATAACATCACATTGATCAGAAATACAGTGTAGACATTGTTTATGTTGTAAATGACTATTGTAGCTGTAAACAGATGATTTTTGATGGAATATCTACATAGGCATACAGAGGCCCATTATCAGCAACCATCACTCCTGTGTTCCAATGACACGTTGTGTTAGCTAATCCAAGTTTATCATTTATCACAAGTCCATTTATCACAAGTCCTCAACTGACAGCTTCATTAAATAGTACCCGCAAAACACCAGTCTCAATATCAACAGTGAAGAGGCGACTGGGATGCTGGCCTTTTAGGCAGGAATCAGGACAGTAGAATTATGGGCAGATTTGCCAATGGAGGGCAAGCTTTGTACTTGTCCTCTGGTTGCACATGTGACATGCTGGTAGAAATGAGGTCAAATGGATATACGTTTTCCTGCATTAAAGTCCGCCACTAGGAGCACCGCCTCTAGTTGAACATGATCTTGTTTGCGAATGTCCTTATACAGCTCATTGAGTGCGGTCTTAGTGCGTGCATCGGTTAGTGTTGTTAAACAGACAGCTACAAAAAATATAGATGAAAACTCTCTTGGTAAATAGTATGGGCTACAACTTATCATGAGGTATTTTACCTCAGGCGAGCAAAACCTTGAGACTTCCTTAATATTAGAGTTCGCACTCAAATAGACACAGACCACCACCACTCGTCTTACCTGAGGTTGCTGTTCTGTCTTGCCAATGCATGGAAAACCCAGCCAACTGTATATTATCCATGTCCTCATTCAGCCACAACTCAGTGAAACATAAGATATTACAGTTTTTAATGTCCCATTAGTAGGATAGTCTCGAACGGAGCTCATCCAGTTTATTCTCCAGTGTTGTGCATTCGCCATGTCGTGACTTGATTTTAACATTAATTTGAAGACTGTTATTTATCTAATTACCTAACTATGTGTCACGTTCCTGACCTTGTTTTCCTTTTGTATAGTTGTGTTTAGTGAATTGTGAAAAACTGAGTTTAAATGTATTTGGCGTGGATGTGTATAAACTTCCGACTTCAGCTGTATTTCATTTCAGTGCCAAAATTGTAATGAGAAACGCCATTATGAGCTCTGGCCATGACCGGTCAAGCTGTAAAGCCATGGTATGCAGAAGCTGGGGCCCCTGATACAGTGTTAAAGGACAGGGTCATGACTACTGAGTGCCCTCACTCTGAATGACAGACAGGAGTCAGGGATGGTGGGGCCATTCTGGTGTCCACTGAGAGCCAACAGACCTCTCTTCTCCCATGAGCTGGCAAGTCTCTCTCTCTCTGCCTCCTGCTCTCTCTCCTCTCTCTGCCACATTACTCAGCATGCCCTAAAAACACAGGCTTCAGCATCCAACGTCCACATCTCCATACAGCAGCTCAAGCATGGCTCTGCCTGTTTCATGTCCTTACTTCATTTCTTATTGTTTTTATTTAGTTTCATGAGTTTGACCCTTCGCTTTATTCTCATCTCTCCAAGTCTATTTTTCTCTACAGTATTCCATTGTGCTGCTCCTCTCCTCCTTCCGGGTCCACCCTGTATGGTTATGGGGAGCAGATGGACAGAGGGAAAAAAAGAGGGCCAGGGAGGAGGGTAAAGTGATAACATATTCTGCACATTCTATTGAAGTTTCTAACAGATAACACACCAGGGACACATGACAGTCAAAAAGACAGACAGAGAGCGAGAGAGAGAGGAAGTGACAATTAAGGAGTAAAGACTTGTCACAGGCCGCCTGTGCACAGTCTGTTGTAAGTATGAGGAGGCTGTCTCTTAAGATAAAAGAAATTCTCCAATACTTATGTATACTTTTAGCCAGTAGTTCTGAACGTAGCACTCACGAGCCAAAAGTGGTCCCTGAAAATTGCTACTATAACATATGTGCAGATATGTACACCACACCATTGCTCTCTCGCTCTGCTGTGTATGCATCTTGCTAGCTGTCACTCAAATGGCGAGGGGCTGAAGCTCATTGGCTAGAACTCAAATTGCTAGGAGTCTGGCCTAGTGGGGGGAAATGTAGGGAAAATGGCGCAGCACAGCTTTCAGAAAAGCTAGGGATTTTTGGCTAATTGAGGTAAAACAGCAATTCTGCTCATAGATTATGCATGAATGAACTACACATTGACACATCCAGCCCAAAGTGAGAGGTTTAAAAAATGCTTAGTAGTCGCCAAAGTACCAGAACGTCTTTAAGGAGAGGTAGGATGATAGGTAAATCAGATGAATCTATGACAGTAACAGGTTCATAGTGTTATTACAGTATATACACATTCATTTGTGGCATGTACAATGATGATAACCTGCAGGTAAACATGTTTAAACTGAATCAATGATTGTAGAGCAAAGAGTACAAAATAATATTGAACTAAAGAGATATAGGGGATTCCAACAGAGCAGCTGGTGTGTTGCACCGGAAAGGAGAGTGTTCCTGTGATATCATGCAGTGTCACAGTAAACCTTGAGTTAGAGGAAGCGTCCTTCCTCATGTCTGTTCCTTTTAGCAGATGATGACACGAGCACAGGAGCATTACAGGACCGGGACTAACATGAGCACACTTTGACAAAACTGTCACATCCTCCAAATAGAGACTTCGGGGGTTTCAGAGGGAGAATAGTTGTAATTTACGCCTGTCTGAAAATCTAATCAAAATGTATTGATCGCTTACACAGATTTGCAAATGTTATCGCAGGTGCAGCGAAAAGCTTACGTTTCTAACCAACGGTACAGTAATATCTAGCAATACAATAACAATACACACATAATCCAAAATCCTGAAAAAAACAAGAAATTAAGAAATAACAGAACAAGCAATATCAGAACAAGCAATGTCAGAGTCTGGAGTATGCGGCTATGGAACCCTGACCTGTTCACCGGACGTGCTAACTGTCCCAGACCTGCTGTTTTCAACTCTCTAGAGACAGCAGGAGCGGTAGAGATACTCTTAATGATAGGCTATGAAAAGCCAACTGACATTTACTCCTGAGGTGCTGACTTGCTGCACCCTTGACAACTACTGGGATTATTATTATTTGACCATCCTGGTCATTTATGAACATTTGAACATCTTGGCCATGTTCTGTTATAATCTCCACCCGGCACAGCCAGAAGAGGACTGGCCACCCCTCATAGCCTGGTTCCTCTCTAGGTTTCCTCCTAGGTTTTGGCCTTTCTAGGGAGTTTTTCCTAGCCACCGTACTTCTACACCTGCTTTCTTGCTGTTTGGAGGTTTTAGGCTGGGTTTCTGTACAGCACTTTTGAGATATCAGCTGATGTAAGAAGGGCTATATAAATGTATTTGATTTGATGTAAATGGTGTGTATAGACAGTATGTGCATCTTTCCCTTTCAAGAATATTCAATACGTATCTAGATATATGCGCTCCAAGACGATACAGGAACGATACATTTTAGTTTGAAACGATTCGGTGCGATTTGGTTTGATACGAGGAACAAATCAATGCGATTTGGAACAATGCGATACAATTCGATGCACTAAAATGTAATGAGTAAACATATTCCTTTTCCATTGTAAATTAAAATCTGCTGCTGATGGAGCTCATGAGCTGGATCTGTCTGAGCTGACTTCTATGTGTGTGTATGTGTGTTGAATGGTTCAGACCAGTGGTTCCCAAACTTGTTATAGTCCCATACCACTTCAAACATTCAACCTCCAGCTGCGTACCCCCTCTAGCACCAGGGTCAGTGCACTCTCAAATGTTGTTTTTTGCCATCATTGTATGCCTGCCACACACACACTATACAATACATTTATTAAACATAAGAATGAGTGTGAGTTTTTGTCACAACCTGGCTTGTGGTTAGTGACAAAGAGCTCTTACAGGACCAGGGCACAAATAATAACATAATAATAATCAATAATTTTGGTCTTGATTTAGCCATCTGAAATATAAAACCTTATTTGTTCATCGAAAATGCTGAATAATGAGAGGTTAATGAGAAGGATGTGTTTTGAAAGGATGTTGGGTTGTGTCGGAGAGAGTCTCAGTCTTAAACTATTTTCCACACACAGTCTATGCCTGTATTTCGTTTTCATACTAGTGAGGGCAGAGAATCTACTCTCACATAGATACGTGGTTGCAAAAGGCATCAGTGTCTTAACAGCGTGATTTGCCAAGGCAGGATGCTCTGAGCGCAGCTCAATCCAGAAATCTGGCAGTGGCTTCTGATTAAATTACATTTTCACAGAACCGCTTGTTGCAATTTTGATGAGGCTCTCTTGTTCAGATATCGGTAGGTGGACTGGAGGCAGGGCATGAAAGGGATAGCGAATTCAGGTTTTTGTGTCATCCGTTTTCGGGGAAGTACCTGCGTAATTGCGCAACTAACTCACTCAGGTGCTTCGCTATATCACCTTTTACATTGTCCGTAAGCTTGAGTTCATCTGCACACAAAAAAAGCATACAATGATGGAAAGACCTGTGTGTTGTCCTTGTTATTGCAGATGGAGAAGAGCTGCAATTTCTTAATCTTAGCCTCAATTTTGTCAGACACATTGAATATAGTTGCAGAGTCCCTGTAATCACTACTGCCCTAAATGTTTACATTAAGAATCACAGAAAAACATATCAAAAAATTATTTTGCTTTCTTGTTAGATTCCTAGATTCAGATCATTTAGGCGAGAAAAAACATCACCCAGATAGTCGTGTGAAAATGCGAAGAAAAACGCGCACCCCAATTTGGGAAACCTGGTTTATACCATTTGGAAGTTGATGGAATCGGAGTGAACTTCACTTCTCCTTTCGCTTCAACCATGCAATGTCAGTAGCATGTAGCCTACCTACACTATATAGCCAGATAAGAGTTGTGTCTCCAGCGCTAGCTTAGGCTACTTTCATTCCGGTAAAACACCATTTTCAAAAGATTTTTTATAAAAATAACCTCGCAAATGAAATTGGTTGCCACTCAACTAATAAAGCGTAATATTGCGCGAGCCATTTTACAACATTTCAATTCTGAAAGTAACACGCAGATGTGCCAGATCAAGAATAGGAATAGCTGCACACAGCATGCAGTATGACTAGGCTACTGATATTGCCTAGGGTTGTTAGGCATGCAAAATTAACATAATTACATGCTTACATGAGGGGTATTTTCGGAAAGTAGAAAGAAAGTAATTTGAGCAAAATACATTTGTGAACCTACAATTCATAACGTTTTGATCAATTTTCTGACCATTGAAGCACCAAGAACTGTGTCTGCCTTCGAGATGGTAGCGGGGTGACCAGGCTGTGGCTCGGATGTCTGAGGTCCTACCTTTTTGGCCTTCCTGTGACATTTGGTGCTTTATATGTCCTGGAAGGCAGGCAGTGTGCCCCCAGAGATTCGTTGGGCTGACTGTCGTACCAGGCGGTGATACAGCATGACAGAATGCTCTCGATGGTGCATCTATAGAAGTTTTTGAAGGTCTTATGGGCCAAGCCGAATTTCTTTCGCCTCCTGAGGTTATTCACCACATTGTCAGTGTGGAGGGACCATTTCAGGTCTTCAATGATGTGCACGTCACAGAACTTGAAGCTTTTCATCCTCTCCACTGTGGCCCTGTCAATGTGGATGGGGGCGTGCACTTTCAGCTGTCTCCTGTAGTCTCTGCTATCTCCTGTAGCCCACAATCAGCTCCTTGGTTTTGTTGATGTTGAGGTAGAGTTTATTTTCTTGGCACCACTCCACCAGGGTAGTGTGTAGTGTACTGGGGAGTGCGTCATCCGTGGATCTGTTAGGGCGGTATGCAAATTGTATTGAGTCTAGGGTGTCGGGTAAGGTGTCGGTGATATGATCCTTAACTACCCTCTTAAATCACTTCATGATGACAGTGTGTGCTATGGGCTAATAGTCATTTAGTTCGCTTACATTCACTTTCTTGGGTACAGGAACAATGGTAGACATCTTTGGACACTGTGTTAACTAACCTCCAGACGAGCTTCAATGCCATACAACTCTCCTTCCGTGGCCTCCAACTGCTCTTAAATGCTAGTAAAAATAAATGCATGCTCTTCAACCGATCGCTGCCCGCACCTTCCCGCCCATCCAGCATCACTACTCTGGACGGTTCTGACTTAGAATATGTGGACAACTACAAATACCTAGGTGTCTGGCTAGACTGTAAACTCTCCTTCCAGACTCACATTAAGCATCTCCAATCCAAATTGAAATCTAGAATCGGCTTCCTATTTTGCAACAAAGCATCCTTCACTCATGCTGCCAAGCATTCCCTCATAAAACTGACCATCCTACCGATCCTCGACATCGCCGATGTCATCTACAAAATAGCCTCAAACACTCTACTCAAAAAATTGGATGCAGTCTATCACAGTGCCATCCGTTTTGTCACATAAGCCCCATATACTACCCACCACTGCGACCTGTATGCTCTCATTGGCTGGCCCTCGCTTCATACTCGTCGCCAAACCCACTGGCTCCAGGTCATCTACAAGTCTCTGCTAGGTAAAGCAATCTCAGCTCACTGGTCACCATAGCAGCACCCACCCGTAGCACGCGCTCCAGCAGGTATATCTCACTGGTCGCCCCCAAAGCCAATTCCTCCTTTGGCCGCCTTTCCTTCCAGTTTTCTGCTACCAATGACTGTAACGAACTGCAAAAATCACTGAAGCTGGAGACTCATATTTCCCTCATTAGCTTTAAACACCAGCTGTCAGAGCAGCTCACAGATCACTGCACCTGTACATAGCCCATCCAACTACCTCATCCCCATACTGTATTTATTTATTTATCTTGCTCCTTTGCACCTCAGTATCTCTACTTGCACAGTATCTCTACTTGCACAGTGTTTAATTGGTATATTGTAATTACTTCGCCACCATGGCCTATTTATTGCCTTACCTCCCTTAAGTTACCTCATCTGCAAAAACTGTATATAGACTGTTCTACTGTATTATTGACTGTATGTTTGTTTACTCCATGTGTAACTCTGTGTTGTTGTATGTGTCAAACTGCTTTGCTTTATCTTGGCCGGGTCGCAGTTGTAAATGAGAACTTGTTCTCAACTAGCCTACCTGGTTAAATAAAGGTGAAATAAATTAAATAAATAAAAATCTTAAAGCAAGTGGGGACATCACACAAGATACTGGGATAGGGAAAGATTGAATATGTCCGTAAACACTCCAGCCAGCTGGTCTGAACATGACTTGGAGATGATAGGTGGAAATGACCAGCAACACACATAATCTGGATTCTTTTCTTCTGAGTGTAACACCAGCACTTTGAGGGTTAAACGTCAGGTACCACACCCAATATCCCACCTTGATAAATCAATATTCACAGGTCTCTCTGAATTCTGTTACGGTGAATTGGCTTCTTCGAGGGGACATTTTAAACGGCTGAGTTCCTGGAAGGCCAGTTCCTCTCAGCTCTGAGTGAATATGAGAGCACTTGACTAATGAATTTGGACTAGATGTTAAATGGATGTTTAATCAAGTGGTAGAAATATGTTGGAATGTGCTGGAACAGGCAGGAACTGACACCTAACCTTTATATCAATAGTGAAATATTGTGAAAATGAATCACTTGCTAATTAGGTTTAAGAAGGGAAAATACATTATAACAAAGCAACATTGTACTGTATCATGTTTTTCCTCCATCAAATGATCATAATTTTACTAATATTGTCAGCATGAAGACAGTCGATTTCAAATGCTTTTTGAACATGGTTTAGCCAAACATTTCTGGAGTCTTAAATAGAGATTCCTTAAGTTAGATATGTCTAGAATATCAAAGGTCAGAAGTCAGTCTTAGGTTTCAGACTTAAACTTTGTGTATATGTTTGACCACACTATCTCATTAAAAGCTGTGTGTGTGTGTGTGTGTGTGTGTGTGACAATTTTCCAGAGCAGTGTTTTTAAATCCTGGTCCTGGGGACCCAAAGGGGTGCACATTTTTTATGTTGCCTTAGCACTGCACACCTGATTCAAATAATCAAAGCTTGATGCAGAGACGGAAGTTGAAGCCAGACATCTCACTCGCTCTTTTTTTCAGGTGGAAAAATAACTAAGCAGACCAGACCCAGCTTCTATTGCATTGGTGCCTATGGGTGAGCCACAACTTAACTTTGTCAGACCCTGATCAGTGTCACCTGTCCTCGTTATTGTCTCCAGGTGTTGCTTGTTTTACCCAGTGTATTTATCCCTGTGTTTCCTGTCTCTCTGTGACAGTTCATCTTGTATGTTTCCAAGTCAACCAGGTGTTTTCCCATTCTCCTGCTATTTAAATTCTCCTTTTTCTAGTCCTCCCAGTTTTGACCCTTGCCTGTTTCTGGACTTTGTACCCACCTGCCAGACCATTCTGCCTGCCTTGACCTCAAGTCTGTCTGCCACTGTAACGGCAGCCTTCCTCCTCTTCGTCTGAAGAGGAGGTGTAGCAGGGATCGGACCAAGACGCAGCGTAGCGCGTGTTCAACATGATTTAATAATGACGATAAACAGTGAACACTTACAAAATAACAAAAATAACAAACGTGTCTTACCGATACAGCCCTATCTGGTGCAGAGAAAACACAGAGACAGGAAACAACCACCCACAAATCCCCAACACAAAACAAGCCACCTATATATGATTCCCAATCAGGGACAACGATTGACAGCTGCCTCTGATTGAGAACCATATTAGGCCGAACACAGAAACAGACAAACTAGACACACAACATAGAATGCCCACCAAGCTCACGTCCTGACCAACACTAAAACAAGCACAACACACAAGAACTATGGTCAGAACGTGACAGCCACTCTGTACCTCCTGGACTCTGATCTGGTTTTGACCTTTTTGCCTGTCCATGACCATTCTCTTGCCTACCCCTTGGGATTAATAATAAACATTGTAAGACTCCAATCTTCTGCCTCTTGTGTCTGCATTTGGGTCTCGACTTGTGCCTTGATACAGTTAAACGGCATGAGGGGAACATCTTAATTTATCCACCATCTTTGCTTGATGATGAGCATATTTAAATCAGCTGTCTAGTGCTAGGTAAAAAACAACAAATGTGCACCCCTTTGAATCGCTGGGACCAGGATTAAGAAACATTGATCTACAGACTGCTTGAAGATGCTTGGGAAGATGCTATCAACTAATCAATCACTTCATGAAATCTACTTATCTAGTTAAATCCCATGAACTCATCTCTTTTTCATACACATCGATCACACATATTCACTTACACACAAACACGTTTTTGCATAGTTGAGTCAGATCAATTCTGACTGCAAAAAAAACATCTCCAGAACTCCTATGTCCCTAACCTGTTAAAAGACTGCATTAAATGGATGGGGAAAAGTAATTAAAAAAAACTATTTAATATGTGAAGAATTTCTGGGAAATGGTTCAATGTGTGTGAGCCAAAGCAAACCTCAGTCTCATTTTGAGGGTCGTTACCACAGTCTGTGTGACACTACACAGACAGGTCACTGACTGGCCTCTAGCAATCAGACTGTTTATGGAATATGATATCACACAAGCTATGATTAATCTCTCCCATCTTATTTCCCAGCAACACTTACAGTGCATTTGGAAAGTATTCAGACCCTTTGACTTTTTCCACAGTTTGTTACGTTACAGCCTTATTCTAAAATTGATTAAATATTTTTTTTCCTCATCAATCTACACACAATACCCCATAATGACAAAGCAAAAACAGTTTTTCTGATTTGTTTGCAAAAAAAAGATCACATTTACATAAGTATTCAGACCTTTTACTCAATACTTTGTTGAAGCACCTTTGGCAGCGATTACAGCCTCAAGACTTCTTGGGTATGATGCTACAAGCTTGGCCCACCTGTATTTTGAGAGTTAATCCCATTTGTCTCTGCAGATCCTCTCAAGCTCTGTTAGGTTGGATGGGGAGCGTCAATGCACAACAATTTTCAGGTCTCTCCAAAGATGTTTGATCGGGTTCAGGTCCGGGCTCTGACTGGGGCACTCAAGGACATTTAGAGACTTGTCCCGAAGCCACTCCTGCATCCTCTTGGCAGTGTGCTTAGGGTCGTTGTCCTGTTGGAAGGTGAACCTTCGCCCCAGTTTGAGGTCCTGAGCGCTCCGGAACAGGTTTTCATCAAGGATCTCACTGTACTTTGCTCCGTTCATCTTTCCTTAAATCCTGACTAGTTTCCCAGTCCCTGCCGCTGAAAAACACTCCCACAGCATGATGCTGCCACCCCCATGTTTCACCGTAAGGATGGTGCCAGATTTCCTCCAGAAGTGATGCTTGGTATTCAGGCCTTGGTTTCATCAGACCAGATAATCTTGTTTCTCATGGTCTGAGTCCTGTAGGTGCCTTTTGGCAATCTCCAAGTGGGCGGTCATGTGCCTTTTACTGAGGAGAAGCATCCGTCTGGCCACTCTACCATAAAAGCCTGATTGATGGAGTGCTGCAGAGATGGCTGTCCTTCTGGAAGCTTCTCCCATCTCCACAGAGGAACTCTGGAGCTCTGTCAGAGTGACCATCGGGTTCTTGGTCACCTCTCTGACCAAGGTCCTTCTCCCCGATTGCTCAGTTTGGCTGGGCAGCCAGCTCTAGGAAGAGTATGGGTGGTTCCAAATTTCTTCTCTTCCATTTAAGAATGATGGAGGCCACTTTGTTCTTGGGGACCTTCAATGCTGCAGAAATGTTTTGATACACTGCCAAAGGTCTGTGCTTCGACACAATTTTGTCTCGGAGCATTACGGACAATTCCTTCGACCTCATGTCTTGGTTTTTGTTTTGACATACGCTGTCAACTGTGGACCTTACATAGGCAGATGTGTTTCTTTCGAAATCACGTCGAATCAATTGAATTTACCACAGGTGGAATTTACCACAGCTCAATTTCGATTTCTCATAGCAAAGGGTCTGAATATTTATGTAAATAAGGTATTACTGTTTTTTAAATTTATACATTTGCAAACATTTCTAAAAATGTGTTTTTTGCTTTGTCATTGTGGGGTATTGGGTGTAGATTGATGAGGATTTAAAAAAAATATTTGATCAATTTTAGAATAAGGCTGTAACATAACTGTCACGACTCCTACCGAAGGTGACTCCCCTTCCCGTTCGGGCGGGGCTCGGCGGTCGTCGTCACCGGCCTACTAGCTGCCACTGACTCTTTTTCCTCCCCCTCCTTATGTGTTTATTTGTTACACCTGTGTTGAGGTGATTTATAATTAGTGGGGCTTTATTAGTCAGCCAGCCCGTACGGTTCTTTGTGCGGGATTGTTCAGCTGTATGTTGGATTCGGGAGTAGATGAACGTTGGTTTGTTTCGTTCATCAAGTGTATTTTGTACTGTGTTTTTTGTCCTCCGTGTAGGGGACATTTGTTTGTTTACACCCAGTGTTTTTTCGTGTGGACATTGTTTGCCAGTTGTGCATTAAAAGCACCATATTGAACAGTCTGTTGTTCCTGCGCTTGACTTCACACCCCCCGACACCCAGAGCGTTACAATAACAAAATGTGGAAAAGTCAAAGGGTCTGTATACTTTCAGAATGCACTGTATTATATTATTATTGTCCTCATAAGGCAGTTTATGTGTTATAATGTAATGATTTTTGCTCCCTGGTTTTACCACAAACCTATTAGTGGTTCTGGACAAGTGAAGAGAGCAGTAAGATGGCACTTTGACAGGGTCTTTGCTCTGCTCTTGCTTCCATGTCTCTCCTCTGTTTACATTTGAATTCCTATTGTTGGGAGGCGAAGATACAGGCTGATTCAGCAAGGGGCCTCGAGGAACTTTAAGAATGCTTCAGATATACACTGACATACAGTATCATATGCAAAACCCATGGTAAGAAGGAAAGGCTTCAAATTCGAACCATTCACCTATTTACAAGAAAATGGTTGTACAAGAATATGGTTGTGAGTCAGTTGCACCTCAAAATGTGTACTTTTGAAGGATGGAAACTCCTTTTCCTTCTTTCTGCATGAGTAGGAAACAGGCTGTTTTACCATATTTCAGCATTATCCCAGCTTACCCACCTCACTGTGTTAAGTGGGTCAGGATGAGTCACCCAATCAGCCCTCTCCTCTCCCCTCCCATCTCCTTTCCTCTCTCTAAGGCTTGGTGGATCCCTGGAGGAGGCAGCACTAGAGAGCCAGCCAGACAACACACACCAATCCACAGACCCCAGACTCAGAGTGGCAAGTACAACCCACAACAGAGGGACCACTCTATTGTGACAGTCGCTATGTTTACTGTCTAATGGAATCTATCAGAAAAATGCATAAAGTATAGTGTCTTAGGTATACATATAAATCAGCTGGGGATGCTCAACCTCGTGTAAATTATATGGTTCCAAATAAGTCATTACAATAGTGTTATTACTATTTCCCTACTGCATCCATATTACTTTACTCCTAACACCCAAATTCCAACAATTGCAGTACATTAGCCATTCCAAACTCAGACCTGTAGGGCCTCAGAACCCTGTTTGATGGTGATGGTAGTGATGGTGGGGGTTAAAACAGGAGCAATACAGAAAGCCATCACCAGAAATGCAGATTAACAGTCTGTACACCAAATGTTTATATCTCACTAGACCAAAGCCCATGACCCATAACTAGTTGCTTCCTATTCCTCAACACTAAAAACATCCATGAAATAAAGACAACTACTTATTCTAACAGCTCAGTCAGTCACTCAACCAGCATGTCTCAGCTGCACAGTACGCATCAGAAGGTGCAGGCCTATGTCAATACTGTGAATGAAATGATACAGTACGTCAAAGGTTCCTTATGTAATTGTTTGAGTGTATATTTAAATTTATTTTGTGTGTTGTAACACCTTGTGAGATGTACTATATCTGTTTCAACAAGTGCCACTGCTAGTCCCACAGTGAACGATAAAAGACACTAAAAGGATTAAGTCTTTCTTCGAAATGGGAGCAAAACATGTTTTGTGAAAATATAGTCCCCCACTTCCTCTCTGCCAGCCAGGAACCCTGAATTATTTAGTTTATTTTTTATTTTGGATAAGTAAGCACTTTAGATTTCCTTTATGAAGACACAGGCTCTTTACTTTGTTATCATGCTGTTGTCAACAAAATGTGACCCGATTCAGGAAACTAGGTGTATGTCGCTGGAGAGCTTCACAGGAGAGCCATTTGAACATAAAAAAAAAATATCAAAATGTGTTTTTTGGGCAGAAATGCCTTCTCGAACATGTGAACTTACATGTTCCTTAATAACAAACTTGTATACCACCTGCAAATACGAATACAATTGTTAAATTACGAGCCTTGTTGGTTAAGCCAGAGAAAAATACTTTCCCACTAGCCATGATTGGCTGAGATAATGAGTGGGCTGAACATGCAGAGAGAGGAGTTTGGATTGGTCTGCCATATAGAAGGCTATATAGAGGCTTCTGTCTATTTGAGCTGGTCAGTCTGTGTTGGTAATCCTGTCAACGCGGCTTTTTGAAAAATGTATTAAGTGTTGCTCTCCACTTTCTGGAGGATCGAGTTTTAAAATCAATGGAATTAGAGTATGATAGCAAAAGAGAGAAAACACCTGTCTCCGGACTACATCTTCAAACTAAGGGCAACCGTGGCATGGCATTCGTGACAGGGAGACGCGTCCATCATGCATAAGGATGTATACAGGTGAGATAGTCTAGTGTTAGCTAGCTACATTTTCTGATATTACACGTTTCTAATTTTGACAGAAAGTGGTTTCATTTCAAGCTAAAGTGTACTGTTAGTTAGCTAGTTAACGTTTGCTGGCTGGCTCCCTAGCCAACCTTATTATTCGTATCCCAGAGCCATTTGCTTTTCTAGTTAGAGCCTAATGTTAGCTCGTTAACATTGAACCTGGTTGGTTAGAGCCCAACATATTCATGCAGTGTAGTAATGACTTGGTTTTGCACTGTGTTCATTGTTGTTTAACTAGCTAGCGTTAGCTAGCTGGCTCTTTGGCTTATGTGATGTGTGTGATCTTACATGTTGTTTCCCTAGCTAGATTCATTGTTTACCTAGCTAGCTACATGTCTTAAGCTAAAGTGTACAACACCTGTCGAATATGGCCGGTGTCAGTCAACGTCTACAAAAAAGCATAATGAGATTGTTGCCAGCCGAGCTGGTTAGGCTGTTTTCATGTTATCCAGAGGTAAACAAATCATCCGCCAGAGCGTCAAGTGTGCACTCTAAACTTTCCGAGAGCGAAACTAGATGGGTGGGGCTAAAGCTTAAGAGGGTGTGAACGATGCTGAATAGGTGTAGACAAAGAAGAACTCTTTACTAGATACCAAAACATTCAAATGCCATTTTCTCAAAAGTGAGTTTACAAGTTTATCAACTTTCAAAGCAGAATTACTTTCCCATTGTTTCTCAAAAAGCAGTGTATGATATACCATTTTGTAGCTCTGAGTCTGTTCTTTTATCCAACGTAAAAAACACCATTACACATTTTGCTACAGTGAGTCACAAATGCATTCTTCAGAAAGGTCCATGTAATAAACATGATGGATTTGAGATCACGGTCAGGTTCAGAAGCTCTTCAAACGATCTGTCTGTACCAGAAGATTGTGAAAGTGATTGTCATTCATTATATTTGGACCTGAAATATCCAAAATCAGACAAGCAACAAAACCCCTCATTGACCTTGAAGGGCTCCTACTTGGCCAGTTAGAGTAATTCACCACCTTTTGCACTTTGATCTCTATACTAACTCTCTGACCTCTGACCCAGTGTTGACATCTGTAACTCACATCAGAGTCACATTATAGGGCGAGACAAACAGCAAGTGAGGATACTGGGGGTGAAAGGTCAGAGGCCAGCTGACCACAAAACCCATGACTTAACAATTCCTCTGAGGGGAAGATATCACATGATTTGACGCATCTAAAAGTGATGGGAGTGGTACTTTAAACACACCAAGAGGGGCTGAAGTAAGATACTATGGCTGACCATCTGTCCATCTGACCTTTAATATAACATGTGATAACCTCTGACAGGAAGTGACATCACCGTAGGAGAGGTGGCGCTATGGGTTCCATCCTGTTGTGGGCTGGGTTGGAAAGGACTCACAAGGAGAGGAGTACAAGGAATAATGAACAGACTTGCTCAGCCCAGGGGGTGACAGACACAACACCTGCTACAGGACAGGAGGCATAGTCACCTTCGTACTGCTAGTCCCCTGGGACAATGGGACAGATAAATTCTCTCCTTATTTGCTAATTTCTTATTACACCTTTTCCTTTGCATCAACTACACCGTCTAGCTGTTGTTCTCTGAGTCTGAAATACCTACATCCTTTCCTGTTTGTCCTAAACTTTAATGCGTAGGCTACATCTGTGAGTCATAGTCCTGTTCATCAATTCTGAGAATAGAAATGGACAGGGGCGCAAGTTTCACTGGGGACGGAGGGTACATGTCCGCCCCCCCCACATTCTTAAATTGCATTTTTGTCCCCCCCAGTGTTATCATTGGAATGTGATACAAAACGAGGCAACGGTATGATTTAGGGCCATGCGTACGCCTTCAAGCGTCGGGTAGGCTGTTTGGAGTGTTTATCCGTCTGTATAAAAATATATGTATTTATTTATTTATTATGTCCCCCCCACTTCTAGAACCAAAGTTGCGCCCCTGGAAATGGAGGAGTACTGCCAATCTGTCTGATATGAGATGCAAAGATAAGTTTCTCTGTGTCCCCTGTGATTGACATAAGAGTGCATCTTTCTCTCTCTCTCCCCCTCTCGCTGCCTGCTGAGTAAGTCCCTCAATCCCTTGGACAGTCAGCCAGACAGTGTGTGGAGGAGTGGAAAAGAGGTAGGAAACACTCTCTCTGCCCCCTCTCTCCGTCTCCACTCCCTCCCGCCATCCTTCTGCAGAATGTAGGTCTGTGCTCGCCTACAGCCATAAGCTGCAATCAGTTCTGCCCCAGTTACTGATGTATCACAGAGACCTAACACACACACACACACCCACACACACACACACAGAGAGAGACAAGCAGCAGACACAAATATATAATCATTTAACATCCTGTGCACACATCTAAACTCATTCATATATCACACAGCTAGCAGCACAAAGTCTCATAGACACAAACAGAGACCCAACACAATCACTCACAAACAAGGAAACAGACGATGTTCGGTCAGACAAAACAAATGTGTCAGGGTCAACAGCGCGTGTTCATGTGGACGATATATACATATTTTGCCATAAATAGAGCCTATGGTCAAACATACATCAGTGCAGGCAGCTCCTTTACTGAGCAGCTGTACTGAAAACACAGATAGCTGTTGAACTGTGATAGAAAGAGACAGGCAAAGCAGGAGTTTTCACATAGAAATACACCTCAGGCAGGTGCTTTGAAACTCAGGTATACCACATAATATGGTTCTGTTTAGGATGTATCCCTCTATTATCTGTAGGTCACTGTCCTGGTTTGGCCCTTTGTGTGACTGTCTGGGTTGGTCCAGTCCAGGTACCAAAACAGGGACCATGTATTTCTGACCAGCCAGTTAGTCTGGGGAAGGAACTATGACTCCTTCCCCAGACTAACTGGCTGGTCAGAAATACATGGTCCCTGTTTCGGTACCTGGACTGGATGATGCCTTAATGTGTCCCCCTCGGTCAGCAAATGGACGTTTCTTTCTCTTCCAGGTCACCGATGATTGGACTGGGTAAAGGGTCAGCCCATGTGGACACGCCTCTCCAAACATGAAAGAATTATTCTCAGGCGCATTGACGCAGGGCATACATTTCAGAGTAGTAGATCAATCATTCTAAAGTATAATATAACCATCTGCCTAGGCTTTAGGCAACAAGAACATACTGGAGAATATACACTCTTTTCCCCAAAAGCACAGAATATTCCGGGCATCTGTGATTCAGCACCATTATTTAAGCAAATCACCCACACATTTCTTTGAATGCTACAGAATGCGTCACTATCTCCGAGGCTTTGCTCACTGCAATACACATCACTGACTGTTGTTGAAGAGAAAGAACTGCTGTTGAGCCTCCATGTCCGAGCCAGGAACAACACAGAATTTACTAACATTTGCTCTATACAGCCACCTCATAGGGAGTGTGAGTGCGCTTGAGTCAGAGAGACAGACAGCAGTTTTTTTGGGGGGGGGAATCAGTGGATGCAGAGACAACACAGATAGAGGGGAGAAGAGGAGGAGGAGCATTGCAGAGAAACTGCACTCATTAATCTTTTACTTTCATTCACTCTGAATTATTTAACAACCCCCAGTCAGTTGTTTTATGTTGCAGTGCAATCTGGGCTCCTTTCTTTGATAAAACAGCCCCATCCAGCCCTAATCTGGATGGGCCACTCCTGAGGTATCTCTCCTGGGATTCATCCCTCTCAGATGGGATACCCTGCCTGCCAACCCCCCTCCCCCAACCCGCTCTCCCTGCGCCGCCATCTCAGATTAAAAGGGTAAGAGGTGTCAAAGCCGCTACATCCCCCCCACCTCATCCTCCCCCCCAAATTCTGACACATAGTTATATTTTGAGATGGTTGTTCTCTCTGTTAAATAATATATTTGATGGTTCATACACAGCAGAGCTGCACATGTGTAAAACACACACATGAAGTCATATCCTGTTAACGTGAAGCTCCCAGAACGATTATGTCTAATGACTTTCTACTCCAGTTTCACATTATTAGACGTACATACTAAATGTGTCGTTCACATGCCCAAAAAACCCGTTCACTAATACCAGGAAAATTCTGTCAGTTCTGCGGTATCGTTGATAGATGTTCCACATGTCTCCTGTACTGTACTGTATGTTGACTCAACATACTGTAGGCCTGTCGATGGAGGGAACATGTTAAGATGTTATGACCTGTGGCCTATTCAAATCGTCGTTGGGGGACTTGTCCTGACGTCACGCTCTGACTTCATACAGTCCTTACAGTGAGTTATACTAGTGGAGACCCCCTACTGTACCAACCTCACAACTCATCTTACACATGCATGCATACACACGCATACACACACACACACACACACACACACAAAGAAGAGGAGCATACAGACGGGTTGGTTGTTTAGTAACAAAACCGACACGTGAGCAACTAGGGGGCAAAACAGACCTGGTTGGCTTAGATTGTTGACAACATGTAAACTATATGTTGTCTCCAACGTTTATTGAAAATATAGATACATTTGCACAATAAGCACTTGTTGTCTCTCAAATACGTTGTTGCAGTTGTTGGTTAGCTAGATAGCGAATTTTTGTCATATAGCGTTGACATGAAATCAGTCAAAATACCTCAAAACAAGACAGGGTATCAAGATCAAGATGAAACAAGCCACTGACGATTCACCACACGTTGCTAGCTATCTGGCCATCTAGTATCACGACACGCAGACTTCTGTGTGCATTGTTTTTGTGACATTGTCATCTAATCCATCTCTGAGACAGGAGGAATAGGGTGGATAGAAGTGGACTGGTTACAGGAGTAGCGATCAAGGACAGAGAGAATAAGATGGTGAGGAGAGAGGATGAGAGGGTAACTGACGGACAAATGCCCACTGCATTGTAGGCATTTGAACAATACTGCCTCTTCTGACATATTCATTTCAACCAATTGTATTGTACATAGAAGAGTTAATAAGAAAGCTAACGTTGTATAACAGCCTTCTTTCTTTTTTTTACCGTCCCCAGCACCATTTTGGGATAGTGTGTGGGTTGTGATGCAGAAACGTGTAAAGTTCCAAGAAGGCTGTAGAATTAAAAGCAAAAACACCTTGTTCGGATGTCTGCAGCGTGGCCTAGATATATCTCTGCTTCTTGATATCAAATGGGAGCATGGGATATGATCAAAGTGTTCTGAGAGAGAAAGGAGAGAGAAGATGCAAAGAAATAGAGGGAGAAAGAAATTAAAAGTAGACAGAAACTGAAAGAGGCAGGGAACATCTTAAGAGTGAGAAAGGGGGAGAGAGAAATGGGAGCGCAACAGGGAGATATAGAGAACAACAGGCAAAAGAGTAAAGAGGACACTTTACAGTCCCTGAGCACAACTTAATAGGAGCTCTCAAGTATGGAACAAAGCGTTCAGAGGAAAAGGAGAGTGTTTCACTTGTGTTTCCCACCTCCATCTCTCAGTCCATCACAGCCATGTTAATGAGGCCAGCCTGACGGCCTGTGACCTTCCTCCTTGTTCACTCAACTAAGAAATGATATGCATCTTAACGCAGCAAACCTCCAACCTTGGGCTATCCTCTTCAGTCTCCCTCTCTCTCTTAGTGTGAGAAAACCTGGAGCATCTTTAAGTGTCCACTCAGGAGAGGAAACTCTATTTAAGTTCCTGAGGGCTGGAAGAGTAGGCTGCTCCAAGTAGGTCCACAGACAGAACGTTATTCTGTCAGTGTATCCCAGAGAGGAGACTAGAGTGAAAGACCCTGTCACTGAATGGAATACACAGTGAAAAACAGTTTAGTTAGTGGAACACATCTATTTCAGAGTAGAGCCAGATTATCCCAGGTCTGACTCAAAACCAAGAAAGATCAGAAGTGGGTCCTCTTTTTCATTCAATATTCAATATTTGACTAAAATATAATAATTTCAAACCTTGCTTACATCTGTATATGATCACGTGTCTCTCTATTATGCGTGGGAATACTTGGGACCAGATTTCCCAGATTAAAATCACTTGGAGATTATTTCCTGGTGTTTTTACAGTCTTTTATGTCCCCAAAATGTTGTTGTTTTTTTACTTAGAAAAATCACCCGTGGTCTGCCAGTTGGGGAACCCTGGTATAAATCACTAACAGGGAATGACTACAGTATGTCTCTGTCACTTATATCCATTGTTATCCAACTGAATGCCTGGATTAAAAGAGAAACATACAAACCCACAGTGCTGAGTAGCATGTGCCAGAGCTAATGCAGTAGCCCAGATCCAGAGAGGCACCATCTGCCAGTCAAGAGTCCCCGTGTCCCTGAGTGACAATAACGTCCTCCACCTCACTGCCATCAGAAGCTCAGAGTCTGGAGCAGCACGACACAGCTAAAACACACAGCTGTACAGAAAGAGATGGGGACATTATGTACCTGGATATGGAGCTTAGTGAAAACCTTTAGAATTGAATTAACATTTTCTTCTCATGTCACCACCAAATAAAACATGCCTAATATGTATTCCTTCTTTAGTACTATGTAAATCTGGTACAAATGTATATGACATTTTCCACTGAAAAGGCATAGGTGAGCCCTATTTCATCTTGAAGTATTTTATCCATCATCTTGATTGATTTGCTTATAGAGCCCACATACTAGGGAAGGCTCAGTGATGGACCTTTGGCTTCTCCAGTGTCCTGGTGTTATGCAGATGAGGAACAGGTTATATGACAGCATCAACTAACTCCTCCTAGATCCACTCAGGGTCAAACTCAAGTCAACCTGACTGTTAGTAAGACAGCATCCAGTATGATGTCACTCCATACACACAATCCAGAAACGCACCCTCCACGCAAGGGAGTGACTGAAGGTTCCTAACCCTAAGCAGAAAACATGGAAAAGAAGTTACACAGACAAGGACTGAGGAGGCTTTGGCCTGGGACTTAACTAACCTGACTGCTAGGGCAACTCTCTATGCAAGTCTAGAGGACATGGAAGGACCCCTGGAGAAATAGATGAAATGAACTTTAGTTTCTAATGGCAAAAACGTCTAATTAAAGGACTCATTAGGAGTTGAAGTCTCTTATTGCACAGTAGAACCTTGAAGCCTAACCTTGGCAGCAGCCGCAAGCTTTATTTAACTGAGAGAGATGTGGTCTGCTGACTGTCAGGGGGTAGAGGAGCTTAAGAATGCATCCTGCCCTTTCCGGTCTCTTCACAATCTCGTTCATCACATTAGTATTTGGTTCTATGGAAAGAACCAGGAGTTAGGATCAAATAGGGTATGCTCAGGGAAAGAAAGGTTAAAGCCTGTATTTGGATACGTTCACTGTGGAAATGGAGAAAAATAAAATACTAGAACCTAGAATACTAGAGTCAGAAAAGCCACTAAATGCCACTTAAGAATAAGGACTTCAATAAACCAACCAAACTCTCTATCAGATCCAAAGCCTCCAAATCAAATCAAACCAAATCAAATGTATTTATATACCCCTTCTTACATCAGCTGATATCTCAAAGCGCTGTACAGAAACCCAGCCTAAAACCCCAAACAGCAAGCAATGCAGGTGTAGAAGCACGGGGTGGCTAGGAAAAACTCCCTAGAAAGGCCAAAACCTAGGAAGAAACCTAGAGAGGAACCAGGCTATGAAACCTAGAGAGGAACCAGGCTATGAGGGGTGGCCAGTCCTCTTCTGGCTGTGCCTCCACTAGGGAGAGGGAAAATATGTCCTTAATCAAGTATTCACATTTCGAGACATGCGGTTTTCCTGTTTAGCCATACCCCAGTCTCCTATTTCTGCTCAAAGTCACGCTGACCTCAGAGTCCAAATATTTAGCAGGAGTGAGACCTGTTTACTGCACTTTGCACCACAGACAATGTAAAAACTGTGTTAAAAACTGTCTGCAAAAGGGATGATCATCCCCAAATGAAACCTGAGAGATACATCTCATGGAGATACAGGCCAATACAGACAGTAACAGGCTGAAAACAACTTCCTGCAGAGAAGAGCAGTGCACTGTCAAAGAACAGCCTCTTCTGGGGATGTCCCTCAGATTGTAGTCAGGGGACAAATATGATTCTGGAGAAAGAGAGAAATAGAGAGTGAGCAAGAGAGAGAGCAAGAGAGAAAGAGAGCAAGAGAGAGCACCAACAGAGCAAGGTCTACAGGAACAACGTAACATTCTTTGGGAATACAGCATCAACTGGAAAATCAACATCAACTTTCAGAAAACCAAAGTCGTGATCTCCCAGAAAAAGGCCAGGAATCAGATCAGCAGAAACTTCTTCAAATGAGGAAATACCATGGTTGAACATGCCCAAACTATCTGGGACTAAAAAAAAAGATGTGCCTCTGGTGAATTTGGTCTGGCAGTGAATATAGTAAAGAAAAGGCCTGCAAAGCATTTTACTCCATAAGAAGAACATTCTCAAAAATAAATATTCCTATCCAAATCTGGTGCAAAATATTCAATGGTACTCTATATGGAAGCAAGGTTTGGGATCCAACCTGTAATTGAGATTATAAGCAATGGAAAAAAAACCCAACTGAAAATCTACATACAAAATTTGGCAGAATGATCCTAAATATCTAAAAGACAGTATAATGCATCCTTATAATTCAAAGCACTGGAAACCCAAGAGGTGAACCCTAAAAAGCTGTGTCAGCTGTTAAAAACACGAAACAACCATATTATCCAAACACAAAAGGAAATCAATCAAATTGTGACAAAAATGAAAACCTCCTGTTTGACAAATTGGGAAAATGAAACGAAAACACAGAATAAACAAAATGTCTATTTTGCCCTCAAAAGAGAATACAAATTGGCATGATATCTTTACTCAGTCAGAGATCTAAAACAGAGACAGATCCTAACCAAATAGCTCAGTGACCACCAATTGGCTGTAGAAAAAGGAAGACGCAAAAAGACATTGCTAACCAAAGAGGAGTGTTTATGTGGTCACTGTACGACAGGGGAGGTAGAGACAGAGATGCACTTTTTCCTCTACTGTGAGAAATACTCCCAAATAAGATCATATTTTTTCAAGAAAATATCTCAGTCAAATCCCAATTTCTGTGCATTTACTAATGACGTAAAGCTGGTAATTATTCTGGTTGAGTGAGAAACTGCAAATATTACTGCCAGATATGCATATGATTGCCGTAGCCTGAGGGACATCCCATGTCCATTACTTCCTTAAAGTGTTAACATTGTATATAACTTACAAGTAATAGATGTACATTTTTTGGGTTGATTTGCAAGCAATTTTTTCTTTATATAATCTTTTTCTTTAATTAAATGTATCGACTGAAGATTACACAATACGACAGCAGTAGTGTTGTACCTGTGTACATGATTATATGTACTATTATTATTATTACTACTACTACTGAAATTAACTGTATTTCATTAACTTCATTGCATTGTACTATATATACTGAAATGCTGTACCACTACACTCTTAGAAAAAACGGTTCCAAAAGGGTTCTTCTCCCCATATGAGAACCCTTTTTGGCTCCAGGTGGAACCCTTTTTGGCTCCAGGTGGAACCCTTTTTGGCTCCAGGTAGAAAGAACCCTTTTTGGTTCCAGGTAGAACTTGTTTGGGTTCCATGTAGAAGTTTCTACATGGAACTCAAAAGGGTTCTACCTGGAACCAAAAAGGGTTATCCTATGGGGACAGCCGAAGAACCCTTTTAGGTTCTAGATAGCACCTTTTTTTCTATGAGTGTATACTGCTTTGACAATATTACAAATTGTATTTCATGCCAATAAAGCAATCTGAATTAGAGCGAGAGAGAAATAGAGACTGTTGTCAGCTCCATGTGGACAAAGAGACAGAACATGGCTCTCGGGAGATCCATGGGGAAAGTTCAATGCATGTGTAATAATGATTCACAGATATTTCGAGTTTCCTGTGCTAACATGGCCATGATGTTTTAATAAGTCCCCTGCATTTCGTGGTAACATTTCTCTTTATTGGATAGTTAATATTTCTCACATTTTGCTGGGAAGGCACGCACACACACACACCTCCTAGAGGTGAACGTGACAAACGACATATAGCCTCTACTAACCGACAGGAAGAGAGGTGGAGGCCAACCAGCTTTATTCTGAAGCCAGGATTTCCTTTCAACCCCAGCTACATCTGCCTCTCTCATCCCCTCCTTCTCCTCTCATCTCCCTTTCATTCACTTCCTTCCCTTCACACTCTCTCTCTGTCTCTGTATCAGCTCAGAAAGGATGGTGAAGGATGTGACTACTTTCATAAGAACACCAACACTCGTCTGCACCATGAAAGACCAGAAACACTGCTGCTCAGTGCTCAGTTTAACATTCCAACCAGCAGACCCTCGTAGAACAAACACAGTGTCTCTCATGCGGCCAAGCACTTCCTCTCACCCTGACACACACACACACACACATCCTACGGCATGCAGCTAGGCCAAGGAGGCAGTGCAGTGTCGTCATGACAACTGGCAAGAATGTGGAGGCCATCATCAGCATGCGTGTCCACATCTCTGTCTCTATATTTCTCTCCCTCTCTCTGCCTCTTGGATCCCTCCTAGCACTACTCAGCCTTTAAGAGCTTAATGATAGGTCTGTTGGATGAGTACTGAATATTGCTCGCGATGTGTCTGTGTGTTTAGACATGTGCACTGAAGTGAATTTGAGTTTCCATTATTGCCCATTAGTGTACGAGTCTCTGTGTGTGTATGTGTGTTTGTGTGTGTGTGTGTGTGCTCCTGAAAAGAGAACACTGGGACTGCCGAGTGAGCCTCACCATACCCCCCCCCCCCCCCCCCCCCCCCCCCCCCCATGAACAGAGAGGACAGCAAGAGACAGCAGCCCAGTACTGCAGAGACAAGGAGAGGCTGGTTTCCCTAGCTGCTGTGGCAATGAAACAATGAAACAATTCAACCTGAGGAACCTCACCCTTATGATAAACAGCAAACCTGGACCAGCGAGTCATTTCACTAGGTACTATCACCTGCAGATGTATAAGTGGCAATAGTGAAAATATCCGTCACCTGTAGCCCTATACTGTGCGTTCTGACTAGCAGTTCTGTCATCTGTCATCTCTCTAGACTAGAGGGATGACCGAAGGCCACAGAGGGGATGGTCAGGGCCAACAGGTAAGGGCTAGGGTTAAGGGAAGGGTGTTATTCTTTAAACTGGACTCTCTATCTGTGGGTTCAATAGGTCCAGTCTGAAAGTCCTCTGACGACACTTGGGGAAACGCAAGCACAGAGTAGACAGATACAGGCCTGCTAAACACAGTCATAAATCAGATGTGTGAGAGAGAGAGAGAGAGAGAGAGAGGGGAGAGGGCAGGGAGAGAGAGCAGAGCTCCCACCACAGTCCTTTGTAGAGCTTCCCTGTCCTGTCCAGTGTGCAGAGCCAGAGCCCCCCACCACCGGCGCCCTTATTCCCACGATCATTTAACGGACGCTTTTCTCAACTGCAGTGAGACACTAGTGAACTCTGACCCCTTTGGCCCACTGCTTCCTACCAGAGCAGAAGTTTACAAACAGTTGAGGGGCCGGGATAGGGGCAATTCACTTCCACAACACAGCCATCCTTCCCTTCTACCCTACAGAATGCAAATACACACTTTGTATACACATGCATTTTTGGAAATATGTTTGAGGCGGGAACATAATAAAGATGTATAACACAGTTTCGGTCAACTATATTGGCACCATTGCAATTTTCTTTAATAATTCCCTATTTCTTCTAAAAGAAGTAAAAAACATAAATAAAAATTAACTTTGGGTCACCACACCTTGTTAGTGGATTTTCAACATTGCAGAACCTATTTTATGTTTTGTAAATTTAAGATTACAATCTTAGTTTAGATAATAAAGAGAAAAGGCATGGACAAAATGATTTACACAACGGAGCTAGTACTTGGTTGCACAGCCTTTGGCCAAGATAACTGCAGACATACGCTTCTTGTAGCCATCAATGACCTTGCTACACCTTTCTAATGGCAAGTTGGAGCACTTTCAAACCCAGAAGGACCAGAATCATTTTCAGGAATAAAACTAGGGGATCACATTGACAATGTCTAAACACTCATTATTCCTGGAGAAGATGGTGTAGGCGGAGTAAAAATACAGTAGCTTGTGCATTTATTTAAATTGAAACAACATGGCAGTGTACACTACGTATGTAGAATAGGCCTGTACTACTAAGACACATGTTAGTTAATCACACCACACAGAGGTCAAAAGTAAACTGACCAAAATAAGTTTAACTTGATTTAAGTTGTCAGTAAATTAAATTCCACAAGGGAATCCAATCAGTAGCATTGTTGTTTATCTTGCCTGCGGGTTTGGTCATGCTAGTCGTTATGCTGATACTCCCTATGCACTTGCATTGACACACCACTAGAGGGTAATGCTAACTAACACTGGAACAGTTTCTTCCTTAACAATTTCTGCTTTCTATCTCAACAGACACCACTAGTCAAATGTCTCTCTCTTGACTTCACAGTCTGCACCTAAAGACCTCACCTGTCAGGTGTAAAGCGGTGGAGACGTGGAGAAAGCAGAGACGTAGAGACTAAACAGTCATAGCCGTGTCACTCATTTGAAAAGGATATGCAGTGAGAATCAGCAAATCTGGTGAATCACAGGTGTGGGGGGAATAAAAGATTAGTCATAGTTTAACAAAACCCAACATCCACTAACGGGCTATCTACAGTTGAAGTCGGAAGTTTACATACACTTAGGTTGGAGTCATTAAAACTCGTTTTTCAACCACTCCACAAATTTCTTGTTAACAAACTATTGTTTTGGCAAGTCGGTTAGGACATCTACTTTGTGCATGACACAAGTCATTTTCCCAACAATTGTTTACAGACAGATTATTTCACTTAGAAATCACTGTATCACAATTCCAGTGGGTCAGAAGTTTACATACACTAAGTTGACTGTGCCTTTAAACAGCTTGGACAATTCCAGAAAATGATGTCATGCCTTTAGAAGCTTCCGATAGGCTAATTGACATCATTTGAGTCAATTGGAGGTGTACCTGTGGATGTATTTCAAGGCCTACCTTCAAACTCAGTGCCTCTATGCTTGACATCATGGGAAAATCAAAAGAAATCAGCCAAGTCCTCAGAAAAGATTGTAGACCTCCAAAAGCCTGGTTCATCCTTGGGAGCAATTCCCAAACGCCTGAAGGTACCACGTTCATCTGTACAAACAATAGTACGCAGCTATAAAAACCATGGGACCACGCAGCCGTCATACCGCTCAGGAAGGAGACATGTTCTGTCTACTAAGGATGAACGTACTTTGGTGTGAAAAGTGCAAATCAATCCCAGAACAACAGTAAAGGACCTTGTGAAGATGCTGGAGGATACAGGTACAAAAGTATCTATATCCACAGTAAAACGAGTCCTATATCGACATAACCTGAAAGGCTGCTCAGCAAGGAAGAAGTCACTGCTCCAAACCCGCCATAAAAAAGCCAGACTACAGTTTGCAACTGCACATGGGGACAAAGATCGTACTTTTTGGAGAAATATCCTCTGGTCTGATGAAACAAAAATAGAACTGTTTGGCCATAATGACCATCATTATGTTTGGAGGAAAAAGGGGGATGCTTGCAAGCCGAAGAACAACATCCCAACCTTGAAGCACGGGGGTGGCGGCATCATGTTGTGGGGGTGCTTTGCTGCAGGAGGGACTGGTGCACTTCACAAAATAGATGGCATTAGAAAGACATTTATGTGGATATATTGAAGCAACATCTCAAGACATCAGTCAGGAAGTTAAAGCTTGGTTGCAAATGGGTCTTCTCATATGGACAATGACCCCAAGCATACTTCCAAAGTTGTAGAAAAATGGCTTAAGGACAACAAAGTCAAGGTACTGGAGGGGCTATCACAAAGCCCTGACCTCAATCCTATAGAACATTTGTGGGAAGAACTGAAAAGGCGTGTGCGAGCAAGGAGGCCTACAAACCTGACTCAGTTACACCAGCTCTGTCAGGAGGAATGGGCCAAAATTCACCCAACTTATTGTAGGAAGCTTGTGGAAGGCTACCCAAAATGTTACACCCAAATTAAACAATTTAAAGGCAATGCTACCAAATACTAACTGAGTGTATGTAAACTTCTGACCCACTGGGAATGTGATGAAAGAAATAAAAGCTGAAATAAATCATTCTCTCTACTATTATTCTGACATTTCACATTCTTAAAATAAAGTGGTGATCCTAACTGACCTAAGACACCGAATTTTTACTTGGATTAAATGTCAGGAATTGTGAAAAACTGAGTTTAAATCTATTTGACTAAGGTGTATGTAAACTTCCGACTTCAACTGTATATATACAGTGGGGCAAAAAAGTATTTAGTCAGCCACCAATTGTGCAAGTTCTCCCACTTAAAAAGATGAGAGAGGCCTGTAATTTTCATCATAGGTACACTTCAACTATGACAGACAAAATGAGAAAAAAAATCCAGAAAATCACATTGTAGGATTTTTTATGAATTTATTTGCAAATTATGGTGGAAAATAAGTATTTGGTCACCTACAAACAAGCAAGATTTCTGGCTCTCGCAGACCTGTAACTTATTCTTTAAGCGGCTCCTCTGTTCTCCACTCGTTACCTGTATTAATGGCACCTGTTTGAACTTGTTATCAGTATAAAAGACACCTGTCCACAACCTCAAACAGTCACACTCCAAACTCCACTATGGCCAAGACCAAAGAGCTGTCAAAGGACACCAGAAACAAAATTGTAGACATGCACCAGGCTGGGAAGACTGAATCTGCAATAGGTAAGCAGCTTGGTTTGTGGGAGCAATGTGGGAGCAATTATTAGGAAATGGAAGACATACAAGACCACTGATAATCTCCCTCGATCTGGGGCTCCACGCAAGATCTCACCCCGTGGGGTCAAAATGATCACAAGAACGGTGAGCAAAAATCCCAGAACCACACGGGGGGACCTAGTGAATGACCTGCAGAGAGCTGGGACCAAAGTAACAAAGCCTACCATCAGTAACACACTACGCCGCCAGGGACTCAAATCCTGCAGTGCCAGACGTGTCCCTCTGCTTAAGCCAGTACATGTCCAGGCCCGTCTGAAGTTTGCTAGAGAGCATTTGGATGATCCAGAAGAAGATTGGGAGAATGTCATATGGTCAGATGAAACCAAAATATAACTTTTTGGTAAAAACTCAACTCGTCGTGTTTGGAGGACAAAGAATGCTGAGTTGCATGCAAAGAACACCATACCTACTGTGAAGCATGGGGGTGGAAACATCATGCTTTGGGGCTGTTTTTCTGCAAAGGGACCAGGACGACTGATCCCTGTAAAGGACAGAATGAATGGGGCCATGTATCGTGAGATTTTGAGTGAAAACCTCCTTCCATCAGCAAGGGCATTGAATATGAAACGTGGCTGGGTCTTTCAGCATGACAATGATCCCAAACACACCGCCCGGGCAACGGAGTAGCTTCGTAAGAAGCATTTCAAGGTCCTGGAGTGGCCTAGCAAGTCTCCAAATCTCAACCCCATAGAAAATCTTTGGAGGGAGTTGAAAGTCCGTGTTGCCCAGCAACAGCCCCAAAACATCACTGCTCTAGAGGAGATCTGCATGGAGGAATGGGCCAAAATACCAGCAACAGTGTGTGAAAACCTTGTGAAGACTTACAGAAAACGTTTGACCTCTGTCATTGCGAACAAAGGGTATATTACAAAGTATTGAGCTAAACCTTTGTTATTGACCAAATACTTATTTTCCACCATAATTTGCAAATAAATTCATTAAAAATCCTACAATGTGATTTTCTGGATTTTTTTTCTCATTTTGTCTGTCATAGTTGAAGTGTACCTATGATGAAAATTACAGGCCTCTCTCATCTTTTTAAGTGGGAGAACTTGCACAATTGGTGGCTGACTAAATACTTTTTTGCCCCACTGTATATATATTCTTTTACCTTGATTAGTTAAGTATTACAGCTGTGAGTCTTCTTGGGGTAAGTCTCTAAGAGCTCCGCACACCTCGATTTTTGTAAATTATTATTTTCTACAGTAAATTGTTCAAGCACTTCAAATGTATCAACAGAGAGGAGCTAACACTAACCCCTCATCTCTCTCTCTCTCTCTTAATGCATGCCGGGAGTGTTTAGTAGTTGAGAGGCCATGTGTAGTTTAGAGGCCGTTTTCTTGAATTTTGCTGATGCTGGGTCTAGTCATGCTATGGATTGTGGTGTAGTTGAGGCTGGACCTAGTCATGTTGTGCTAGTGGATGAGGACAGTATAGTGGGGAAGGGTAAGAGACTAGGTGGTGTGGAGGAGGAAGTCAGGCGGAAGAGGAAAAGGGGGAGAAGAAAGGAGGTGGGAGGGAAGAGGCTGGTGTGGTAAAAGGCACCAAGGAACATTTGCCTGGTGCTGGGCGGGAGGCCCCGACCAGAGAAAAGGGCAGGTAGTCAGGATGGGAAATGAGGAGGATGAGGATGACGAAGAGGCCTTTTTTTCAGACTCCTCCTCAATGGGTCCAGAGCTGACAGCCAGTCAAGCAGAGGGGTCAACGTATACAATGAGGGAACTGTCAAGGTTCCTGAATGAGACTAAATGGAAAACAGTTAACCTTTAGGCTTTTTTTGCGATCCAGGACAATGTAAGAACAGTACAACACGCTATGAAAAATGAGGGGCATGGTGTCTTCTCACCCAGTAAACAGTTAAGGTTGAGGAAGTGGGTCACAACCGTGCCTAAATGTCTACCTTCAGATGCTGTTTAGATGAATAGTTTCTTTCTGGCACTGGGGCGTTTTGAGCTTTGCTATTGGTCTCTTTCTTTGCTGGCTTTCCTCCCACTTCTTATAGAGACTCTTTGGGTAGGCTCGCTTAACATAAATGGTGCCAGATATGCGGGAAAGAGGAGGGTGAATTGGGTGAATATGTAAAACAAAAAAGTACAGGTGTTGTTTCTGCAGGAGACGCATAGTGATGAATGAAGTCGATTGGGGGCTCTGGTGGAAAGTTACTCCTCAAAGGATGTGTGTAGAGGTAGACGGCTTGTAGTAAAAGCAGAAATAAACAACATGGGTTTTGTCTTTATAAATGTGTATGTGCCTAACATAGGGAGAGAGAGGGGCCTTCTGTTTGGGTGTCTTAGACAGGAACTCTGACAGGTAGAGCCTCAGGAGATGCTGATGGTTGGCGGGGACTGGAACTATACAATGGATTTTACGAAAGCCAGAAATGGGGAGGAGCCTCATTCACGATCAGTGGTGGTGTTAAGGGACATCATTAATCAGTTCGACCTAGTAGATGTTTGGAGAACTAGACATACCAACATAAGACAGTATACATGGGTGAAGGTCTTCGGGGCTAGGGTGAGTGCAGCCCGACTACATGTCCAGGAATCAGAGTAATACAGTAGGCTGTTGGGCGCTAACGTTCTCCCAGTGGCTTTTTCGGATCATCACATAACCATGGCTCTGCTATCTATTTCACCAGGGCCTCGGAAGGCATCCTATTGGAAGTTTAATGTAAAGCTCTTACAAGATGCCACTTTTTGCTCAGGTTTCCAGACTTTTTGTGAAAGGTGGGGGCAGCGAAGAGAGGAGTATGAGTCTCTGAGTCAATGGTGGGATGTGGGGAAAGTCCAAATTTGGCTTTTCTGTCAACAGTATACAGCTCTCTTATCCTCAGAGGCTAGGAGAGTATTGGGGAACTCGAGCATAGTATTAGTAAGATGGTTGTAGAGATGGTGGGGCAAAGCCAAGTAGGCCTCCAGGCTAACTTAGCTGAATTACGTTGGGACCTGAGCAGTTTTTTCCAGGTTAAAGCAAAGGGAGCACTTGTAAGAGCTAGGTTCTCTGTGCTCAAGGAGATGGATGCTCCAAGCCCCTTCTTCGGTTTGGAAAGACAGAGCGGTGAAGCCAAGGGTATGGATTGTCTACGGATGTCTAATGGGCGGGTGACCTCTGTAGTGGGGGAGATGTGGGTGTCACGCCTGCTCCCGCTTCCCCTCTCTGGCGCTCAAGGGCGCCAGGCTGCCCTTCATTACTCAGAACCTGTTGATTACCCCCTCTATATCTGTCTGTTCCTCAGTTTTGTTCCTCATGTCAGCATTATTGCCGTCATGTTGGTTTGTTCCCCCTGTCCAGACGCTGTTCGTGTTTTGTTTGATGTCCGTTTTCCATTAAATGTTCACTTACTGTACTTGCTTCTCATCTCCAGTGTCTGTCCTTACAGAATGCTGATACCACTATTTGAAGCATCAGGGAGTTCTTGTTTTTTGTTTTTGGTGGGTCTGGGTTGGGTCTGGGTGTGGGTGCCGGGTCGGGTCTGGTCTGGGAGCCGCTGCCAATGGAACCAGGGGTGCCTCAGCTGGCCTGTCGGGCTTCTACGCCTTAGCTGGATCGAGAGGTTTCCTTGCCTCGTTTGGCTCGGCAGGCTCCCATCCCACATCATGCCTCAGCCAGGTCGTTGGGCTCCTATGCCTCAGCCGGCTCATCAGGCTCCCCTCCCACATCATGCCTCAGCCAGCCTATCAGGCTCCCACGCCTTAGCCGGCTCGTCAGGCTCCCATTACTCAGCTGGATCGTCAGGCTCCCACGCCTCAGCAGGCTAGTCCAGCACCCATGCCTCGGCCGGCCCATCAGGCTTGCCCAGGTGGGACGCCGGGTGACGCCCCTAGAGGGGGGGGGGGGGGCACTGTCACGCCTGCTCCCGCTTCCCCTCTCTGGTGCTCAAGGGTGCCAGGCTGCCCTTCATTACGCACACCTGTCACTATCATTATGCGCATCTGCGCTTATTGGACTCACCGGGACTCCTTCACGTTGTTGATTGCCCCCTCTATATATGTCTGTTTCTCAGTTTTGTTCCCCGTGTCCAGACACGGTCTGTGTTTTGTTTGATGTCCGTTGTCCATTAAATGTTCACTCCCTGTACTTGCTTCTTGTCTCCAGCTTCGGTCCCTACAGCGAGAGCGGACTGTGGAGCTTTATACTGAGTTGTATAGGGCAGAACTGTGTGATCCTATGTTTGCTCAGGTTTTGTTTGCAGAACTCCTTAAGCTCTCTTTGGCACAGAGGGATGAAATGGACATTCCCTTGTTGTCCCATGACCTGGCAGAGGCCATAACCCAGATGTCCCTCGGCCATGCACCGTGGGTTGATGGACTCCCAGTGGAGTTTTATAAAAGATTCAGTGGAATAATTGGACTGGACTTCTTTTGCGTGTTGCGTGGGTGTGTCGGGATAGGAGAGTTGCCGATGAGCTGCCGTTGGGCAGGGCAAAAAAGGGGACTTGTGTGAACTTAAGAACTGGAGGCCTGTGGCATTGCTCTGTGCGGACTATAAGATATTTGCCAAGGTCCTCACTAACAGACTGAAGTCCCATCTGAACTTTATAGTACACAAATCAAATCAAAATGCATTAGTCACATGCGCCGAATACAACAGTGAAATGCTTACTTATGAGCCCGTAATCAACAATAAGTTATAAAAAATATAGATAAGAATAAGAAATAAAAGTAACAAGTAATTAAAGAGCAGCAGTAAAACAACAATAGCGAGACTATATACAGAGTACCGGCACAGAGTCAATGTGCGTGGGTACCGGTTAGTTGAGGTAATATGTACATGAAGGTAGTTATTAAAGTGACTATGCATAGATGACAACAACAGAGAGTAGCAGTGGTATAAAAGAGGGAGGTGGATGCAAATAGTCTGGGTAGCCATTTGATTAGGTGTTCAGGAGTCTTATGGCTTGGAGGTAGAAGCTATTTTAGAAGCCTTTTGGACCTAGGCTTGGCGCTCCGGTACCGCTTGCCGTGCGGTAGCAGAGAGAACAGTCTATGACTGGGGTGGCCGGAGTTTGACTATTTTTAGGGCCTTCCTCTGACACCACCTGGTATAGAGGTTCTGGATGGTAGGAAGCTTGGCCCCAGTGAAAGACCGGGCCGTTCACACTACCCTCTGTAGTGCCTTGCGGTCGGAGGCCGAGCAGTTGCAAATACCAGGCAGTGATGCAACCTGTCTGGATGCTCTCGGTGTTGCAGCTGTAGAACCTTTTTAGGATCTGAGGACCCATGCCAAATCTTTTCAGTTTCCTGAGGACAAAACATATTGCGTACCGGGAATCTCAATCAAGGACAACTTGTTCTTAAATCAGGGACATGTTGGAGGTTCTAATGTGAACTTTGGACTGGTCTCTTTAGATCAAGAAAAGGCTTTTGATAGAGTGGACCATGAGGATCTGTTTAATGTGATGTTTGGCTTGGGGAAAGGTTTTTGGCCTGTGTGAAGATGGTGTATGCTGAGGCATCATGTATGGACAATGTGGGAGATGGGCTCAGTAAACCAGCAGTTATATACAATTGCCATTGAGCCTTTTTTGAGCCTGCTACGCAGGAGACTGCAGGGAGTGTGCTGGACAGGCATGGGTGTGTTGACAGGCATATAAGTGTCGGCGTATGCAGATGACGTTTCTGTGATGGTCAGGATATGCAAGCACTAGAGAATAGTCTGAAGGTGTACGAGGGAGCTTAGTCAGCTAAGGTGAACTGGGGCAAGAGCTAAGCTCTGTTATGTGGGGCATGGAGGGATAGCCCCCCCCCCCTGCTTCCAAGGGGTTTGCAATGGGGTTGTGAAGAGCTTAAAATGGTGGGGGTGTACCTGGGCTCGGAGAGGTGGTTCAGGAAGGACTGGGAGGGGCTGTCACAGGCAGTGGTGTCAAGACTGGCCAGGTGGAGGTGGCTCCTGTCCCAAGTGTCATATAGAGGGAGGGTGCTGATAATCAACAACCTGGTGGCATCTTCCTTGTGGCATAACCTGGCTGTCCTCAACCCCCTCGCCGGGCTGCTCGCAAGCTGGTGGATTTCTTCTGGTCGGGCCATCACTGGCTGAGTGTTGTATATGTCCGTAAATGGAGGACAGGGCCTGGCAGAACTGGAGAGCAGGGTGGCTGCATTCCGATTAAAGGCGGCACAGAGACTGCTGTACCATACTGACGTCAGCTGGAAGGAACCAGCACGCCCGCTGCTGAGGAGAGCTGGCGGATTGGGGTTGAACCGGCAGCTGTTCCTTATGAGGCTGGAGGGGCTGAGTATAGCAGGTCTCTCTTTTTACTCAGCGGTGCTGAAGGCCTGGCAGCTGCTAAGGCCCACATGAGAAGGGGGAGCCTGGGTTTTGGGTGTGGGAGAAGAATATCTTCCACAACCCAGCCATCCTTTTGAGATCGGTTAAGTCGGCCACCCTGCAGAGGCGACTGATGGCAGCTGGTTTATTAAGGCTGGGAGACCTGCGACTGCTGGGAGAGGAGGGGTGGAAAACCCTGGAAGTCCTGGCACAACAAACAGGACTAACATCTCTTAGGCTGCTGGAGAGATTCCTGGAGGAGGTCCAGGAGGCACTGTCTGAGACGGATAGGGCGGCGTTTGAGCGGCCAAATGGGGAGGGGCCACCAATGTTTCTGCCACTGCAGGTGACAGCAGAGACTGGGGACTGGCAAGGGCGTCTGGAGGACTTGTTAGATTTGAACACTCCGAGCCTGGGGGAGTTTGAGGGGGTGGGAGGTAAAGCCCTCTACGACCTCTGCATTAAGGTTAGGAACATTAGGAGCCTAACAGAAGTGAAGGCACGTCAGTGGCAGGGGGTATGTGGGGCAGAGAGCATGGTGGGTTTTAAATGGATGGGGCTCAAACTCCCAGACCCAAAGAGGTCAAGGGACCTCCAGTGGAGGGTTCTACATGGAGCCCTGGCCACTAACAGCTGGTTGGCATGGGTTGAACCGGGAGTTGGACAGGGGTGTCCTTTCTGTGTCATGAATGAAACTAGGATTCATGTATTTTCTGTGTGCGCCAGGTTAATGCCATTATTGTCTCTGTTGGAATGTCTGTGTGAGAGGTTGGGGGTGGCTTTTACTGTTGAGATGTATATAATGGGGTACAGGTATTCAAATAAGGAAAAGGCCAAATGTGTGTTGTTGAGTTTTCTGTTTGCTCAGGCAAAGTTGGCTATTTGGCTAACAAGGAGGAACAGGGTCAAAAGTGGGGCGATAACACACCCTTTACTATTATGTAATGGGATGTTCTCTATAAAATGATAAAAAGTGTGGAGATGTTTCAGGAGATATGGTATGTTACGGGGGCTGTCGGTACAGCTGGGGAAGATGGGTTGGATGAACGGTTATTGGAGTATGCAGTACAGGGGATATTCATTTTTTTAAGGGAGGGGGGTGGTGGAGAGGTTTTAACCTGTTGGGGATGGGGGCGCTGTTTAGACTATTTATGCTAATGTGGCTAATTTTTTAAACGGCTTCCCACAAAATCCTTGATCGTACAATATGCATATTATTATTATTATTGGATAGAAAACAGTCTATAGTTTCTATAGGAGTTGAAATTTTGTCTCTAAGTGGAACAGAGCCCATTCTACAGCAATTTCCCTGACATGGAGTCAGATTTGAGAAACGTTGGCCACTTTTCTGAAGTCATTTAAACGGGCACTGTCGTTGCTATGACTATACGGACACTTCTTACGTCTTCCCCTGGATGCCTTTACGTGATGACGATTCCAACGGGCTCGATTGCTCGTTCACAGGCACTACAAATGAAAAAAACCTTTAGCTAGCAAGTCTTTTCTTGCTGCGTAACGCGCGTGGAAGACACCGACCCTCTCCTGTTCCAAGCATTAGTTTAGCCTGTTATATTTCTCCGGTCATCTTTTCACTCGTTATAGGAGTTACAAACATCACAAAGTAGTTAATTTAAAGCGTTTTATAGCAATTTATATCCGTTTAGTGCGATTTTGGGACATTTATTTTTGCAACGATGTGAAAAGTTGGGAACGCTTTTCAGTTCATCCCGAACGTAGTTGACATTTCCACATGGCAAGAGGACAGCTTTCCACCAAAAGACGATTTCTCCCAAGAAAGGATCCTTTGCCCAAGATACTGATGGAAGAACAGCTCAAGGTAGGACATTTTTATTATGATAAATCGTGTTTCTGTCGAAACATTTTAGTGGCTTAGGACGCCATGTTTTTTGACGTAGCTTCGCTTGGCGCAAACTGTATTGAAAAGTAAGGATAAATTAAAAAATGTAATAACGCAATTGTATTAAGAATTAAATTGTCTATCAATCCCTGTCCACCCTATATTTTTTAGTCACGTTTATGAGTATTTATGTATAAGAGTAGATCACTGTCTAAGTGGCGCAAGGACGTTTTCTTTACCAGCTTGTCTACATTTCACATTGTCTAACCATGATTTTGGTGGCTAAATATAAACATTTTCGATCAAACTGTATATGCATGTTGTAATGTGATGTTACAGGAGTGTCATCGGAAGAATTCTGAGAAGGTTAGTGAAAAAATTAATATCTTTTGGCGATGTTGACTTTTATCGCTCACTTTGGCTAGAATCAATGCTGGGCTGCTAATTGCTATGTGCTAAGCTAATATAACGATTTATTGTGTTTTCGCTGTAAGACACTTAGAAAATCTGAAATATTGTCTGTATTCACAGGATCTGTGTCTTTCGATTCGTGTATGCTGTGTATTTTTACGAAATGTTTGATGATTAGTAGTTAGGTAAACACGTTGCTCATTGTAATTATTCTAGTCCATTTGTGATGGTGGGTGCAATTGTAAACTATGCCATATACCTGAAATATGCACTTTTTTCTAACAAAACCTATCCCATACCATAAATATGTTATCAGACTGTCATCTAATGAGTTTTTTTGTTGGTTAGGGGCTATAAATATCTTAGTTTAGCCGAATTGGTGATGGCTACTGGTGTTGGTGGACAAATAAAAGATGGTGGAATATGCTAATGTGTTTTTAGGTAATAGATGTACATCTTTACATATTGTGTCTTCCCTGTAAAACATTTTAAAAATCGGAAATGTTGACTGGATTCATAAGATCTGTGTCTTTCATTAGCTGTATTGGACTTTAATGTGTGAAAGTTAAATATTTTAAAAAAATATTTTTTTTGAATTTCGCGGCACTGGTTTTTCAGTGGGGGGGGGGGGGGGAGTGCCGCTAGCGGCACGCTGATCCTAGACAGGTTAATGAAATGAGAATGTATCGTTAAAGAAATACCAAATGTCAAACTCTCTCTCTCTCTCTCTGCATGCTGGGAGTGTTTGGTGCATGCTGGAAATTGTATGAGTGAGTGCGAGTGTTGTGTAGAGTTAGATATCCTGGTTTTCCTTTTACATTTCATTTTCTCGTGGTATCTTTTTTCTTCTTCTTCTTCCTATGCATGATTAAGGTTATCATTATTTTTATTTAGTTGTTGTGGTAGAATTAAGTAATATTGTTTTTCGTGTCGAAATTACCCTGGCTTTGGAGGGGATGGCGACCCATATGGGGACACCGTCCCTGTCACTTCGGCACGGCTTTAGGTGTGTTACTGAAGCTACAGCGATTTCGAATGTACCACCGTTTATTCCCAATGAGCTATTGGAGCCCGAGTTATTGCGGTTTGGGAAGTTTGCAAGTTCAATTAAGATTGTCCCGTTGGGTTGCAAACACCCGGCTTCGGAAACAGGTGTTTATGTTTTTGGAATCACCAGAGCAGACTTTGGAGTTATCGTTTAAAGTCAAGTATGACAACAGACTGTATATGGCTTATGCTAGTACGGGTAGTCAACGATGTTTTGAGTGTGGTGATGTTGGCCATAAGCGACATGCTTGCCTGAAAAGGGAGAAGGCAGAGGGAGGGGCGCAGGTGGTCCTCGTAACGCCTGGGCCCACTGATGTAGGGAGAGGTGGGCCGACAGCGGTAGAGCAGCCACAAGCACCTGTTACTGAGGAACAAGTTGTCCGTGTTGAGGGCACAGAGTTGCAACTTGTACCAGAGGGAAATGTTATGCAGCAGAAAAATATTGTTGTAGAAGGTAAGGATGGATCTGAAGAGACATTTCTCAGACTGGTGAGGAGTTGCCCAGTACGAGTGCTGGGGTAGAGGAGGGCGTTCATGTGGAGCTAGGCTCTAAGGTAGTGGAGGAGATGCCCACTACGAGTAATAGGGTACAGGAGGGCGTTCAGGTTGGGCTAGTCTCCCAGGTAGTGGAGGAGATGCCTGGTACGAGTGATGGGGTGCAAGTGGGGAGTGTTGAGAGGAATGTGGTAGAGGGGAGTCAGGGGTCTGTGGCCTCAGCTGAGGAGGATCAGGAGAAGGATACAGATATCTCTATTGATAAGATAGCAGCTGGTGACGACTCAATGTACAATCTCGAGGAGGTAAATGGGTTCCTGGATCAGACTTTTGGGAAATCTGTCAAATTGGCAGATTTTTTTGATGTTGATAAGTTTGTGAGGTCAGCTGTGATGTTACAGAAGACGGTGGGGTTAGACCAGTTAAGTGAGAAGCGTTTGCACTTGTGTGAATTTGTTACTGCTGTCACAGCAGCAAAAGGTAGTGGGAAAGGTGGTCTGGTTAAGAGAAAATTACAACAAAGATGATGATCATGCCTCATAGGGTGTCTTTTTCCTCTTTGGTTTCTCTGTGGTTTCTTCTGCTTTTCCTTTCTATATGGAGGTAATAAGGGTAGGTTCTTTCAATATTAATGGGGGAAGGAACAGGAATAAAAGGGCTTGGGTATTAGAAGTAATAAAACAGAAACGCTTAATGTAGTTTTTCTACAGGAGATACATAGTGATGAGGCTAATGAGGTTGACTGGGGTATGTGGTGGGAGGAGCAGCATATACTCAGTCATGGTACTAATTTCAGTGCTGGGGTGGCCATCTCTTTCCTCAGGCTTAGGGGTTACTGTGGTATCTACAACAGAGATTGTCAAGAGTCAAGTTTTATTGGTCAAGGCGGATGTTATGGGTTTTTTGTTTTTTGGAATGTTTATGCTCCTAATGAGGGTACAGAGCATATTGCTGTATTTGATCAAATAAAGAAAACCTTAAGACAGTGTGACCAAGAGTGGTGTATGGTTTTAGGGGGAGACTGGAACTGTACAGTGGATTTTACTGTTGATCGCACTGCTGAAGAACCTCACCTGCGGTCAGCAACTTGTCTGTCTCGTTTATTAACTGAGTTTGAGCTTTCTGATGTGTGGAGAGTAAGGAATGCAAAAGTTAGGCAGTACACATGGCTAAAAGTTAATGAAGGTCGTGTCAGTGCAGCAAGGTTAGACAGGTTGTATGTATCTGATCACTACTGTAGTAGGGTTGGAAGGTTAGACAGGTTGTATGTATTTGATCACTACTGTAATAGGGTTGGAAGGTGTGATATTACTCCTGTGGGTTTCTCTGATCACCATATTGTTACTGTTGATATTCACTTGTCCTGTCCACGAAGGTCATCACCTTACTGGTATTTTAATGTTAAGTTGTTATATGATGTCATGTTTTGTGAACGTTTTTTGTTGTTTTGGGAAAAATGGAGGGTTACAAAAGAGAATTTTGAGTCCTTGAGACAATGGTGGGAGGTTGGGAAGGCCCAAATAGGATTGTTTTGTCGACAGTATACTTGCCCTGTCTCGTATTGAAGTTAAAGAGACTATCAGGGCCCTTGAACAGGACATCAAATCTATTGAATTGAAGCTGCTCACTCAGAATGACCCTGGACTAGTCATGAACTTACAGGACAAGAGACATGAACTGAGGTTGTTTTTACATGAAACAGTGAAGGGTGCCTTGATTAGGTCTCGTTTTGCTACCATCAAGAATATGGACACTCCTAGCGCTTTTTTAAAACCTAAGACAGTCGACATTGCAACGTAAACAGATGGTCTCCCTTCATCTCCCTGATGGGAAGGTGACCACGGATGACAGTGAAATGCGCCAATATGCCGTGGATTTTTACTCTGTCCTCCATAAGGCGGAGGATTGTGATTCTCTGTGTACTGTTGTTACACTGTCTTCCAGAGTAGCTTTGGACTCTGACATTACTCTACAGGAGCTGTCCACAGCAGTTATGCAGCTCTCAACAGGCCGAGCCCCTGGCATCGATAGTTTACCATCTGAGTATTATAAGCACTTTTGAGGGTCTATTGGGGAGGATTTTTATGAAGTGGTGTGTGAATCTTTCATGACGGTTCACTTCCTGTATCCTGTCAACGTGCGGTGCTTCATTGTTGCCAAAAAAAGGGGGATTTGGCTCTTATAAAAAATTGGCAACCTGTTGCATTGCTGTGTGCAGAATATAAAATTGTATCTAAATGTCTCTCAAACAGGTTGAAAGAGTATCTGGGGCTGTTGGTCCACAAGGACCAGTCTTACTGTGTACCTGACCGCTCTATTGTTGATAACTTGTATGTTTTAGACATTTGTAAACTGTCTGATGTAAATGTGGGTTTACTTTCTTTGGATCAGGAGAAGGCGTTTGATCGTGTGGACCACCAGTACTTGTTCAAAACAATGAAAGCCTTGGGGTTTGGGGATGTTTTTTTGTCTTGGATGAGTTTACTGTATGCTGGGGCCTCGTGTATGGTGAAGGTGGGGGGGGGGGGGTGGTTTCAGTTGCCCCATCCCTGTGCAAAGGGGCATCAGGCAGGGATGCCCATTTTCAGGGCAGTTATATTGTCTAGCAATTGAACCAATGCTTTGTTTTTTAAGAGCGAGGCTTACTGATTTCTCTGTGCCAGGAGTAATGAAGGGTCCCATGATAGCACTGTCTGCATATGCAGATGACGTGACAGTTTTTATTACAGGGGCTGAGGATGTTAAGGTTCTCTCAAACGCTTTAAAAGTGTATGAGGGGGCCTCCTCAGCTAGAGTCAATTGGGAAAAGAGTGAATCGCTGTTGGCAGGTCAGCTTCAGACCGGGTCCGCTCCACGGTTACCAGGGGGGCTTCAGTGGGGCAGAGATGGGATGAAGACTTTGTTTTTTTTCTAGGCTCTGATGTAATTCAGAAAAAGAACTGGGTAGGTGTAGTGGAGAAAGTGTGTGCCAGACTGTCAAGGTGGAAATGGGTGCTACCCCAGCTGTCTTATAGGGGAAGGGTGCTGGTAGCTAATAATCTTGCTGCCTCTACCCTGTGGCATAGACTAATGATTTTAGAGCCACCGGGGGGTCTGATACAAGAGCTTTAGAGGACCCTTGTCAATTTCTTCTAGTCTGGACAACACTGCATTAAAGCTGCAGCCCTGTACCTGCCACTGCACGAGGGTGGGTAAGGCCTGGTGGACATTTCTTCCAGGATCCTGGCTTTCCGGCTTCAAGCAGCCCAGAGACTGTTGTACAGTGACAGTTCTAGCTGGGTCGACACAGCCTACACATTGATGAGGAGAGCGGGCTGTTTGGGCTTAGACAAGCACCTTTTCCTCTTAAAGCTGGAGGAGGGTGATTTGTCTGGCCTGACTCCATTTTATGAGTCTGTTATGCTGGCTTGGAGAGTTCTTGTCAAGTCCCGTAAGGCCGGCACGCCACCAGGGATGTGGCTTTTTGAAGAGCCTCTTTTTTACAACACTGCCATCCAGTCCCATGCTCTGGGTTCAGCCAGCCTACGTTCATGCCTGTTAGGTGTGGGGTGTACCAAGCTGGGTCATCTGATGCAGAGTAGGAGCAGATCGTTGGAGGAGCTGGGAGAAAGAGCGGGGATCCGATCATCTCGCCTACTGAGGAAGGTCTTCACTGAGGTCTGTGATTCCTTGCCAATACTTCATCTGCAGTATGTGACTGACACTTCCAATTCTGATCGGTGGAAGGAGGGTCTGGATTATATGTTCCCTGCACTGATTGTTAGTGCTGCGGTGGGGGCATTCGAGGAGGACGTGGGGATGCTGCTTTCCTTCGATATCCCGGAGCTGGGGATTTCAAGGAGGTGGGAAAGAAGGCAATGTACAAAATCTGTGTAAGTGTCCCATGCCTCTTCCCTGGAAGGGGTAAAATCAACGAGGTGGGCGGGTGTGTTGGGTTCAGGTGCATCCCCAAAAGGCTGTTGGCGGCCTTTATACAAAATGCATCTGGTACACCTGGATCCGACAGTTGGGGAAGGGTGTCCATTCTGTACTGAGTCTGAAACTCTGGCACATCTGTTCTTCCAGTGTCCCAGGTTGGTCGGGATGATTGACCTGATCACTTCTTGGTTCTCAGCTTTGGGAGAGGTATTCTCTTCCCAATTGTTTATATTTGGGCTAAAGTACAGGTTTAGTCAAAGGGGTGTAGTTATTTTGCTTAATTTTGTGTTAGGGGCAGCTAAATTAGCAATATGGAAGACCCGAAAGAACAGTATTCGGGGACAGGGGTCTGTGGATGTGGTGGGAATGCTGGAGGGAATGGTGGCAGCGAGACTAAGGGTTGAGTTTGCCTATTACAAACTGGTTAACAATATTGATCTGTTAATGAGTATATGGGGTATTCAGAGGCTGTTGTGTTTAGTTACTGTGGAGGAGGATTTGGTTTTGTGTTTTTAATTGATGTGTAACTATGGTTTTGTATGAGTATTTATTGTGTTGTGGGTACCCAGACCCAATAAAGAATATTTAAAACTCAATCTCTCTCTCGATCTATCTCTCTCTCGCTCTCTCTCACTCTCTGTGTGTGTGTGTGGATAATGGTGTGATTGTGGAGAAGTGTGCCCTGAGGTGGGGGTGTTCTCAACAGACTGGCCATGTCTGTGTTGGAGAGGAAAGCAGAGAGCCGCCAGCACTTCCATAAATGGCTTGCTAAAACAGCACAGCTGTGGAATGACGCGGCGGAATTGGATTATGGAGGCACCGCTCGCTGATATGTGGACCCAATTTAGCCATACCTCTGTGTATTACGTAACACACACAGGGGTGCCATCAGGGAAAGGCTATTTCTGTCTCTCTTTTCAGGTTTAAAATACTGTTGTTTCTGGATTCAATCAATCAGGGGGTCAGACTTTTTTTAGGGAATCCAAAGCTCATTTCCTGCATTTCTACACAATCTAATATGACCCATGGCCCTTCTAGATGTCTCTGTTTGGTACAACAAGTAATATGTCTAAGTGATTGATAAACTACATAAACTACTAAACTACATCAAAGGTAATTCAATAATATTGAGTTGCTCCTTTAACCAATAGCCTAACAAATGAACAACCCTTTAAAAAAATTATGAAGACATTTGATTGTCTTTCTTAAGACATTCTCTATATCAAATTTCCACCAGTCTGTCCAGCCAGCCCGAGCCACCTGCACACCCAACCACCACCAGTCTAGTCAATAACTCTACTCTCTCCCAACACAATTTCCTTCCCACTTTTTGGAAACAAAAGTTTTAAAATTTAAATAAATAAAAACACTCCTTTTGTCAAACTGTATTCCATATAAGGCATCCAGACTTTATGAAAGTTGCCCAGTGTACTCTTAATCTTGTAAAAAATCTAATGATACATAACTTGACATTCCTGCAACCCATTGTGACATTGTGGGAGGATAACCAACCTTCCAATTAATGGCAATACATTTCTTAACCACTATAAATACTAGGTTACATAGTTTCCTTTGACAGCAATCTCACTCCATTTCCATACGAACAAAAACAGGGAGAAGGGATCATCTTTGTAGACATGCTGAGATGAAAGAACGTACTCTATGCCAGATTTCAGCCAGACTTCTCAAGCTCACATGCAAATACAGTGAGCTCCAAAAGTATTGGGACAATGACACATTTTGTGTTGTTTTAGCTCTGTACTCCAGCACTTTAGTACAATTACTATGATACAATGACTATATGACGTTAAAGTGCATACTGTCAACTTTAACTTGAGGGTATTTTCCTCCATATAAGGTGAACCATTCAGAAATGACAGCACTTTTTGTACATAGTCCCCTCCATTTTAAGGGATCAAAAGTATTTAGACAAATTCACTCATACAGTGCATTCGGAGAGTATTCAGACCACTTCACTTTTTCCACATTTTGTTACGTTACAGCCTTATTCTAAAATGGATTACATTTGAACAAATTCTCATCAATATACACACAATACCCCATAATAACAAAGTGAAAACAGGTTTTTAGAATTTTTTACAAACAAAAAAATGTAATTATGAAATACCTTATTTACATAAGTATTCAGACCCTTTGCTATGAGACTCGAAATTGAGCTCAGGTGCATCCTGTTTCCATTGATCATCCTTGAGATGTTTCTAAAATTGATTGGAGTTCACCTGTGGCAAATTCAATTGATTGGACATGATTTGGAAAGGCACACACCTGTCTACTGTATATAAGGTCCCACAGTTGACAGTGCATGTCAGAGCAAAACCAAGAGATCAAAGGAATTGTCTGTAGAGCGCTGAGAAAAGATTGTGGCGAGGCACAGATATGGAGAAGGGTACCAAAACAATTTCTGCAGCATTGAAGGTCCCCAAGAATACAGTGGCCATTCTTAAATGGAAGGAATTTGGAACCACCAGGACTCTTCCTAGAGCTGGCCGCCCGGCCAAACTGAGCAATCGGGGGAGAAGGGCTTTGGTCCAGGGAGGTGACCAAGAACCCGATGGTCACTCTTGACAGAGCTCCAGAGTTCCTTTGTGGAGATGGGAGAACCTTCCAGAAGGACACACATCTCTGCAGCACTCCATCAATCAGGCCTTTATGGTAGAGTGGCCAGACGGAAGTCACTCCTCAGTAAAAGGCACATGGCAGCCCGCTTGCAGTTTGCCAAAAGGCACCTAAAGGACTCTCAGACAATGAGAAACCAGATTTTCTGGTCTGATGAAACCAAGACTGAACTCTTTGGTTTGAATGCCAATCGTCACGTCTGGAGGTAACGAGGCATCACTCATCACCTGGCCAATACCATCCCTACGGTGAAGCATGGTGGTGGCAGCATCATACTGTGGGGATGTTTTTCAGCGGCAGGGACTGGGAGAATAGTCAGGAACGAGGGAAAGATGAACGAAGCAAAATACAGAGAGATCCTTGATGAAAACTTGCTTCAGAGTGCCCAGGACCTCAGACTGGGGAGAAGGTTCACCTTTCAACTGGACAACGACCCTAAGAACACAGCCAAGACAACGCAGGAGTAGCTTCGGGACAAGTCTCGCAATGTCCCTGAGTGGCCTAGCCAGAGCCCGGACTTGAACCCAATCTAACATCTCTGGAGAGACCTGAAAATAGCTGTGCAGCAACGCTTCCCATCCAACCTAACAGAGTTTGAGAGGATCTGCAGAGAAGAATGGAAGAAACACCCTAAATACAGGTGTACCAAGCTTGTAGCATCACACCCAGGAAGACTCAAGGCTGTAATCGCTGCCAAAGGCGCTTCAACAAAGTACTGAGTAAAGGGTCTGAATACTTATATAAATGTGATATCAGTTTTTTTTTTTTATATAAATTTGCAAAAATCTCTACAAACCTATTTTTGCTTTGTCATTATGGGGTATTGTGTGTAGGAAAAATGTGGGAAAAATCGATTTAATCCATTTTAGAATAAGTAATAACAAACTGTGGAAGAAGTCAATGGGTCTGAACACTTTCCGAATGCACTGTAATGTGTTGTGCCATTTTGGAGTCACATTTTTTGTAAATTAGAATAGAATATTTCTAAACACTTCTCCATGAATGTGGATGCTAGCATGAATACATATATTCCTGAATGAATTGTGAGTATTGATGAGTGAGAAAGAAAACAACAGGCTTAGTTTGATCTTGTCATCCTCTCTCAGTATATACAGTTGTGGACAAATACACTCTGTCTACAAAAGTATATGGACACCCCTTCAAGTTAGTGGATTCGTCTATTACAGCCACACAATTGCTGACAGGTGTATAAAATTGAGCGCACAGCCATGCAATCTCCATAGACAATCATTGGCAGTAGAATGGTACGTACTGGAGAGCTTAGTAACTTTCAACATGGCACAGTAATAGGATGTCACCTTTCCAACAAGTCAGTTTATCTAATTTCTGCGCTGCTAGAGCTGCCCCAGTCAACTGTAAGTGCTGTTATTGTGAAGTGAAAATGTCTAGGAGCAACAACGGCTCAGCCTCAAAGTGGCAGGCCACACAACCTCACAGAACGGGACCGCCGAGTGCTGAAGCCCGTAGCACGGAAAAATTGTCTTTCCTCGGTTGCAACACCCACTACCGAGTTCCAAACTGCCTCTGGAAGCAACGTCAGCACAATAACTGTTTGTCGGGAGCTTCACGAAATGGGTTTCCATGGCCCGAACAGCCGCACACAAGCCTAAGATCACGACGGGCAATGCCAAGAGTCGGCTAGAGTGGTGTAAAGTTCATCGCCATTGGAGTCTGGAGCATGTGGAAACGCGTTCTCTGGAGTGATGAATCACGCTTCACCATCTGGCAGTCCGACGGACGGATCTGGGTTTGGCGTATGCCAGGATAACACTACCTGGCCCAATGGATAGTGCCAACTGTAAAGTTTGGTGGAGGAGTAATAATGTTCTGGGGCTTTTTTTCATGGTTCGGGCTAGGCCCCTTAATTCCAGTGAAGGGAAATCTTACAGCATACAATGACATTCTATACGATTCTGTGCTGCCAACTTTGTTGCAACAGTTTGGGGAAGGCCTTTTCCTATTTCAGCATGACAATGCCCCCGTGCACAAAGCAAGGTCCATACAGAAATGCTTTGTCAAGATAAGTGTGGAAGAACTTGACTGGACTGCACCAAAGCCCTGACCTCAACTCCATCGAACACCTTCGGGATGATTTGGAATGCCAACTGCGAGCCAGGCCTAATCGCCCAACATCAATGCCTGACTTCACTAATGCTCTTGTGGCTGAATGAAAGCAAGTCCCCACAGCAATGTTACATCATCTAGTGGAACGCCTTCCCAGAAGAGTGGAGGCTGTTATAGCAGCAAAGAGGGGACCAACTCCATATTAATGCCCATGATTTTGGAATCAGATGTTCGATGAGCAGGTGTCCACATTCTTTTGGCCATGTAGTGTATATTGGCACCCTTGCACTATTCTTAAATAATTCCATATTTCTTCAAAAATAAGTTGAAATTCAAAAAAGAAATTTGGTTTCCACATCTTGCTCTTTGAATTTTCAACATTCCAGAACCATTTTTTTGATGTTGTAAATTTACGATTATATTATTTTATTAGGAAATAAAGACAAATGGCATGGACAAAATGACTGACATCCCGCAGCTAGTCCTTGGTTGCACAGCCTTTGGCCAAGATAATTGCCAACAATCGCTTATTGTAGTCATCAATGAGCTTGCTGCACGTTTATACGCGTCATTTGGCCTGTATTAACAATTCTTCAATGTTTGAGGGGTGCCCTCCACCAACTGCTGTTTTCAGCTCTCTCCATATGGATGTGATTCTGATCTGCACTTCTCGCTGGCCACTCCAGAACAGTCCAGCGTTTCTTCTTGAACCATTATAGGGTGCTTTTGATGTGTGTTTGGGGTTATCGTCCTGCTGGAAGACCCACAACATTTAACAGAGACCGTTTATGAACACTGGGTTGAACATTGCACTCCAAAACACCTTGATAATCTGCTGATTTCATGATGTCTTGAACACATGCAAAGGCCCCAGTACCAGAGGCAGCAACCCTATAGCGTTATCAAACCTTCCCCATGTTTGATTGTGGGGAGGGTGTTTTTTTCTTCGAATGCTTAATTTGGTCTTCGGTAAACATAGGAAGACCACCACTGCTGAAGGAGACACACTAGAACCTGATTGAACTTGTCATAAACCCACCTAAACAAGCCTAAATCCTATGTAAAATGTTATGTGGACCAATTAAACAAAATTAGAGCTCTTTGGCAATACAAACCTGCTGTGTTTACTGAGGACCAAATGAAGCATCCAATGAAAATAACACCCTCCCTACAATCAAAGATGGGGAAGGTTTAATAATAATATGAGGTTTCTTTGCTGACTCTGGCACTGGGGGTCCTTGAACTGTGACACTAGTCTCCCTACTTAATTCTGAGTGATGAGAGGTGTTTCAGACATGATTATGCACTATAGCGGTATTTTTCCATTTTCGAGCCGGGAGAGTTCAACCAATGATATCATCGGTTGATTGAGCCTGCTGTCTGATTTAAAAATTAATGGAGTCATGTTTTGCAGCAATTAAATATGTCTGTCCTTGTTCATTAAAGCCATTTAACTTGTCTCAACAATGTTCCTATCTGCCAGGACATTGCAGGATATCGAGGTTGACCAGTGGTGATTTTAGCATGCAAATCTTGGTGGGGCAAAAACAAAAACATATGCTAGATGCATTAATTGCACTATAACAGTGACAAACAGTGCCTATGAACTGTAAAGGCCTGTATAAAGCTGTCCCAACAGCAGAGTTTTCTTTTCAGCATCATGGAGTGAATCCTTACCACTGCTACACCTGGCTATCAGCAGAGCCTTGTCTGACAGTGAAACAGTTCATTCAGCCTCATTTACTGTCTTCTAAAAAAACATAGCTGATATGGCTGACTTACTTAAACAAATGTGTTTTCTATTGACAATTGAGATGTACAAACTATGGCATAAGGCAACAGTTCAAAAACGTTTTATAGTCCCGTACCACTTCAAACATTCAACGTCCAGCTGTGTACCCCATCTAGCACCGGGGTCAGCGCACTCTCAAATGTTGTTTTTTGACATCATTGTAAGCCTGCCACATACACACTAGAAAATACATTTGTTAAACATAAAACTTAGTGTGGGTTGTTGTCACAACCTAGCTCGTGGAAGTGACAACGTGCTCTTATAGGATCAGGGCACAAATAATAATATAATAATAATCAATCATTTTGCTCTTTATTTAACCATCTCACATATAAAACCTTATTTGTTAATCGGAAATTGTGAATAACTCACCACAGGTTAATGAGAAGGGTGTGCATGAAAGGATGCACATAACTCTGCAATGTTAGGTTGTATTGGAGAGAGTCTCAGTCTTAAATCATTTTCCACACAGTCTGTGCCTGTATTTCGTTTTCATGCTAGTGAGGGCCGAGAATTCACTCACACATAGGTACGTGGTTGCAAAGGGCATCATTGAATTAACAGCAAGGCAGGATACTCTGAGCGCAGCCCTATCCAGAAATCTGGCAGTGGCTTCTGATTAAATAACACTTTCACAACCGCTTGTTGAAATTTCGATGAGGCTCTCTTTTTCAGATATCGGTAAGTGGACTTGTGGCAGGGCATGAAATGGATAACAAATCGAGTTGTTTGTGTCATCCGTTTCGGGAAAGTACCTGCGTAATTGTGCACCCTGCTCACTCAGGTGCTTCGCTGTCTCACATTTGACATACCACCCTGCATACCACTGCTGGCTTGCTTCTGAAGCTAAGCAGGGTTGGTCCTGGTCAGTCCCTGGATGGGAGACCAGATGCTGCTGGAAGTGGTATTGGAGGGCCAGTAGGAGGCACTCTTTCCTCTGGTCTAATAAAATATCCCAATGCCCCAGGGCAGTGATTGGGGACACTGCCCTGTGTGTAGGGTGCCGTCTTTCGGATGGGACGTTAAATGGGTGTCCTGACTCTCTGAGGTCCTTAAAGATCCCATGGCACTTATCGTAAGAGTAGGGGTGTTAACCCCGGTGTCCTGGCTAAATTCCCAATCTGACCCTCAAACCATCATGGTCACCTAATAATCCTCAGTTTACAATTGGCTCATTCATCCCCCTCCTCTCCCCTGTAACTATTCCCCAGGTCGTTGCTGCAAATGAGAACGTGTTCTCAGTCAACTTACCTGGTAAAATAACGGTAAAATAAAAAATAAATAAAAATTGTCCATAAGCTTGAGTTCATTTGCAAAAAAAAATATACAATGATTGAAAGACCTGTGTGTTGTCCTTGTTAATGCAGACAGAGAAGAGCTCCAACTTCTTAATCATAGCCTCAATTTTGTCCCGGACATTGAATATAGTTGTGGAGAGTCCCTGTAATCCTAGATTCAGATCATTCAGGCAAGAAAAATCACATCACCCAGATAGACCAGACGTGTGAGAAACGCGTCATCATGCAAGCGGTCAGACAAGTGAAAATTATGGTCAGTAAAGAACACTTTAAGCTTGTCTCTCAATTAAAAAAAACAACATGTCAATACCTTTGATAATCAGCGCACTTCTTTCTGTATGTTGTAAAAGCGTTACATGTTCGCTGCCCATATCATTGCATAATGCAGAAAATACATGAGAGTTCAGGAGCCTTGCTTTAACAAAGTTAACCATTTTCACTGTAGTGTCCAAAATGTCTTTCAAGCTGTCAGGTATTCCCTTGGCAGCAAGAGCCTCTCGGTTGATGCTTCAGTGTACACAAGTGGCATCGGGAGCAACTGCTTGCACGTGCGTTATCACTTCCACTATGTCTCCCTGTCATGGCTTATGCGCCATCACTACAGATACCAACACATATTGACCACCAAAGTCCATTTGATGTCACAAAGCTGTCCAGTACTTTAAAATTTCCTCTTCTGGGGGATCACGTGACCCTTGAACGAGATGGCCGCATGAACTAGGAGCTCCGCACAAGTAGTTTCCAATTCCTAATCTTACCTCCACTTCAAGTTTAAACTCATTTAGCTTTAGTCAAAAAGTCATGGCGGCTTCAAAAGACAACACTACAGGTGACATTTTTACCCGGACTCGAGTACTAGCGACGGAAAAAGCCTCCAAGAAGCAGCTAGCTTCAGAAAAAGCTAGCGCCATTAGCCAGGAGAAAGAGGACCCGTCCCCCCCCGAGGCCCAACGAATGCCAACCTCGCACTCTGTCGAAGACATCTTTTCTGAGCTGAGATCCCAACGTACAGAACTCAACACTAAACTAGATGCCATTAACGCTCAGCTCAGTGCGATAGGGGGCAAGGTGACAATCCTGGAAAATGCTTTGCCTGACATAAACAACAAGATAACCATAAACGCGGGGCGCCTGGACGAGGCAGAGGGGCGAATCCTATCCACGGAAAACTTATTGACAGACGCCATGGAAACAATAGCATATGCTAAAAAAAAAATAGAGCAGCTGGAAGAGAAAACAGAGGACCTGGAAAACAGGGGGCGAAGGAATAATTGTGTTCTATTAAATCTGGGCGAAAAAGAAGAGGGAGACATGCCACTGATTCGCTACCTGCAAGACAAACTTCCCGAGTGGCTCCACCTGTCCACCGACAGGCCCATAGAACTCGAGAGAGCTCACCGAGCACTGAGGCCCCCACCAGCAGCCAGACAACCACCGCGCCCAATCACCATACGTTTCCTGAGATTCACCGACAAGGAACGAGTCCTACAGGCGGCGAAAACCAACACCATTACAGTGGGAAACGCCAAACTCATCTTACTCCAGGACCTGTCAGCTGGAATACGCCGAAAGCGCCGAGAGTTTGACGAGGTGAAGAAATGCTCCATTGACCGAGGCATCTTTAGGGGATTCAAATACCCAAACGAGCTCAGGATTCTTCACCAAGGAGCCCTGCGACACTTCAAAACTCCCGAAGAGGCAAAACCTTTTTTGAAAGACAACCCCGGTCAATGAGAAATGGACCATTGACTAAATGCGATTACTGTTATTACTAAAGGAGGTAAGACAACATATAGCCGATATCCAAAGACCCACCGCCCTGCTAAATTTCATTATAGCCGTCCAATCTATATTTATGTTCCTTTAGCTGAGAGGGATAGGCCCCATATTATAACCTAGGCCTACTGTATGTAGGCTGGGCTATTGATTTTATTTTCTCCCTTTTTTAATGTGGTCTGGACGGGGGCTACGTTGGCAGTTACTCAATGCGGGCGGAGAGGATGAGGCATTTCTTTGGTGGGGAGGGGGAGACGTTGTGCGTTGCTAACTGTTCCCGGTCTTTTTTTTTTGTTGGAACACAGAATTGTGACTGAGCGGGGAGGTAATAGATCCAACGGGATATGTCGAGTTGTTTGGGAACTCGGCTGGGGTGTTCAGAGATTGTTATTTTATGTAAACCATTTATTTTCCTTTTATGTGAACGCAGCTGTAACTACTATCCACCTTTACCCAGAGATGACTTGCACTAAAGTTCGATTACTGTTCGATGACGATGACTAGTACCTTAAATCTCTGCCTCTGGCAGAGTTGATAAGGAGCAATCCAAGTATTATGGGTGCTCCTGCAGGCGGCCTGCAGCACAAGATTTCGCTTTACGCGGATGATGTCTTGCTCTACATATCCAACCCTGAGAAATCCCTTCCTCCCATTTTAGATACAATTGCTCAGTATGGCACGTTTTCAGGTTATAAGATTAATTTTAACAAATCCACTGTCTGCCCTCTCAATATTACACCCACCAGTTCTATGAAGACACTATGCCCATTCCAATGGAAGACACAGGGGTTTCAATACCTTGGGATATTCATAACACCAGATCTGAATAGGCTTTTCAAAGAGAATTATCTTCCACTCCTGGATCAAATCAAGAACAACCTCCAAACCTGGATCTCCCTCCCAATTAGCTTAGTAGGAAGAATTAATGTAATCCGTATGAACATCCTCCTCCCTAGACTGAACTATTTATTTCAGATGCTCCCATGCTATCTCCCAGCTTCCTTTTTCAAAACAATTAACCAAAGCATCACCAAATTTATATGGGGCAATAAAAAACCTAGGATCAAGCTTTCCACTCTATCGAAACCTGAATCTAAGGGTGGTCTTGCCCTTCCCTCCCTTCAATTGTACTACTGGTCTGCCCAAATCCGCAACATGCTAACATGGATCACAAACAGACAAGAGTCAACGTGGAGCCAGATAGAAGCCCAATCTTGTGGTTCATTGCCACTAAGCTCAACTATATTCATTGATAACTTTAGTGAAGTGGGCAACATAGCCAAAACATTTGTGATTTACAGTACCCTACGAGCGTGGAGGGACTGTAAGAAATACCTGGGCATCTCCTCCCAAATATGTTCTCACTCGCCTATAGTAGGCAACCCAGACTTGCCAAAAGCCCTGAGAGATACCTTGGCATACTCTAGGAATCAGGACCTTTTCAGACCTATTTCATCAGAAGACCACTACACTGAAATCCTTTCAAGAGCTCTGCAATGAATTCAATGTGCCAAGATCCCATTTTTTTAAAATATCTACAAATTAGACATGTCATCTCCTCATTTACTTCCAAGAGGAGGTTTAGAACTCAGTTGAATGAAGTTGAAACCCTTCTTGTCACAGCACAATCCATTAAAGGCAAAATATCCTATATCTATAGACTCCTTTCTGAGAAAGGAGGATCCTCCTTTACTCCTTTGAAAATAATATGGGAAAAGGACCTTGGTCTGACTATCAGTGATGAGTTATGGCCGGAGGTTTGCGACAGGGTATACTGCTCCTCTACTAATGTAAAAATGAAAGAATCTAATTACAAATTTTTGTACAAATTTTATTACACTCCCCTGAGACTCCATAAAATGAAAACAGACATTTCTCCTAACTGTAATAGATGTACCTCTGAAAGTGGAACCTATATGCATGTATTTTGGAGCTGTAGAGAGATTGCCAGATTTTGGCAATCTATACATACTGCTGCACAGAAAATACTAGATGTACAGTTTGATATGACCCCGTGTCTCTATCTTCTTAATGCCCAGCAGGACTTTGTTCTTGATCCTGACAGAGAAAATTTGCTCATGACCATTACATACTTTGCTAAGAAATGTATTCTTCTATTGTGGGCCTCTAATACTTCTCCTACATTTAAAATGTGGATTGACCAGATTGTTGACTTTCTCCCTCTTGAAAAGCTCACTTATGACCTCCACAAGAGACAGCCCAAGTTTGATAGACTCTGGTCTCCACTACTCAACTATATTTCAAATTGGACAGAGTGAATGGGGGAATCAGGGAGATGAGCAGATGCGTGTTGTGTAAGGTGCTGTAAAATCTAAAAACGAATTATTGGCTCGTCATCTCAGCTAAGGCTGGAAATAGCTAATAAGAACCTTGATAGTACTGCTGCAAGTTCTATAATTTAAATTTTGTTATAATTATTATTTGTGTGTGTGTGTATGTATGTATATATATATATATATATATATATATATATATACATATGTGTGTATATATATATACATACATATATAAAACAATTTTTTATTATTATTATTATTATTTTATTTTTTATTTTTTTAAGTCACATCTGTGAATGTGGAATGTGTTTGGTTGGTTGATTGAAAACTTAATAAAACTTTAAATTGAAAAAAAAAAAAGAAATCCTCTTCTGTTATCCTGGTTTCCAGTGGTTTGCGGAATAGGATGTCTTCCTTAATTGACCCCCCATAAAAGTAACGGACATATACGAGGAGCTGTGCCAGGTCCACCACGTCTGTTGAATCTTCCAGGTGTAACGCACAGAATTCACTGGATTGTATGCGAAGTAGTAATTATTTCAAAACATCTCCTGCCACATCACTGATGCGTCGTAAAATAGTGCAGGTGTAGTACTGCTGGTAGTAGCAGTACTACCAGTACATTTACATTTACATTTAAGTCATTTAGCAGACGCTCTTATCCAGAGCGACTTACAAATTGGTGCATTCACCTTATGATATCCAGTGGAACAACCACTTTACAATAGTGCATCTAACACTTTTAAGGGGGGGGAGGGGGGTTAGAAGAATTACTTTATCCTATCCTAGGTATTCCTTAAAGAGGTGGGGTTTCAGGTGTCTCCGGAAGGTGGTGATTGACTCCGCTGACCTGGCGTCGTGAGGGTGTTTGTTCCACCATTGGGGTGCCAGAGCAGCGAACAGTTTTGACTGGGCTGAGCGGGAACTGTACTTCCTCAGTGGTAGGGAGGCAAGCAGGCCAGAGGTGGATGAACGCAGTGCCCTTGTTTGGGTGTAGGGCCTGATCAGAGCCTGAAGGTACGGAGGTGCCGTTCCCCTCACAGCTCCGTAGGCAAGCACCATGGTCTTGTAGCGGATGCGAGCTTCAACTGGAAGCCAGTGGAGAGAGCGGAGGAGCGGGGTGACATGAGAGAACTTGGGAAAGTTGAACACCAGACGGGCTGCGGCGTTCTGGATGAGTTGTAGGGGTTTAATGGCACAGGCAGGGAGCCCAGCCAACAGCGAGTTGCAGTAATCCAGACGGGAGATGACAAGTGCCTGGATTAGGACCTGCGCCGCTTCCTGCGTGAGGCAGGGTCGTACTCTGCGAATGTTGTAGAGCATGAACCTACAGGAACGGGTCACCGCCTTGATGTTAGTTGAGAACGACAGGGTGTTGTCCAGGATCACGCCAAGGTTCTTAGCACTCTGGGAGGAGGACACAATGGAGTTGTCAACCGTGATGGCGAGATCATGGAACGGGCAGTCCTTCCCCGGGAGGAAGAGCAGCTCCGTCTTGCCGAGATTCAGCTTGAGGTGGTGATCCGTCATCCACACTGATATGTCTGCCAGACATGCAGAGATGCGATTCACCACCTGGTTATCAGAGGGGGGAAAGGAGAAGATTAATTGTGTGTCGTCTGCATAGCAATGATAGGAGAGACCATGTGAGGATATGACAGAGCCAAGTGACTTGGTGTATAGCGAGAATAGGAGAGGGCCTAGAACAGAGCCCTGGGGGACACCAGTGGTGAGAGCACGTGGTGCGGAGACAGATTCTCGCCACGCCACCTGGTAGGAGCGACCTGTCAGGTAGGACGCAATCCAAGCGTGGGCCGCGCCGGAGATGCCCAGCTCGGAGAGGGTGGAGAGGAGGATCTGATGGTTCACAGTATCAAAGGCAGCCGATAGGTCTAGAAGGATGAGAGCAGAGGAGAGAGAGTTAGCTTTAGCAGTGCGGAGCGCCTCCGTGACACAGAGAAGAGCAGTCTCAGTTGAATGACTAGTCTTGAAACCTGACTGATTTGGATCAAGAAGGTCATTCTGAGAGAGATAGCAGGAGAGCTGTCCAAGGACGGCACGTTCAAGAGTTTACCAGTAGAGCTGGTAAGTGTCTCTATGGACGCGGGCCTTATTTTTTTTATCCATTCATCCATTTTTGAGCAAACGGAATGAGCAGCAGAAACATTTGGCTACATACAGACCGTTAGTGGAATTCCTGTGAGAGTGTAACGGTTAATGTGATTGGATATAAGAGCAACGTCAACTTACCAACATTACTACCAGGAATACGACTTTCCCGAAGTGGATCCTCTGTTTGAACCACCACCCAGGACAATGGATCGGATCCCAGTAAGCAACCCAAAATAACGACACCGCAGAAGGGGCAGACGGAGCGGTTTTCTGGTCAGGCTCCGTACACGGGCACATCGCTCACCGCTACCGAGTATACTACTCACCAATGTCCAGTCTCTTGACAACAAGGTAGATGAAATTCGAACAAGGGTTGCCTTCTAGAAAGACATTAGAGATTGTAACATTCTCTGTTTCACGGAAACATGGCTCACTCGGGATAAGTTATCAGAGTCGGTACAGCCACCCGGTTTCTTCACGCATCGCACTGACAGAAACAAACATCTCTCTGGTAAGAAGAAGGGTGGGGGTGTATGCCTTATGATTAACGAGTCGTGGTGTGATCATAACAACATACAGGAACTCAAGTCATTTTGTTCACCGGACCTAAAATTCCTTACAATCAAATGCCGACCGCATTATCTACCAAGAGAATTCTCTTCGATTATAATCACAGCTGTGTATATCCCCCCAAGCAGACACCTCGACGGCCCTGAAAGAGGAGTGGGGGACCCGGTGCACAACTGAGCAAGAGGACAGGTACACTAGAAAGCCAGCCTCCCAGAGTTGCCTCTTCACTGTTGACGTTGAGACTGGTGTTTTGCGGGTACTATTTCATGAAGCTGCCAGTTGAGGACTTGTGAGGCATCTGTTTCTCAAACTACACACTCTAATGTACTTGTCCTCTTGCTCAGTTGTGCACTGGGGCCTCCCACTCCTCTTTCTATTCTGGTTAGAGACAGTTTGCGCTGTTCTGTGAAGGGAATAGTACACAGCATTGTACGAGATCTTCAGTTTCTTGGCAATTTCTCGCATGGAATAGCCTTCTTTTCTCAGAACAAGAACAGACTGACATGTTTCAGAAGAAACAGAGTATTTTTGCCGACCAATGTAACGAAGCTGGATCATTCTGGCAATGATACCTGCACCATCTACACACTGCAAAGTCTCCCTAAATCTTCGCCATTGTACACAATGGCCTATTGCTCTTAGACTTCCTTTGACCATTCTAAAGCCTGCATGGGGCATCCTTGCCTTAATGGCACTGACTTTCTGGTCTAACTCTTCATCTGACATATAAGAATAGCATTCCCTGACAGACATATTGTGTTCTTTCATCGTTCTGTAAAAAAAAGCTAACCGTTACACTGTCTTGAAATAGGAGTATATATCGACATGGCCTGCTTATGAAAGAAAGTTAGAATAATTAAACTGAAAATGAGCGAGAACAGGCGTCCGTAGTTAAATGCATTTGGTTAGCTTGAGAATAATAATTGCATGATTTATCATTCTACGGTATGTATGGATGTAATAGTGTAACGACCCTGGGTTTTAAAGCGTGGATATCAACTCTGCTGCAAGAGCATTCTTTTGGGGCACAGTGGATAGCGCGCTGGACTTCGGGCTAGACCATCGAGGGTTTGAGGCCTGCTCCCTGCTGTTTCATTACAATATAGTACAATGTTATGAACCGACACTGAATAGTAGGAGCTAACTACTAGCTATGTAAAAGTTGGACGAAAGAACGCCCAGTGCTGCTTACCTGACATGCCATCATCACAGTCCTTCTTTGTAGGTGTCCGCTATGACTTCCTTTGTGTCGGAAAGAAAGGCTGAAAGTATTGGTTGTAGCCAAACTGACAATAATTTTTTTTTGACAAAATGGAGGGTGGTTGATAGCGAAATTAAACTGTAGTTTTGTTTCCAAATAAAACATTTCTTCTCAAAATATTTTTGTGGCAATTTGCGCTCTATTACAAAATATTTGATTGCAAAAAAACGTTTTTACTTTGAAGCCTCGTTTTTGTTTTCAGAACATTTTTACATTTACGTCATTTAGCAGACGCTCTTTTCCAGAGCGACTTACAAATTGGAAAGTTCATACATATTCATTGTAACGACCGTGTGGAGGATTGACGGACCAAAACGCAGCTTTAGGAAAATAAGCCATCTCCTTTTTATTGATGAAGAAGGCAAACGAAACAAACACACTTACGAACTAAACAAAATAAGAAAACGACGTAGAACGAAACCTGAATATAAACTTACATAACTAAACATAAACTCACGTACAGGAAACAGACGACATCGAAACGAAACGAAACAAACAAACGCTACAGTCCCGTGTGGCACGAACATACATACTGACACGGAAGACAATCACCCACAACGAACACTGTGACAACGCCTACCTAAATATGACTCTTAATTAGAGGAACGCCAAACACCTGCCTCTAATTAAGAGCCATACCAGGTAACCCAAAACCAACACAGAAACAGAAAACATAGAATGCCCACCCAACCTCACGTCCTGACCAACTAACACACATAACAACTAACATAAATAGGTCAGGAACGTGACATTACCCCCCCCACAAGGTGCGAACTCCGGACGCACCAGCACAAAGTCTAGGGGAGGGTCTGGGTGGGCATCTAACCACGGTGGTGGCTCAGGCTCCGGGCGCGGTTCCCACCCCACCATAATCCATCCTAGCTTCCTCCTTCCAAGAATGTCCACCCTCTTTTTTCCCCCACAAAATCCTCTTAATAACATACCTAATAAGGACAACACCGGGACAGAGAGATAAATCAAGACAGAGGGATAGATAAGAATATAGAGGTAGATCAAGATAGAGAGGGAGATCAGGATAGAGGGGCAACTCCGGACTGAAAGGCAGCTCCGGACAGAGAGACAGCTCTGGACTGATGGGCAGTTCTGGGTATCTAGCCTTTTCAGGCTGAAGGGCAGCTCATGGCTGACTGACGAATCTCGACGCTCATGGCAGGCTGCCGGCTCTCGACGCTCATGGCAGGCTGACGGCTCTCGACGCTCATGGCAGGCTGACGGCTCTCGACGCTCATGGCAGGCTGACGGCTCTCGACGCTCATGGCAGGCTGACGGCTCTCGACGCTCATGGCAGGCTGACGGCTCTCGACGCTCATGGCAGGCTGACGGCTCTGGCTGCTCATGGCGCTCTGACGGCTCTGGCTGCTCATGGCGCTCTGACGGCTCTGGCTGCTCATGGCGCTCTGACGGCTCTGGCTGCTCATGGCGCTCTGACGGCTCTGGCTGCTCATGGCTCTCTGACGTCTCTGGCTGCTCATGGCTCTCTGACGGCTCTGGCTGCTCATGGCTCTCTGGCGGCTCTGGCAGATCCTGTCTGGTTGGCGGCTCTGGCAGATCCTGTCTGGTTGGCGGCTCTGGCAGATCCTGTCTGGTTGGCGGCTCTGGCAGATCCTGTCTGGTTGGCGGCTCTGGCAGATCCTGTCTGGTTGGCGGCTCTGGCAGATCCTGTCTGGCTGACGGCTCTAGCGGCTCCTGTCTGGCTGACGGCTCTAGCGGCTCCTGTCTGGCTGACGGCTCTGTAGGCTCATGGCAGACGGGCGGCTTTGCAGGCTCATGGCAGACGGGCGGCTTTGCAGGCTCCTGGCAGACGGATGGCTCAGACGGCGCTGGGGAGACGGATGGCTCAGATGGCGCTGGGGAGACGGATGGCTCTGGCCGGATACGGTGCACTGTAGACCTGGTGCGTGGTGCCGGAACTGGAGGCACCGGGCTAAGGATAAGCACCTTCCTACTAGTGCGGGGAGCAGGGACAGGGCACACTGTATTCTCAAAGACCACTCTATAACTGATGCGTGGTACCGGCACTGGTGACGCCGGGCTGAGGACAAGCACATCAGGATTAGTAGGGGGAGAAAATACAGTTTGTACAGGGCTCTGGAGACGCACTGGTAGCTTAGTGCGTGGGGCCGGAACTGGAGGCACCGGGCTAGATACACGCACTACAGGGAGAGTGCGTGGAGGAGGAACAGGGCTCAGGATACGCACTGGTAGCCTAGTGCGTAGTGTAGACACTGTAGGTACTAGGCTGGGGCGGGGAGGTGGTGCCGGAAATACCGGACCGTGGAGACGTACTGGCACTCTTGAGCATTGAGCCTGCCCAACCTTACCTGGTTGAATGCTCCCGGTTGCCCGACCAGTGCGGGGAGGTGGAATAACCCGCACCGGCCTATGTAGGCGAACCGGGGAAACCATGCGTAAAGCAGGTGCCATGTATGCCGGCCCGAGGAGACGCACTGGAGACCAGACGCGTTGAGCCGGCCTCATGACACCTGGCTCAATACCCAATCTAGCCCTACCAGTGCGGGGAGGTGGAATAACCCGCACTGGGCTATGCACTCGTACAGGAGACACCGTGCGCTCTACTGCGTAACACGGCGCCTGCCCGTACTCCCGCTCTCCACGGTAAGCCTGGGAAGTGGGCGTAGGTCTCCTACCTGCCCTTGGCCCACTACCTCTTAGCCACCCCCCCAAGAAATTTTTGGGAATTACTTACGGGCTTTTCGGGCTTCCGTGCCAGACGCGTTCCCTCATAGCTCCGGTTCCTCTCCCCGGTAGCCTCTGCTCTCCTCAGTGCCTCCAGCTGTTCCCATGGGAGGCGATCTCTACCAGCCAGGATCTCCTCCCATGTGTAGACACCTTTTCCATCCAATAAATCGTCCCATGTCCATTGCTCCTTCTTCTCCTGTCCCTTACTCCGTTTATTTTTCCCTTGCCGCTTGGTCTTAGCGTGGTGGGTGATTCTGTAACGACCGTGTGGAGGATTGACGGACCAAAACGCAGCTTTAGGAAAATAAGCCATCTCCTTTTTATTGATGAAGAAGGCAAACGAAACAAACACACTTACGAACTAAACAAAATAAGAAAACGACGTAGAACGAAACCTGAATATAAACTTACATAACTAAACATAAACTCACGTACAGGAAACAGACGACATCGAAACGAAACGAAACAAACAAACGCTACAGTCCCGTGTGGCACGAACATACATACTGACACGGAAGACAATCACCCACAACGAACACTGTGACAACGCCTACCTAAATATGACTCTTAATTAGAGGAACGCCAAACACCTGCCTCTAATTAAGAGCCATACCAGGTAACCCAAAACCAACACAGAAACAGAAAACATAGAATGCCCACCCAACCTCACGTCCTGACCAACTAACACACATAACAACTAACATAAATAGGTCAGGAACGTGACATTCATCCTGGTCCCCCCCGTGGGAATTGAACCCACAACCCTGGCGTTGCAAGCGCCATGCTCTACCAACTGAGCCACACGGGATCATTTATTCTTCTTTTTAAAAAATTTTTAAAGTTGCTTTCAGAAAAATTCTTTTTCATTGAAAATAAAAAAGTTTTGCTCTCAACAAAAATACATCCATTTGTTGCAAGTTGGAGGGGGGCTAATAGCTGAACAATAGACTATTCAACCTTTACTAAAGAATAGTCTAATAGCCGAGCTATGTGTGAAAAAACCCTGTCCTATCACAGACCAGATTTGCCTTTACGACCAAGGGGGAGTTAGAGCACTGATTATGCTTTTGGGTCCCAATGCACTACTGTGTCTCTAACTGACAATGAATGGGCAATATAATCTAAATAATAAACTGATAATTGTGCACGACTTCAAATGAAACAAACAGGGAGCAGGTTTCGAAACCCTCAACCCTCTTGCCCGAAGTCCAGCGCGCTATCGACTGTGCGCACCAAAGCATGCTCAAGCCGCAGAGTCGATAGAGCGCGTCCTCGGGGTAGCTTGCTACTCAATGTAATAAAGTAATGCCTTTTCAAATAAGTTACTTTATACGTAATGTTGGCTGACAATTTGTTAGCTACACTGTCCTTACGAACCACATAGCATATCATTACAGCAGTATGTACCGGTATGTTAGCTATCTACCTAACGTTAATAGTTATACATCAAACTTAAAATCAAATCTTGACAGTATATTTAACTTTAGGCTAACTACCCAATGTTAATTGATTTGATTATTCCCATCATTCTTAGCTTAGCTAAATGGTATAGTCGTTGTGCGTTCTCAATGGACATTCGGGTGCTTTCGTAAATTCGCTCTAGCTATCTACTCCGATTTCAGAACACTCTCATCTGAGTGTACCAGGGCGCAGAATAATGAATTTACGAGCGCTCAACACCCGTTGAATATGGCCGGTGTCAGTAAATGTCGGCAAAAAAAGCGTGATTAAATTCTTTCCAGCAGCACAGTTACAGTCACCAACTGGTTAACACGAAAACTACCTAACCAGCTCATCTAGGGCGAGTAAAATGGTCAGAGTGGTCTCATTTGTGTCTGGAAGTAGTTAGCAAGCTAGCCAACGTTAGCTTGGGTGATTGACTGCCATTGTAAGGCCAGAACGCTCAAATCAACCCTACGACCCGACCCGAGCGTCCAGTGTGCGCTCAGAGAGTTGCCAACTCCTCAGTAAGGAAAGTAGCTATTGGCTGTCCTAAAAGTCGCTAAATGACGCTATCACCTAATTTGCATAATTGGCCATGTGCATGTAATTGTGATGGACGCTGTAGGAGAGAGAAATAACCTCGTGGGAGAGACAGAAAGTGAGTAAAAACACCCTAAATATGTTTAGAACTACAAATGAACTTTCTTCTGTCGATTCTTGTTTTTTTGTCACAATTCCAACCCTCCTCCTTTATCCGGGCCTGGGACTGGCAAAAGTGACCCAAAAGAGACACTCTGGCGGAGTTACTTAGATCTTAATTTATTTTTTTATGTGTTTTTTTGTTTATTTTTCTTAATTTGGTTTGGTTTTTAACCTTATGGTCCACTTAGGAGCCTACAACAGAAAAACATGAAAATTTTTAACCATAACATTTTTTACATTTTTTTTGTATACAATCTACATTAACAATCTAAATGGACCAAAAAGAGACAATAGAAAAAAAAACTGTCATTGTCAATGTGAGAAACTTATGATAACTAGTCTGGCCCTAATTCAGGTTAATATCTTTTTTTTCCCCAGACCCCCCTCCACACACACACAGGCTGTGCTGGCTCACAGAAAGAGTGGGTCGTCGTCATTTTGGTCAACGCTCTCTATGGCAGGTTCAGCAACTGAGGGAGCTGACTTAAAACCTCTTACACCTCCCTCCCTTCTTTCAATTTCCGCCTGAAGACATACCCAAATCTAACTGCCTCTAGCTCAGGCCCAGGAACAAGGATATGCATATTCTTGGTACAATTTGAAAGAAAACACTCTGAAGTTTGTGTAAATGTGAATTGAATGTAGGAGAATATAACACAATAGATCTGGTTTAGATAATACAATTTTTAATTGTTGTATCATCATCTTTAAAATTTACAAGATAAAACAAACATTCAGATATGAATATGGGGACAATTTCAGTGAAAAACATAAGAGGGCAACAGTACTTGTGCAAAGTTTCAGAATGATAACTTCCAAAATGAGTGTGCTACATGACATTTATCATGAAGTCACCCAGGTGTCCCACACAAGTAGCCCAAATGTACCCAAGTGGCCAAATTGGTGAAGGTATACATTTTGAAACAAATAACTATATACAAAATACCGAAATGGTATTCTAACACCCCCCCCCCCCCAAAAAAAATATGTACATTTACAAAATAACATGGGTAAATATTTACACACTTTCAATATTTGGAAGACCCTCAGCCCTCTATCAAATCAAATCAATTTATATAGCCCTCAAGAGTAAATATGAACAGTTTACCTCTAGATGGCCCGGGAGGTGTGGAGCCAGAGACAGCAGGGGTCCAGCTGGATGAACCAGCTTCAGAGGGGGATGGACACGTTGGGGATGGACACGTTGGCAGCAGACACACGCATCTCGACCATGCTCCTTCTATTCCATAATATGTAGACTGAGTTGAGGAAGCATGCCGCTGGAGGAAGTATAGCCAATGTGTACTTTACACATTTCATTACATTTTTATATATTGCAAATAAAATGTCAAAACAATCACAAATAATATTTTACATTATTAATTTCAAACAACGACATTAGCATGAGAAGAACATACCAGTCCAAAACAATGTCCTCTCCGTTGAAAAAATATGCTTCCATTTGAGTCATGGTCGCTAACTGAGTCGTCTTCCAAAAGCATATGTTTCACTTTCACGATCAATTTCCTCTATAATTCTGTCTACATTCGTATATCTAGTCTTAGATTTAGCTTTCCCTGACTTATTCGCCATGATATTCGATATATAAACATCTGAAGTTGCTTGTTACCGAAACAGTGCTGAGCATAATGAGTTTGGCTCCTTCAAATATGAAACTTCATTGGCAAATGACGGTCTTTACGCCGGAGTTTACTACATGGGTTGGTCTTCCAAAACACAAACATTAGATATTGCCGTTTACCTCTGCTCATTGGCTATCTACCCAGCTAGATTTCAAGACGATCAGTGGACATTGGGTTAAAATACAGTCAATCAACGAAACAGCGGTCATATAATTGGTGCACAATGAGGTCGTTACTTGTTGTCTTCCAATCGGTTTCTTTGGGTCAATACGTCCCGCGAAATGACCCATCAAGTTTGGTTGTGCTACAAACAGTTGATTGCAAGGAAACCAAACATGACTGATAAAGTCAGGTTTAGTCTGTGTATTTACGTTGAATGTTTCGTCGAGAATTGAATGACACGAAATTCAACGAGATAAGCGTTCACAAAATGTTTTGTGTTGGGCTAAAAATGGATTTAACCAAACAAAAGACCATTCATTGTGTAACAATGAGCCTTGGGATTGCAAACAGAGCAAGATCTTCAAAGGTAAATTATTTATTTCATTGCAATCTGTGATGTTGTTACGCCTGTGCTGGTTGAAAAAGTATTTTGGTATGGGACCCAGATAATCGCATCGTATTCTTTCGCAGTAAATCCTTTTTTAAATCTGACAACACAGTTGGATTAGCAAGATTCTAGGCTTTTGAGGCATGTGAGACACTTGTATTTTCAGGAATGTTTAATATGACTATTTGTGGCGATCACCGTATGTTGTCGAATTTAAACCCGCATCCAGTATCCGTAGATCAGAGAAGTTAAATGAGTAAGCAGCTGATGTGCCAAAAAGCTGCAAAACATTATCAGGCAGCTGGTGCTCATTGCAAGCCTCACCAGACAGCTTCAGTCCATATCGAATGTACAGGATGGAGATAAGGGTCTGCAAGGACATCTGATTTCTAAGTTTTCTTTTTACCACACTAATCTGTCTGAATACTCTCTCCACTTCAGCATTTGAGTGTGGCAAGGACAACACAGACACAGCAGCCATGGCAAGTTCTTGAAACGGGTTGATATCAGCTGCATCCCTGAACTTCCAAATCTCACTCCAGAAGCCCAGTCTGTTTTTTGTCTCATTCCATTTACTAAGATGGATGGCACGCCATTGCTGGACAATCTTGTCTATCTCTGCAGGGGAGTAGCCAAGGAGCTTGGCATTTTTTTCTATTTCTCCAGGACTCTTATTGTGCTTTATACACTGCTCAAAAAAATAAAGGGAACACTTAAACAACACAATGTAACTTCAAGTCAATCACACTTCTGTGAAATCAAACTGTCCACTTAGGAAGCAACACTGATTGACAATAAATTTCACATGCTGTTGTGCAAATGAAATAGACAAAAGGTGGAAATTATAGGCAATTAGTAAGACACCCCCAAAAAAGGAATGGTTCTGCAGGTGGTGACCACACACCACTTCTCAGTTCTTATGCTTCCTGGCTGATGTTTTGGTCACTTTTGAATGCTGGCGGTGCTTTCACTCTAGTGGTAGCATGAGACGGAGTCTACAACCCACACAAGTGGCTCAGGTAGTGCAGTTCATCCAGGATGGCACATCAATGCGAGCTGTGGCAAAAAGGTTTGTTGTGTCTGTCAGCGTAGTGTCCAGAGCATGGAGGCGCTACCAGGAGACAGGCCAGTACATCAGGAGACGTGGAGGAGGCCGTAGGAGGTCAACAACCCAGCAGCAGGACCGCTACCTCCGCCTTTGTGCAAGGAGGTGCACTGCCAGAGCCCTGCAAAATGACCTCTAGCAGGCCACAAATGTGCATGTGTCTGCTCAAACGGTCAGAAACAGACTCCATGAGGGTGGTCTGAGGGCCCGACGTCCACAGGTGGGGGTTGTGTGATTGACTTGGAGTTACATTGTGTTGTTTAAGTTCCCTTTATTTTTTTGAGCAGTGTAGTTTCCTCCACATTGAAAACTGACATGTACTGCAATGCTTCGATGTTGTCCGGCAGTCTCACCCGCAACTCATTAGTGAGGGAGATGGTGAAGGCTACACACCACTTTCGGACATTTTTTCATCCTCAGGCGCAAGGTGGAGCTCAGCTGCCTTTGACTCAAAAAGGTAACCAAGGTACGGTTTGGGACTGATGTATCCATCTATTGGCCATTTGAGTACATCAACATTTGCCAGTGGATTCAGCACCCTTCTGCTCACAGACTTGATCAGGCTAACAAAGCTGTCAAGTAGCATAACCCTCCCGTTGTCCTTCTATTATGCCTAGCACACAGTGTCCCCCCCCGGGTCACTCTGTCCCGTCTTGGCTAAAGGCCCAGTGGGCACAAGTGTGACAGTATGGGTGTGAACAGCCTTTGCAGATGTATTTCTTACACCTGCAGCACGCTGTGTGTGTCTTGGCGTCCTTCTTGGGTGGGCAGACCTGACACCTCTTCCTCTTACTCGCCCCCAGCGGTGCGGCCGGGGCGGCGGCAGCGGCCGGGCCGGCGGCTCGCTCGCGGGCCTGCGGACGAGCCTCGGCGGATACACGCTCGCCCCGTATGACTTTGACAAGTGCGGACGAGGCTTCGGTGCGGGGGAGACGCTGCCTTCTTTGGATCAAGGGCTTCACGAGCGCCTTTCCGAGCTGCTCCAGGAACACCCTCCTCTTGTTCCGCTTCCCGGGCATCCAGTCGGGGTTGATCTCTCGCCATATGACAAAGGCGTTGTAGGAGGACACGTCGAGGATGTTGTGGAAGATGACCAGGGGCCAGCGGGCGGTCATCCGTCTGCAGCTGTAGGTCCCGACCACCTTGTCTAGGTTGTCCACGCCGCCCTTGTTGCAGTTGTAGTCTAGGATGAGGGCCGGCTTCCGGTCTCGGCGATCGCTGACGTCGGGCTCCGCGTGCCGCGTGCTCAGAAGCAGCACGTTCTTATTTCTCTTTGCCAGGTAGGACACTAGAGTGGCGGTGGGCGTGAAGGCGAACCTGGAGGACGAGACCTGTCTGCCCTTGGACTGGAGCAGCGCGGGAGGGAGCTCGGGCTTGTTCTTTCGCACCGTGCCCACCATGGTGAGGTTCCTCTCGAGGAGCCGCTGCCCGAGTTCGTAGGAGGTGAAGAAATTGTCACACGTGACGTTGTGACCGGCCGGCAGTCCCTCGGTCAGATCGAGGACGACGCGCGCGCCCTGGTTCTTCTCGGGGCATCCGCCGGCCGCCTTGCCGGTGTACACTTGCATCTTCCAAGCGTAGCTGGACTTGGCGTCGCAGGCCACCCACGACTTGATGCCGTATTTGGCCGGCTTGCTGGGAATGTACTGTCGGAAAGGGCAGCGTCCTTGAGGCGAGGGAGAGGGGAGGGAGAGGAGAGGGAGAGGAGAGGGAGAGGAGATTAGCAGGAGATTAGCAGCAGCGTCATCGTTACAGGCTCACCATCGGGGCGCACTGCATTTACGTTACACGCAGCCGCCGACGCCGCCGCCCGTGCCACTGCCCATTGCTACTGCTGCCCATTGCTACTACTGCCGATTGCTACCGCTGCCCGTGCTACTACACGTACATACACAGATACATTGACTGCTACCGCTCTCTATGCACAGATACATAGACTGCCCGTGCTCTCTACGCCACGCGTACATACGCAGATACATTGACTGCTACCGCTCTCTATGCACAGATACATAGACTGCCCGTGCTCTCTACGCCACGCGTACAAACACAGATACATAGACTGCCCGTGCTCTCTACGCTACGCGTACGTACACAGATGCATAGACGGTACCTCTGAACGGGACCAGTTGTTCGTCCACCGTCACTTCGGGCCCCGGGTTGTAGAGGGCCTGCAGCCGCTCCTCCCACAGGTCCCACACCTCTCTCACGGCCGCCAGTCTGTCGGTGGCGAGTCTCGCGGGTCTCGACTGGCGGTCGTCGAATCGCAGCAGCCTCGAGTACTTGTGAAACGCCTTGAGCGGCATGGTGGCGCGGAACACGGTCCTGCCGCTCTCGGCGTCCCACAGGCTGGCCGCGGCCTCGCCTCGGGACCTGTAGACGCCGGCTAGGATCAGCAGCCCTACGTAGGCGCGCAGGTCGGTGGAGTCCATGGGTCGCCAGCCGTCGCCGTATTTTCTCACCCCCTGCAGATTGGTCATGTCCACGATGATCCTTTCTATCGCCGGTGTGACAAACAGCCGGAAGGCGGACTCGATGTCGAGCGCTCGCGACGCGGCGTAGGCCGTGGGGCCCGGCGTCACGGCGGGGCAGGGCGGGCGGATGGCGCGGGGTCGGTCCGGGCCGCGATAGGCCGCGGAGGACCATTTGATTTTGCCGTTTTTCGACAGCAACGTCTCCCTTTCTCGCTCTGGCTCTCTGGCTCTGTCTGGCTCTCTGTCTCGCTCTCGGGCAGCGGCCGCGTCTCCCTCCGACTCTTCCTCCGGCTCTTCCTCCGGATCTTCCTCCGAAGAGGAGCTCGACCGCGAGGCCGAGTCGTCTCCGTAGTCGTCCGCGTCGCGCTCGGGGTTGTATTCCTCACCGTCTTCATCTTCCGAAACGTCCTCCTCTTCGGAATCGCAGTAGTCTTCTTCGTCTTCTTGGTCGACGCTGGAGGATATCTGTTCCAGGACCTGAGCCGCGCTGAAACCGGGACTGCGAGGCGTCGTAGGCGGAGGCAACACGCTCGACGGGGTCGTATTCCTCGTCGCCGTCGTCCTCGTCGTCGTCCTCATCATCGTCCTCATCTTGTTCTTCTTCTTGTTGTTGTTGTTGTTGTTCTTGTTCTTGTTGTTGTTGTTCTTGTTCTTCTTCTTCTTCCTGACAATATTAGTAGGCTCTCTACGCCCTGCTTACTGTCGTAGGCGGAGGGCTCACGCTCGGCGGGGTCGTATTCCTCCTCGTCGTCGTCCTCGTCGTCGTCCTCTTCTTCTTCTTCTTCTTCCTGACAATATTAGTAGCCTCTCTACGCCCTGCTTACGGTGGCCACGTGAATGGGACGAGGCACGCGAATGGACGAGGCGCGTGGTCGGCCCTGCCTGCTCCTTCGGCCCTTCGGCCCTTCGCCCCTTCGCCCCTTCGGCCCTTCGGCCCCTTGGCCCCTTCGGTCCCATCCGGGACGCTCGGCTGGCCTACCCGCGTGATAGCACCGAGGTCGTGCACAGAGTTGGTGGGGACAACTGGTCCCTGCCGGGGTCACTCCGACCCGGCCCAGACAGAGGGGAACAACTCCTAACACAGGCCCCGGGTCACTCCGACCCGGCTCAGACAGGGGTAGGAGGGGAGGGTTTACAACATACACCTTGCTAACGCCGCCGGGGTCTCTCTGACCCCAGGCCCCCGGAACAGAGGGGAACAACTCATAACGCAGGGCTTACAACAGGGCTCGGGTCAATGTGACCTGGCCCAGACAGGGGTAGGAGGGTTACAACATACACCTTGCTAAATGCTGCCGGGGTCTCTCTAACCCACACAGACACTGGGAATCGACTCGGAACGCTGGCCGGTGGTCACTCTGTCCCGCCGAGGCAAGGGGAAGGTTGTCTAACAACAGCCATACCCGAAAGGCACAATTTCCACAACCAAGGGAAAGTAGTTTGTAGGGGGGCGTTTTTAGATTCGATATCCAAACTCACACGGTGCCCAAGGGCCCGTTGTGTGTTGAGAATGTCAATTTTGGGGCAGGACCTTTTACTAGTATCCAGCAGGTGGTGGTGTTGGGTCACTGTGACCCCGGCCTGCCGGGGTCTCTCTGACCCACACAGACACGGGGGAAGCGACAGGTGACGCTGCCGAGGGTCACTCTGACCCCTCTGACGTCACTATGACCCCGCCCACACAGGGGCAGGGGCAGGAGGGTTACAACATACACCTTGCTAACGCCGCCGGGGTCACTCTGACCCCTCTGACGTCACTATGACCCCGCCCACACAGGGGCAGGAGGGTTACAACATACACCTTGCTAACGCTGCCGGGGTCACTCCGACCCACACACAGACACGGGCAATCAACTCGGAACTGCCCGGGGTCGCTCTGACCCGCCGAGACAACGGGAGGGTTATTACATTCATTACTTGCACCACACTACCACCAAGTGGATACTAGTCAAACATCCTGCCCCAGAATTCACACACGCCACATTACGGCCAAGGGCCCTGTGTGCGAAGTGACAGGCTGTCCCCGATTATCAACTAACTATTTCCAAAAGTATTGTAAAACTATAGAAATAACATATCTGTTGTTTAGGACCACTGTGTCTGGTGAGCATGATAGTAATCCTAACCATCCTGTCACCCGGTGTGTTTCGGCATGTACCTTCCCGTCGCTCCCCCCTACTGTTGGTTTCATGTCCTTCTTTGTCCGATGTAGGTGATAGTGGCTGCACTTCGCCCCTGTCTATTGGTTTGTCTCTCATACACACTGTCCTAGTCTCTGGCTAAATATCTCTGCGTCTATAATATACGCACCTGGCATAGGCTACAATATGATACTCTGTCTCAGTCTCACAGAGTGCATTCGGGAGTTGCTTGCTAGGGCTGACTAATTGACCATGTCTGTCAGGGGTATGTGCTACATTTCCATCCCAATGTAAACACTAAGTTGTGCCTGAAATAGAGTTGGGAAAGTGATGCATAGTGCTACCCCTCGTCTGTGTAAGTGCTGGGAGTGCACAGTCTATCCTATGTGGGATACGAAACACTGCGAGGTATGCCTTGCATAGTAATGACTGAAAGACAGGTGTAGGGGTAGAGATGAATAGTCAATGTAACAACAGGCACTGAACTGGGAGAAGGGCTGTTGAGCTTTTTATTCATATTCTGTGTCATCAGCACATGCTGTACAGTGAATGTGTAACGATTTGAAATGAGCCTCAGGTCTTGGTAGCTGGCAGTGGAGTCCATGTCTTGAGGGCTGGCTGTTCCGTCAATGGCTGTGGTCACTGGCCACATAAGGCTATGGGGACCATGTCCAGGTTGGATCGGTGTCTTTCCACTTGTGTGTGTAGTGTGAATAGGATGGTGATGTTCTCTTTTTAACCTTATCGCATCTATACTTTGCTTACTCTTCTCCTCTCCTCGCTGACTTGACGGGGGATTGTGATGCGTGATGGAGCAGCTGCCTTGGTTCAATGTGAACATGTCTCACGGGATAGTCGCACAAACTTTTCACTCTCGGGGAGACGTAGCACGCCATGATGGCTAACAGGGCGTCGAGATGGTGGTAGTGCGTTAACGGCACATACATGGGTCTGGTGAAGAGACTGTCCGTTGGGCCTATAGTCACATCGCCACCTTCGGCGCTGTCGGCTCTCACGTTCACACGGTCCAGCTTTTCCTTCTCGTAATCTGTCAGGGTCCTGTCCTTCAAGAGGAGGCAGTCGTACCAGGCCGCCATAGCCTTAGTAAAGTCTGCGATTACCTGAGGTGGATGAAGGAGTTACGAGGGTAGGATAGGATAGGGGCTAAGCTTAGGTTGTCCTAACAGTTTGATTAGAGTGCGAAGATAGTTGTAGTTGCTGTCAGAGAGCTATTCAGAGGTTTGCAATGTCTCTGTTGAAACCTCTATAACCAACGTCGTGTTCTTTCTGTGTGTATGGCTAATGGACTGATATTACCCCCTGACTGTGTGAGGACTGGAGGCTCTAAGTACATCTCAGCAAATTGCCTGTGTGTGGTGGGATGCTGCCTATACCCCTTCTTCAAGAATGAGTTTCTTGACACTGTAATGGACTGATATTACCCCCCTGACTGTGTGAGGACTGGAGGCTCTAAGTACATCTCAGCAAATTGCCTGTGTGTGGTGGGATGCTGCCTATACCCCTTCTTCAAGAATGAGTTTCTTGACACTGTCTACCACTGTCCTAGCTGCAATGTTGCTCTGGTTGTAATAAAGAAGTGACGATTACCGCTAATATGAACCGGACACTGTATGGGTTCTCATCGCCGTACACACCTAACATTTGACATGTGCCTATTTACAATGTATGACTTTCTTTGAACATGTGTCAATAAAAACTCACCAGACTCTCAGTACATTGTTCCCTTGTCATTTATTCACATACATAGCAAAACTTATGAGGGGTATGGTCAAGTGAAACAGGATAGTGGGCCACTGGGTTGGACAATAGTTCCCTTGCTGTCGCCGACGTATCATTCGGTTCCGTGATCTAATAAGGAACTAAATATAAAATAAGCCACGTGTAATATAACAAGTGTTTAGAATGGCACGTAGGGTAGGGTCTATTCTTGAGGGACTGCATGCAAGGTTGGCGTCATGTCTTCCCAAGGCCCCAGTACAGAGCATCTGCTTCTCTCTATTGCTGGTGAGCCCTGAGGGGCTGGTGACTGCCTGTGTGGCTCTGCGTTCCCCTTTAGCCTTCCCCCACAAAGTCTCAGCCCATACAGCCGAGGGGCAGAGGCCCTTAACCTGTTGGGGATGGGGGCGCTGTTTAGACTATTTATGCTAATGTGGCTAATTTTTTAAACGGCTTCCCACAAAATCCTTGATCGTACAATATGCATATTATTATTATTATTGGATAGAAAACAGTCTATAGTTTCTATAGGAGTTGAAATTTTGTCTCTAAGTGGAACAGAGCCCATTCTACAGCAATTTCCCTGACATGGAGTCAGATTTGAGAAACGTTGGCCACTTTTCTGAAGTCATTTAAAAGGGCTCTGTCGTTGCTATGACTATACGGACACTTCTTACGTCTTCCCCTGGATGCCTTTACGTGATGACGATTCCAACGGGCTCGATTGCTCGTTCACAGGCCCTACAAATGAAAAAAACCTTTAGCTAGCAAGTCTTTTCTTGCTGCGTAACGCGCGTGGAAGACACCGACCCTCTCCTGTTCCAAGCGTTAGTTTAGCCTGTTATATTTCTCCGGTCATCTTTTCACTCGTTATAGGAGTTACAAACATCACAAAGTAGTTAATTTAAAGCGTTTTATAGCAATTTATATCCGTTTAGTGCGATTTTGGGACATTTATTTTTGCAACGATGTGAAAAGTTGGGTGCGCTTTTCAGTTCATCCCGAACGTAGTTGACATTTCCACATGGCAAGAGGACAGCTTTCCACCAAAAGACGATTTCTCCCAAGAAAGGATCCTTTGCCCAAGATACTGATGGAAGAACAGCTCAAGGTAGGACATTTTTATTATGATAAATCGTGTTTCTGTCGAAACATTTTAGTGGCTTAGGACGCCATGTTTTTTGACGTAGCTTCGCTTGGCGCAAACTGTATTGAAAAGTAAGGATAAATTAAAAAATGTAATAACGCAATTGTATTAAGAATTAAATTGTCTATCAATCCCTGTCCACCCTATATTTTTTAGTCACGTTTATGAGTATTTATGTATAAGAGTAGATCACTGTCTAAGTGGCGCAAGGACGTTTTCTTTACCAGCTTGTCTACATTTCACATTGTCTAACCATGATTTTGGTGGCTAAATATAAACATTTTCGATCAAACTGTATATGCATGTTGTAATGTGATGTTACAGGAGTGTCATCGGAAGAATTCTGAGAAGGTTAGTGAAAAAATTAATATCTTTTGGCGATGTTGACTTTTATCGCTCACTTTGGCTAGAATCAATGCTGGGCTGCTAATTGCTATGTGCTAAGCTAATATAACGATTTATTGTGTTTTCGCTGTAAGACACTTAGAAAATCTGAAATATTGTCTGTATTCACAGGATCTGTGTCTTTCGATTCGTGTATGCTGTGTATTTTTACGAAATGTTTGATGATTAGTAGTTAGGTAAACACGTTGCTCATTGTAATTATTCTAGTCCATTTGTGATGGTGGGTGCAATTGTAAACTATGAAGTCTACCTGAAATATGCACTTTTTTCTAACAAAACCTATCCCATACCATAAATATGTTATCAGACTGTCATCTAATGAGTTTTTTTGTTGGTTAGGGGCTATAAATATCTTAGTTTAGCCGAATTGGTGATGGCTACTGGTGTTGGTGGACAAATAAAAGATGGTGGAATATGCTAATGTGTTTTTAGGTAATAGATGTACATCTTTACATATTGTGTCTTCCCTGTAAAACATTTTAAAAATCGGAAATGTTGACTGGATTCATAAGATCTGTGTCTTTCATTAGCTGTATTGGACTTTAATGTGTGAAAGTTAAATATTTTAAAAAAATATTTTTTTTGAATTTCGCGGCACTGGTTTTTCAGTGGGGGGGGGGGGGGTGTGCCGCTAGCGCCACGCTGATCCTAGACAGCTTAAATGAAACTCGACTGTGAATTGTAAGAGTTGATGCTTCTGCTGAAGTAGTC